>NC_083574.1:55047335-55351780 GCF_027579695.1 Neoarius graeffei
TCTCGCTATCTTTTTCTTTCTTTCATTCTCTCAGTCTTTCTCTGTGCACTAGAGCGTGCTATTACAGAGGCAGCCTGTCCGGGGGTGTAGGGTCACCCGCTGTCGTGAGAAAAAGCAGCCAGTCAGTCACCAGTGTGTGTGTGTGTGTGTGTGTGTGAGAGAGAGAGAGAGAGAGAGAGAGAGAGAAGACATGATGGCACCAGCGTGGGCCAGTTTGTATCAGAAGCAGCCTGGAGCCGCCAGGGAGAGGCTAGCACTATTATCACTGTGCTCTGGGTGCCCTAGTGACGCGATGCCCCCTTATCTTCACCATCATCGGCTTTTCTGCCGCTGAGTCATCTCCCGCCTGTGCCCTGGCAGGAATCTCATGATTCTTCAGCTCTGCTGGGTAAAGGACGAAGACACCTTTTATGCACCTTCATGTATGCCAACTTATTAACAGGCAGAGTTTAAAGGCTGGCACTTTTTCATGCCCCCCCCCCCCCCCCCTTTTCTTCTTTGTTCTCTTTTTCATCGGAGAACTGATCTGGAGCTTCCCACTTCCCATCTGAGTCTGTACATCAGGTGGGAGAACTTGGCAGGGACATTAATGAGGAATGGAGAAGGTGTAAAAGCTTTCAACCCACTCCATCAACTTTTATGCTTTTGTTTGCTATTAATCACACTTAACAGATGTAGTCTCACACACTTGGAATAGAGGAATTGCCCTTTTCACACTTAAAAAGAAGAAGACTTTATTTGTCACACGTACACTCAAGCACAGACTTAAGCACACAATGAAATTTAAAGGAGAACTGAAGGCAATTTTTTTATAATCAAAATTCTATTTCTCTCAATTTATTAAATATAGGAATGCATTTTTGATAGCTATTTTGTCATGCTTTAGCAAGTTGAGTGTTTGAAATATGCTATGTAATATATCAGTCCATATGTCAAAGCAATGGCTGTAAATGAGATTCGTTGAGACCTGTGCGAGACATCGTAGGACGGAAGTAAAATGTACAGCAGAAATCAAAGTGACCAACATCTGCCAACGTTGTCAAAAGACGTGCGCGCTCTCTTTTGAATGCTGATGTAATCAAGCTGGAAGTTTTGTTTGTTTTGATAGCAATAAGGAAAGTTTGAAAAAATAGGCAGTAATCGTCATTTAAACTCGTTTTTGTGCAATATTTCGTTTAGAAAACAGTTTTCAAAATGGCGGCACTAACACCTGGCTGACGCTTCACGTTTCAAAGTCTCGCACAAGTCTTGTGAAGATCGCGTGGATAAGTGACGCCTGCCGTGGACCAAACTAAATTCAACATGGCTAAAACTGAATAGGCTGATAAGTATCATATTTAATTGCAATTAGTTGCCAATACGAGTCACAATATAAGGTTACTAAAACCGAAAACATAATTGAATAACACGTTAATTAAGAAATAAAGCAAGTTTAAAAATGACTTCAGTTCTCCTTTAATCTCTGCATTTAATCAATCTGAAACAGTGAACACACACATGCACACTCAAGTGAGCAATGAGCACACACACATACCCAGAGCAGTGGGCAGCTATGCAACAGTGGCTAGGGAGCAGTTGGGGGTTAGGTGCCTTGCTCAGGGGCACTTCAGCCCAACCTCAGGCCACGGCTGCCCCATGTTAACCTAACTGCATGTCTTTGAACTGTGGGGGAAACCGGAGCACCCAGAGGAAACCCACGCAGACACAGGGAGAATATGCAAACTCCACACAGAAAGGCCCCCATCGGCCATTGGGTTCAAACCCAGAACCTTCTTGCTGTGAGGTGACAGTACAAACCACTACACCACCGTGCCGCCCACAGAGATTCTACAGAATCTGTGGTTAGGGACTCATATTTTTAGACTAATTTTTTTTTTAGATTTTTCATATTTTTAGACTCATGAGGAATCTATAGTTAGGGACTCATATTTTTAGTAACTGTGGTATATATTTCAATTAAATAGTGTTATAAATATGATATTTGCATACCACTGAATATATGTGAGAAGTTTTACACCAAAATATTGTTGAAAAGTATAGAGAAAATTTGAAAAGTGTTTCTCTTTTACCTTACTGAGGTCAGGCTCAATCTCAGCAGTGGCTCATGACCACAGATTGTGTTGGGACAAGACGACATTAATAACAATGCACACTCAAACAAAATTATTTTGAGAAGCTTTCACACTTATGCTATAGGCTATGATCTGGTGAATTTTTAGAGTAAGCCGATCATAGGCACAACATCCAGTCAGCAATATACTGGCAAGCAGTTTGTTTTGAGTTATTTTAGACAACCACACTCGTGTGATTTTTGAACATCCCATTCCAAATTTAGTCCCCCCCCCCCATTTTTAAATTTTTTTACTATTATAATAACCCATACTCTTCTGGGAAGGCTTTCTTCTAGATTTTGGAGCATAGCTGTGAGGATTTACCCATTAAACCACAAGAGCATTAGTCTGGTCAGACTCTGATGTCAGGCAAAAAGATCTTAGATCAAGGTTCTGTACAGGCCACTTGAATTCTTCCAGTCCAACCTTGGCAGTCCATATGTTCATGGACCTTGCCTTGTACACAGTGTTATTGTCATGCTGGAACAGGTTTGGGCTCCTTATGGCCCTTTTCCACTGCATGGTACCAGCTCAACTTGACTCGGCTCTTCTTGCCTTTTTGGTTTTCCATCAGACCAAACTTGTACGTAGTATCTGGTACTTGGTACTTTTTTTGGTATTGTCTCCGTTGAAGTTCCAAGTGAACTGAGGCAATAACAAAAGGTGATGTGAAAACACTGTGGACTACTGACTGGTCAGACAGAATCGCCACTAACATTCCATCATCACTGTGTGAGACGAGACGTCCTGAACAAACCCTCCATTTTTAAGTAGTGTTCTACAGTACTGATTTATTGTACTACACTATTTATATACGTCTGTGCGTTCACCGCACATGCGTATGTTTGTGTGTATGCACGCGAAACAGTGTTATATAAAGCCAAAGTTGCTACAATTAGTCAAGTTGCTAAAGCATTTTGTGAAATAACAACAAAAAAGATGGCGAAAAAAGCACCATCCAGATTGTCAGGACATAATGGTAATGGCATAAAAAGTGCCATCGGTTTACAAGCGGCAAAAAAAGCCATGTTGTATATGGAGTAATGGAGAAGGGACAGGGTTTTCAAATGGTGAAGGTAGGTTTGCATCCCTGCTCAGCATATTTTATTTGGGGAAAGTTTTGCTGCAGGTAACTCATTTAAAAAATGAGCCAGCCTGTTCTGATATTTTGCCTAACCCTCTGTTGGTAAAACCGATGAGTGTACGTGCACTCTGCCTTTGATCTCTGTAGTCAGTAAACATATTAAAGCAAGCCACAGACCAAAGGCTCCTGCCTTCATAAGAAACCATTCAAGACTCTAACTTTTAGTACGATTGACAGAATCCTGCTTTTGTCTGAGTAATGCCAGGGCATGATTTATGATTTATTACAAAACCTTGGTCAACCCATAACATTACACATTATGTATTTATTTTTTCCCAACAAATGGTTTGGCAAAATATCAGTACAGGGTGGCTAATTTTAAATGAGTTACCTGCAACAAAACCTTCCCCCCAAAATATATGCCAAACAGGGACGCGAACTCGTATCTTGGGACTAGTAGCCCTGTGTCTTTACCGTCTCCTTCACCACCTCACTCTGTAACACTATGATGGGCAAACAAGGTTTTAATTTTATTTGTTGGCTTGGTGCATGGAGAGTTGCAATATTAATAATAATGATGATGTTCCTGTGTGTTGCGTTGATGATGTCGTTACAGCAGTTTCATGTGGCATCACAGGCGGGACAGGGTGGTACGGTGGTGTAGTGGTTAGCACTGTCGCCTCACAGCAAGAAGGTTCTGGGTTCAAGTCCAGCCGCTGATGGGGGCCTTTCTGTGTGGAGTTTGCATGTTCTCCCCGTGTCTGCGTGGGTTTCCTCCGGGTGCTCCGGTTTCCCCCACAGTCCAAAGACATGCAGTTGAGTTAACGTGGGGTGGCCTTGGGCTGAAGTGCCCTTGAGCAAGGTACCCAACCCCTGACTGCTCCCCGGGTGCTGTAATATGGCTGCCCACTGCTCTGGCTGTGTGTGTACATGTGTTCACTGCTTCAGATGGGTTAAATGCAGAGGATGAATTTCACTGTGCTTGAAGTGTGCATGTGACAAATAAAGGTTTCTTCTTCTTCTAAAATCACCATGACGACCAGCTGTAGTGGAAAACAAACTACCGATACCAAAAATCAAGAAGAGTCAAGTCAAACAAGTACCATGCAGTAGAAAAGGGCCATTAGTTCCAATGAAGGGAAATTGTAAAGCTACAGCATACAAAGGCATCTTATACGATACAGAACAGTTTGGGGAAAACTCACATACGAGTGTGATGGTCGGGTGTCCACATACTTTTGTCCATATAGTGTACTTTGTTCAGCTGTGTTTGATACAGCAGGTGTTTTTCCCATTGCCAGGTGTTAGGCACACACAGGGTTACCAAGTGTTCAGCAAAATTTCCAGTCAAATTACATCTGAAAATACACACACACACGCGCACACAACCTGAAACTAGGACAAAGGGAGAGAGATTTTTCTTTTTCATCTTTTTTGGGAGGAAAAACATCACTGTGGTGAGCATGCATTTCTGTTGTGCAGACATTGTTGACTACATTATCCCTCTTTGTCTTTCCTTCTCTTTCTATATCTTTCCATATACTGTATCTCACAATAGAAATTGCTCTGTACATCATAGAGACACTTTCTGCACTTTGCCCTTGTTTGCAGAAATCTATTATATTTAAGTATAATTATTTGCTATAAAACAAGATCTTGGCAAACGCATTAATGTAACATCAGCTTATAGCTGTAATATTTCAACAGCTACCTTGTGTAAAAAAAAAAAAAAGTATTCCACTAGAATTTAAACTATATGGGGCTGTGAATGAGGACTTTATGAAGATTAACATTTGTTGAATGGCTGCAGTATATAGTGGGGCTATGGATGAGCCACCGTTGCTCAATCTCTTCACAGATAATGATCAGATAAACATCTATACAAAGAAGAAATATTTTAAGTTAATATACCATGAAAAAAAACAATAAATTTTGTGTTTTACCAGAAACACAATGATGCAGCAACTACCCAGAAATGGTACGGCATGTTGAAAGAAGCTCATTGTATGGAAAACCATGACTCATGGTTTTATGCAGAATTTATAAAACCAGTAGTAGTGTGTTGGTCTGCTGCTATTTTGCCAAAGGAAAACAGCTTTGGAATTTTGTAATGAAAATGATATTCCGTTTCATCCGTCCAACACAATAAAGTTTATCAATAACAGTTTATGCCTATGAAAGTACTGAACTTACCCGTGCTTCTTGTTTTGCTAAATTGTTTGGGTCTGTGGTGTTTGGCATATTTACTTGTATTTTACCATTAACAATAGCAGTTGCAAAATCTTGACAGAAAAAGTCACTTTGAATTGTATTCATTTTTGTTGGGTAAGCATTCAAATACATGTGGCAGACACAAGTATGTGTCCCCAAAGCTTTTCTTGATGACCAAGTCTACCATGCTTTTATTGTGTGGTGTCTTGGGTTTCAGTGGTAGCCAGTTGAAAATGCTACTTCCCCTTCTTCTGCAGTAGACCACCCCTGAGATTAAAGAATAAACAAACTGTAGCTTCTTTCTATTAAATGCACCATTGGGTAGCTTCTCCACACTGACCCCATTCTACATTTGACTGCTTGCTTTAGGGCCATCAGTTTGGGAAAGGATTGGGCTGCACCATGTGGACTGAATAAGGGATGACTAAAATAGGTTGCTTGACCAGCAAGTTTAAGTCCACTAATAACTGTTTTTGCCATAGATTCAGAATGTGTGCCTAATTTCAATATCCATATGGCATTCCTTCATAGATACATGACGACTGAAAAATTAACAGTTGATTCATAGATGTGAATCACTTGTTTTTTCTTTTTAATTTTCAACTGTACGTATAAGCATATAGTTAGAAACTATTTAACAGTTATTCCACAAAATCGAGTCGTACATGAGCTGATAGCCGATGAGGCACGTAGCGCCAAGTTGACTATAAGCCATGTATGATGAGATTGAGTGGAATAACTGTTTTATTATATCCACATTCACTGGATTTTGAGAAGCAGAGCATTTTTATTTTTTGCAAATTCGATGAATAAAACCTTTATACAAATTGTCCGAAATCATTTCCGCTTAGAATGTAAACAGACCGGTGAAATGACAGTAGCAATTTGTGAAAAATGCTATAATAATTCTTGAAAAATAAAAAAGATACATTCTTACCACATATTTTGTTGCTTTTTTTATTTTTTGGGGTTTTGTTTTCAAGTAGAGTTTCTATTTCATCCACAGTTGGTTCAGCAACATGCGCCACCATTTTTTTTCTACTCACGGTATATGAGCTGATAGCCTAGTAGTAGAGTAGCTAATCAGAGTGTGTGATTGCTCATATCCAGTGAATGTGAATAGAATAAATTTAGTATATACTGTAGCTAAGAACATGTACCACTCCCACATTTTCATACTGGTATGTAAGTGTTCACCTTGTTTTACAGAGAATCCATATGAGTAGTGAAACATAATGGTTGTCACACTTTATTTTGTTTGGACAGTGTGTGCATGCCAGTGCTATACCTTCTCAGTCATCTAAAACAATAAGGCTTTATCAAGATGCCCATCACAGAACTGAACTTTCTTGTCCTTCTCAGTTTGCTATTTGCTACAGTTTGGGTCAGTGGTAGTTGGCAGATTTATTTATCTCGATCTGCACTGGGTCATGTTTCTCTGTTGAGTTCCTTCATCTACCCTGAATGTACTTCCACTGTACCTGTGCTGTCTGGGTGGGTGACACCCGAGAGCCCTGATGGCATTACAGTGAGCCATATTTCAGGAGGTCCCCTCGTTGCTTGGATTCTGCTGAGTGTCTGTATGTCTGTTCCAGCTTAGCAAACAATATGTGATTTTACACTGTGAGAGGGAAAGCAGGAGTGTGTGTCTGTGTGTGTGTGTGTGTGTGTGTGTGTGTGTGTGTGTGTGAGAGAGAGAGAGAGAGAGAGAGAGAGAGAGAGAGAGAGAGAGAGATAGGGAACCTACCCTGCCTGGCAAGGATCACCCAATGTCATCTGTATCAATGTCCAGTGCTGTGCCATGTAGTTAATGTTACCCTTCAGAATGCACACTCTCAAATCTCTTCCAAGGACCTCCAAGGATTTGGTTGTCACTGTTACCACTCTTGCATTTGACTTGGCTAACACAAAGCAAAGTCAGAATTTGAGTGCTACAGCTTGGTTGATGCTACAGTATTGATTTCTGTTCTTCAAAAACAGAACAGCCTCGACATGAAGCGAATCACACTCCTCCTGTTTGTTGTTGGTACAGATTTTTATTTTAACGAATCCAAAAATTGAAAGAAAAAAAAGCACTCTGCAGTACATTTCAGCATGAACTGAGTTGACCTAGAAGTACAAGTAGGCTATTCTATAGGCTATTCTTGGGTTGTGTACTCTGGAATAATATTCAATTTTCATAAAAAATGTAATAAAAATTGCATTAACAAAGGCAGAAATAAATTTTAGGTGATTAAAACTTGCAGTTTCACTCTTCTTGCTACTAGCTGCCCAGTAGTTGCTAATAAATATCTGGGCCATTCAAGATTTTTCATTAATTTTTTACCTTAAAAAGAATCTGAAATAATTAAAAACAAGCAAAAAGAAATACAAGGTAATGATTTTTTTTGTAAATATTGTTTTAAAGCAAAAACTGTTTTTCTTTGCATATAATTTTTTTTAGAGCAAAACCACAATGTACATGGACCTGCACCATCATTCCTCTAATGGGGCATTAAAGACCTCTGTGTGTCTGCAGAGTGGTGGACGTGTGTGTGTGTGTGTGTGTGTGTGGGCGTTTGGGACGCTTAGAGTTACTTGTATGTGATTGTGTAAGTGTGCTGTCTGGAAACAGGAATATTAGAAGCAGATGTGTGCTTCCAGAATGGGACCCACATAATAGGGGCAGCCATGCCCTGAAGGTTAGAGAAGCAGCCTTGGGCCCAAAGGGTCATTGGTTTGATTCCTGGGACTGGCAGGAAAAATGTGAGGTGAGTTGGTGAATGAATAGCACTTTCCCCTCCCTCTGTATCATGGCTGAAGTGCCCTTGAGCAAAGCACCAAAACCCCCGACTGCTCCCTGGGCACTGTAGCATAGCTGCCCAGTGCTCTAAGTATGTATGTATATACTCATTGCTCCCTTGTGTGTGCATGTGTGTGTTCACTGCTTCAGCTGGGTTAAATGCAGAGGAGAAATTTCGCTGTGCTTGAGTGTACATGTGACAAATAAAGGCTGCTTCTTCAGAACGTGGAGAAATGATCTGAGTAAAATTATTCTTCCAAGTTTATTGATTGCTGATCGTCTGGCATGTTTGATCTATCAGCAAGACCGTGAAGCCATGATGATAAACTCAGATAGAAGTCAGCTTAAAAGATGAGAGCCACTATTCTTTAGCTTTCGCAATGTAACAATTAGTCCACTCACATAATGCTCATTTTGTCAATCTGACTGACATCTAGACATTTAAGTGATTTGGGCACCTTTTATAATTATGACACTGGAATTTGTATATATGACACCAAAGTTAACCAATGTTAACTATAAGGGCACTCAGTAGAGTGTATACCTCCGCCAAGCCACATGTTACCACGAGTTGGCCTAGTGGTTCGTGTGTCTACCTCTTGACCAGGAGATCATGAGTTGTACTCACAGTTGGTCATACCGAAGATCATCATGAAAATGGTACCTACTGCCATCTGGTGAGGCATACTGCAATACAGATGTTAGTAGGGAGTCAAACTTTTGTGGTTATCAGAGGACTGGCCCCCCACTGTAACCTTAGCTATGTAATAGGTGAGAGGTTGAGGGCTACTGAAATGAAGATCGGGGTCTCCTGATTTGCCTTGTGGCATGGGAAGGACTTTGATTTGAATCCACATATTTGAATTTGCATCAAAATCTAATTAATTGGCCCATGGCCCACCTTTCCTCAAAATTTCATCCAAATCCATTCACTATTTTTTGAGTTATGTTGGGAACACACAAACAAACAAACCAACTGAGGTGAAAACATAACCTCATCCAACAAAGTTGGTGGAGGTAATGAACATAACTGCTGCTCCATAATTAGAATAGTGCATAGTTAGATAAATACTTGTTTATTCACTTGTATGAATAACAGCAAAAGCTACAGTTTCTGGTCATCCAGTTCTTCAGTTTATATCTAAACCTGCAGAAAATTAGTTATTTATTATTCTAACTATGCTTTTTTTTTCCCTTGCAGTGTCTCCTCTTGATTATAGCCAGAATGAAGCCTTTGTTTCACTTTAGCTTTATCTCAAGCTGGTGCTGGGATACTGAGGCAGAGGCAAATGTTATTAGTCACAGCAGGAATGTAAAGCATGTGTGTCAATGCCACACTAGTGTAATCACCCCTGCCTCCTGCACACCCCTGCACAATGAAGCCATGCTGAATGCTATCAGCGAAGCATGCGTTACATGTGGGAATATCCTCACATGTCCATAGCTCATGCATCTTTTTTAAATACAAAAATATGTAAATCATCATTACCTTTCTTTAGACAGATAGTCTAGCTTTTGATATTCCTTATGACCTGTAAAGAGGAATTAGTGCATTTTATTGATTGAAGTATTACCAGTGAATGTTGAAAGTTCAGTACATACGCCAAAGTGATGTTTTATAAAACCCCATGAAACAATTAGCTGAGGGCAGCACGGTGGTGTAGTGGTTAGCGTTGTCGCCTCACAGCAAGAAGGTCCGGGTTCGAGCCCCGTGGCCGGCGAGGGCCTTTCTGTGCGGAGTTTGCATGTTCTCCCCATGTCTGCATGGGTTTCCTCCGGGTGCTCCGGTTCCCCCCACAGTCCAAAGACATGCAGGTTAGGTTAACTGGTGACTCTAAATTGACCGTAGGTGTGAATGTGAGTGTGAATGGTTGTCTGTGTCTATGTGTCAGCCCTGTGATGACCTGGCGACTTGTCCAGGGTGTACCCCACCTTTCACCCGTAGTCAGCTGGGATAGGCTCCAGCTTGCCTGTGACCCTGTAGAACAGGATAAAGCGGCTAGAGATAATGAGATGAGACAATTAGCTGAAACGTATACATGAATGTGTAGTGGCAGAGTCACTTAGCTGAGAGGCTCAGAAAGTTACACTGCTTTCTTTCATAAATGGTATCTGCTCCCTGCTAGGTTTTGTTTCCTAAAATCACCATACATTATGATACACACAGTGTACATTTAAAAATACCTTTTATAAAATAAGTAATTAAAATAGCAGTCCATGTTTACTCGGGCTGTAACAGTCTGATGACTTAAATCAGTGCACTGATTTAAAAGGTAACTATTGGAAAAAAACAAAACAAGGCAACAAGCCATCTATCCATCCATCCATCCACTATCTGTAGCCGCTTATCCTGTCCTACAGGGTCGCAGGCAAGCTGGAGCCTATCCCAGCTGACTATGAGCGAGAGGCAGGGTACACCCTAGACAAGTCACCAGGTCATCGCAGGGCTGACACATAGACACAGACAACCATTCACGCTCACATTCACACCTACGGTCAATTTAGAGTCACCAATTAGCCTAACCTGCATGTCTTTGGACTGTGGGGGAGACTGGAGCACCCGGAGGAAACCCACGCGGACACGGGGAGAACATGCAAACTCCGCACAGAAAGGCCCTCGCCGGCCGCTGGGCTCGAACCCAGGACCTTCTTGCTGTGAGGCGACAGTGCTAACCACTACACCACCGTGCCGCCCCCAAGGCAACAATCATAAATCAATTATTATGCATACACATTATGGCCAAAAGTATGTGGACACTTGACCATCACACCCATATGTGGGTCCTCCCCAAACTATTACCACAAAATTGTAAGTGCACAATTGTCTAGAATGTCTTTGTATGCTGTGGCATTAAGATTTCCCTTCACTGGAACCAAGAGGCCCAAACCTTGCAATGACATGACAGTGATAATGCCCCTGTGCACAAAATGGTTTAACTCAAGTGGCCTGCACAGAGCTCTGACCTCAACCCCACTGAACACCTTTGGGATGAAATGGAATGCTGACTGCCCTTCTTGGCTGACATCAGTGTCCGACCTCACTAATGCTCTTGTGGCTAAATGGGCACAAATCCCCACAGCCATGTTCCAAAATCTATAAGTTCCTGTTTGAAAGGAAACATAAATCAGGCTTTAGATTGCTGCAACACTCAGAACCCAAAAGGTCATCTTTATGAAATCCAATCCTTTCCTTATTAGACCAAAAAACTAATAAGGCTAAAAGTTGGATTAGTAGTACTTTATCTACGAGTATGAATATGAATTCAAGCAAAAGCTACAGACTGCAGTCAGCCAGCGTGTGTGTGTGTGTGTGTGTGTGTGTGTGTGTGTGTGTGTGTGTGTGTGTGTGTGTAACTCTATTCATGTAGGAGTTTATGTCAAACCACTGACTTAGGGGATAGTGACATATGTACCCCCAGTTGACGTAAGGGTCACTTGTCCCAGGTCTGCCCCCATTGTGTGTGTCTGCATCTCGTCCCCTATGGCCTGCTGATAGTTTTCACTCTATCCCCAGCAATTAGGCGGCTCCAGCCTTTTCTGTGAAAAGAACAAGGGAGAGAAAAGGGGAGAGATTAGCAGGAGCCAAGAGAACAGTAGAGGCAGTCAGAGGAGGGAGGGGGAGCAGAGAGCAGCCAGAGAGTCTGCTTCCCCAGGCACCACTCCGCTCCTGTGGCTGACAAGGCCTGACGCCGCTGACTGCTGCGCTTATCAGCCAGCTCTGCTCCACTCCACTCAACTCACCACTCACTGGCTTAAACAAGAAGCTGTTTATCTGAGCGCGGCCCTGCACCCACACTCCGGCTCCAGTCAAATCTGCCCCACCAGACCGATTCCCAACAACACAGTCTGCACAGACAGAAAGAGACAGAGAGATTATAGAAAGATAAATCAATAGAGACGCATCCACTGTCTCTGACCAAAACTGTCCCACCCTCCACTGGACTATTATATCTCATCCTGAACAGCACACATGTCACTGTCGACTCGCTTTCTCTGGGATTGTTGACTCATTCGACTCTTTTTCAGTTTGATCCAAGTTATTGTCCAAGATTTCAAAGTTTGCACCAAAGTGAATATTCTTTGTCTCTGTGTATGGAATTAGGCTTTGATGTGGCTCAGACTTTCACATGAGGTTCCCAAATGTTGCCGTTTCTTGAAATTCTTTGAAACAATTATCTATTGTATATATATATTTATTTTCTAATAAGGAAAAGGCTGGAATTAATAATGATAATCTATTTGAGTCATGAGTGGTGTAGCAATCTAAAGCCTGAATTCTGTTTCCTTTCAAATAAGCTGCTTATATCTTTATTTCTGATGAATTTTTAAACAGAGACAGTGAATCATGCTTTTTAATTTATCCATGAAAGCTAATGAAAAAAAGTCATGTAATTCTTATCAGTTCTGTGGAAACCTTTTTCTCTTTACTGTTAGTGCCAAAGAAGCTGCTTCTTATGGAAGTTGTGGTTAGGGGCTTTTTTTTCCGAAAGCAAATTGGAGCTTAGCTAACTACAAGTAACTTGACCATTCAACTTTAGTAAGACATATGACGGTTAGCCTCAAATAAAGTTATAGCCTGTAATTTTCCATTAGACAGTGTGTCTACCCACAGGCATCGGGAAGCTCATAAAAGATAGCATAAGATGCTGTAATTTGTTAGATGTATATGCACAGGTACATACACGGGAATTCTTGTGAGGAGCACTTGGCTAAAAAGAATGAAAGAGACAGAGAAAAAAATTTAAAAGGCAGTAGTTAATCTCATCTCATCTCATTATCTCTAGCCGCTTTATCCTTCTACAGGGTCGCAGGCAAGCTGGAGCCTATCCCAGCTGACTACGGGCGAAAGGCGGGGTACACCCTGGACAAGTCGCCAGGTCATCACAGGGCTGACACATAGACACAGACAACCATTCACACTCACATTCACACCTACGGTCGATTTAGAGTCACCAGTTAACCTAACCTGCATGTCTTTGGACTGTGGGGGAAACCGGAGCACCCGGAGGAAACCCACGCGGACACGGGGAGAACATGCAAACTCCGCACAGAAAGGCCCTCGCCGGCCCCGGGGCTCGAACCCAGGACCTTCTTGCTGTGAGGCGACAGCGCTAACCACTACACCACCGTGCCGCCGCAGTAGTTAATAAAGGAGAAAAACTAAAACAGAAAGCACAGGATAAAACAATATAAAGCATCATTTAACTGCCATATAAGTTGCAAAAAAAAATGTTCAAAATGCAAAGGACCCTGAGGTGTGCATAATATGTTAAAGGTAGACTGCCTTTCAGATTTTTCAAGTGTAGGTCATACAAAGAATTTTCCCTGACACCCAATTATTTTTGTTTAGTGGACCGAAAGCTACTGAATTCGAATCACAGACTTCCAATTTCATTCTTTTTTTTTAATAGAACAGTTAATGAATTTAGAGCCACATGACCCTAAATTCTCCGCTATTTCTTTTTCTTGCTTCACCATGACCCAATTCAAAATACTACGTCATGCATCACGTGGTGGGCTTTCCCCATTCCCACAAGTCATTGTGGGATACAAATTTGAACCAGGAGAGGAAAATGGAGGATGCGAATGAAACGTCAAAGACCAACTACAGTAACGAAAAGTAAGAAGAAAAGATGTTATGTTGCGAAGGAAAGGAAACATAGGACCAAATTAATAAATATCGGCGGTCAGCGAGCACCTCGGTGTGATCAGCTGTTCGTTTAGCGACAGAATGATGGAACTGTCAGTGCACAGTCAAAGGTAAACCTGTAGATGGCAGTAATGCAACACTGTGGATGCCAGCTGCTGTAAAACCCAAAAGAAGAAGAAGAAACCTTTATTCGTCACATGCACACTTCAAGCACAGTGAAATTCATCCTCTGCATTTAACCCATCTGAAGCAGTGAACACATGCGCACACACCCAGAGCAGTGGGCAGCCCAGAGCACCCGGGGAGCAGTCAGAGGTTCGGTACCTTGCTCAAGGGCACCTCAGCCCAAGGCCGCCCCACATCAACCTAACTGCATGTCTTTGGATTGTGGGGAAAACGGAGCACCCGGAGGAAACCCACGCAGACACGGGGAGAACATGCAAACTCCACACAGAAAGGCCCTCGCCGGCCGCTGGGTTCGAACCCGGAACCTCCTTGCTGTGAGGCAACTGTGCTAACCACTACACCACCGTGCCGAAAAAGAAGGAGGAGGAGAAGAAGAAGGTAAACCTGCGCATGCGGACATGGACTTTCTCTTTCTGCTTGACTGCACAAAGCGAGCAATTTCATGCACATTATTTGCTCAGGAATCTCCTCAAATTAAATAACTTCCCAGCCACAGAATGGCCTGGGTTTTTTTTTGAGATACTGCAGAAATAAACATATATCACAATGACCAAATTTCAGAGGGAACTAAATTTCACTGATTTTATGAAATCGAAAGGCAGTCTAGCTTTAAGAGTAATTGAAATCCTAAAGTGCAACTGACATACACTTTTCACAGTACGAGTATTTCCACAGTATAGTTTATAGTGTGGAGAGAAGGGGTCCAGTTGTGTATGAGAGTAAATCATGCCTTGGGATATGTTATTCCTGCTTCTGTGTCCTTTGCCATCAGTCTGCCTCTGATCAGGCCTAACAGCTTTCAAAACTGAGCTGTAATCCAAAATGGACATACATACAGTACCAATCAAAAGTTTGGACACACCTTCTAATTCAATGTTTTTTCTTTATTTTTATTAACTAAAAGACATTTCATATCGGGGCAGCACGGTGGTGTAGTGGTTAGTGCTGTTGCCTCACAGCAAGAAGGTCCGGGTTCGAGCCCCATGGCTGGCGAGGGCCTTTCTGTGTGGAGTTTGCATGTTCTCCCCGTGTCAGCGTGGGTTTCCTCCGGGTGCTCCGGTTTCCCCCACAGTCCAAAGACATGCAGGTTAGGTTAACTGGTGACTCTAAATTGACCGTAGGTGTGAATGTGAGTGTGAATGGTTGTCTGTGTCTATGTGTCAGCCCTGTGATGACCTGGCGACTTGTCCAGGGTGTACCCCGCCTTTCACCCATAGTCAGCTGGGATAGGCTCCAGCTTGCCTGCGACCCTGTAGAACAGGATAAAGCGGCTAGAGATAATGAGATGAGATGAGATGAGACATTTCATATCTTAAAGTAACGATGGATATTGTTTCTCTTTACTTAGTTGAGCGGTTCTTGACATAATATGGATTACTACAGTTGTGGAATAGGGCTATTTACTGTGTTGTTATTATTTACTATTTTCTGTTTGATCTTAAACGCATTAAGAAGGCAAGAAATTGCACTAATTAACTTTTGAGGAGGCACACCTGTTAATTGAAAAGCATTCCAGGTGATTACCTCATGAAGAGGGTTAAGATAATGCCAATAGTGTGCCATGCATTATCAAGGTAAACAGTGGCTTTGAAGAATCTAAAATATGAAACGTTTTGTTTTTTAACACTTTTTTTGTTTACCACATAATTCCATATTTGCTCCATATGTTATTTCATAGTTTTGATGTCTTCAGTGTTGTGCTACAATGTAGAAAATAGTCAAAATACAGAAAAACCTATGAATGAGTAGGAGTGTCCAAACGTTTGACTGGTACTGTATATACATATGCATTCCATCCATCCATCCATCCATCCATTATCTGTAGCCGCTTATCCTGTACAGGGTCGCAGGCAAGCTGGAGCCTATCCCAGCTGACTATGGGCAAGAGGCGGAGTACACCCTGGACAAGTCGCCAGGTCATCACAGGACTGACACATAGAGACAACCATTTACACTCACATTCACACCTACGGTCAATTTAGAGCCACCAATTAGCCTAACCTGCATGTCTTTTGACTGTGGGGGAAACCGGAGCACCCGGAGGAAACCCACACAGACACGGGGAGAACATGCAAACTCCGCACAGAAAGGCCCTTGTCGGCCGCTGGGCTCGAACCCAGGACCTTCTTGCTGTGAGGCTTACCACTACACCACTGTGCCGCCCCATATGCATTCCTATTGGGTAAAATGATGGCCACCATATCATCCACCTTTTTTGGCTGTAGGTGAAGTGCAGGGGGTCTCTGGTTATAATGTTGGTGCTGTGTCCATGCACTAGCGCAACTGGTCAGTAAACACCCTGTGTGCCTCAACAGGTGTCAACAGGAATGGAAAAACTAATTGGAGGGTCAGCAAACAACCCCCTATTCCTCAACACATATATACAGTAGATACACACATATAGTGGGCACGCTGCTCTAGCTGCTTGGGCAGTTAACATCATCTCCACACATAAAGCTGTCATACGATTTTGCATGATCAGCAGTTCAAGAAGATGCAGTGGCTTTCTTGATTTATCTCAGAGGGAGCAAGGGTAGCTACCAAGGTGGGTCTTATCAGGAAACTAACTGGTGGATGGGAATTGAGAAAAATGGGGTCATAAAAAAGAAATAGGTAATACAGGTAATACAGTAGTGCTATCCTGTGATGTCTGTCCAGACACAAACAGCCTCGGGGCCACAGGCTTTATCGCCAAGATCTAGACCTCATTCCTGAGTGGTCAAGTGAAAGAAAATCCTTCTTTATCTCAGAGGAGAGGCATCCTGATGAAAAAACATAGACTGAGAGATGGACTACATAGAGGAATCACTCTTTGTATTTTTAATAAAACCAATTAAAGAAAAAGAACCAGAGAAAATTCAAAGGATACTTATCTGAAAAGCCTATGCCTGGGAAAAAAGAACAGCTATCAGTCCTCACTGAAAACGCAATAAAAGCACTCTTGGCTTTAAGTATTATATAAATCCTTCTTCTTCCTTAAAGCATGTCAGAGGCATGGACAATATCTTTGTTTTGGCTTATGCTCTCTTGACTCCAGGCCCATCACATTTATTTAAGAGGCATGACAGGCAGTTGCTGTTCATTCATTTGACTTCAGTGCCAATGCCCCTCTGGGTGTTGGGGATGAGAGTCTGCCTGGAATGCATCCATATCACACACTCCAAATACCTCACAGTGGAAGTGAGATAATGGTAGTGGTGCTTAGACTACTTCAAGAATTTATGGTCAACACATTGTTGGCAGCTATGAACTCATAATATTTTAGGCACTTATTATTACCACATGGTCTTCACCTTCACATCCAATAACCATATGCTTCAAAAATGTATAACAAATAAACTGTCTGAAAATTTGCTTCTTAGTTGTTTAAATGTGTAAGAGTACAAAAATCAACTGTAGCATTTATTTACAGAAGAATGTATTTGAGGATGTTTGCGCATGGACCTCATTTATGAAATGAACATACAACAGAAAACTGGGCATACGGTCATTTCCGTGCAAAGTTCAGCATTTATCAGTGTGGATGTGAGCAGAGGCCACGATCAAATCTCAAATTAAGTCTCACCGCATGTATGCAAGTTTTCGAGTTAGCGTGGATGTGTAGTGATCTGGCTGAGTGAAAAATTGTGAAGCTTTTATATTCTGACTGGTATCTCAGCAAATGCAGCCAGATGTTCATCACTTAAAAATGTGTAGCCTATGGCAAAATATTATACACTGCCTGGCCAGAATAGTTGCCATTTGGTTTTAAATAAGCAAATACTTAAAAACCTTTGAGTAGAGACTTACTGCAGTGATTAATATGTTTAATCTGGGAACAATCCTTTCAACCCTAAGTAATGCAGTCAGTATCTTCTCATTTCTTATACCACCACATTGGAAAAGATGTTACTCTGTTTCAGTAGGGTCAATATATTGGCCTGTATCAAGCAAAGAAAACAAATACACTGCAACCCCGCGATGACAAACTGCTTGGGGGACGTTCAAATAGGTTGTTATACCGAAAAGTTCGTAATACTGAAATGGACCCACTTTTCACACGAAACACTCACTCTTGGGTAAAACAAGACCAACTGTGTTTAATTTATCTCATCTCATCTCATCTCATCTCATCATCTCTAGCCGCTTTATCCTGTTCTACAGGGTCGCAGGCAAGCTGGAGCCTATCCCAGCTGACTACGGGCGAAAGGCGGGGTACACCCTGGACAAGTCGCCAGGTCATCACAGGGCTGACACATAGACACAGACAACCATTCACACTCACATTCACACCTATGGTCAATTTAGAGTCACCAGTTAACCTAACCTGCATGTCTTTGGACTGGGGGGGGAAACCGGAGCACCCGGAGGAAACCCACGCAGACACGGGGAGAACATGCAAACTCCACACAGAAAGGCCCTCGCTGGCCACGGGGCTCGAACCCGGACCTTCTTGCTGTGAGGCGACAGTGCTATCCACTACACCACCGTGCCACCCATGTTTAATTTATATTTATGCTTAATTTTCTTACATATTTACAAAGTAAAAGAAATAAGTCACTCTTAAGTAAAGGCGGTAAGTCACACTTGCTGTCGTTTGCTTGTCACATCTTTTTTTTTCAGCCCATCATACTGATTACAGTAATGGATGAAGTCTCTGAGCTCTTTTTCTTTTGCTTTAAAAGTTGAAATTGAATTTTTTGGGATACCATATTCTTTACACAAATGCATTGCTTTCTCACCGCACTTTATACAGTCCAGGATATCAAGTTTCTCTTCAAGGGATAGTATCTTAAAGGTCCCATGGCATGGTGGTTTGTTGATGCTTTAAACGGGCTCGTGGAGGTTTCCGGATGTTATATCCGCAGCCTTTCTCGAAATGAACCCTCGGCACGTAGATATAGCCTCCTGGGAGAAAGCCCCATTTCAGCGCTTTTCCCAGTGCGTCGTTTTGCTAATGAGAAGCAGGAAGCAGGGAAGGGTAGAGGGTGAGGGCGGATCTTATCATTAATATTCATGACATGTAAACGTGTTACCTCTGATTGGCTAACAGCACTGTGACGCTACCTCCAGTGGGTCAGAACAAGCGGATGTGGGTGTCTTACTATGGCGAGAGAGAAGGAACAAACCGCAAAGGGAAAAATACCGCGTGCTGACGTCATTAAGGTGCGACGCGAGGAAATAAAATAAATTCAACAAATGTGTGGATTTTTACTGAACAAACAAACAAATAAAATGAACGAGTGACTTTAAAAAAAGAATGTGGGTGTCTTTGTAAAAACTGTTTTGATTGGCTATTATAACAGAGCATGCTGCATGCTTTTTGGTTTTGTAGCGCAGAGTACTTGGCTAACTGCAGGAAGCGTTTAGCTGCACAGCTAATGTAGCCATTGCAAGGCTAACGTGGCACCGATTTTAAAACACGGCAAAACATAAGCTCATAAGTTACAGTCAATTTCCAGACTAAACTCAGTTTAACAGAGCATGCTGCATGCTTTTTGGTTTTGTAGCGCAGAGTACCTGGCTAACTGCAGGAAGCGGTTAGCTGCACAGCTAATGTAGCCATTGCAAGGCTAACGTGGCACCGATTTTAAAACACGGCAAAACGACTTAACAGTTATACACTTACTTGTTCGGTGTTTGTGGCTGATGCGGCAGTGATGCTTGGTATGGACCCAGGCTTCAGTGACAGTTGATGTGCAAAACCTGCCCTGTACTGTCCCAAGTTGTGGAAACATTCCTCAGGAAAATGCTTCCGACAAACATACACCGTCTTAGGTAGACTCGACGGCGTATTATTGAAGTAAATAAAATTAAGCCACTGCGTCTTCAGGGGCTCTCCCGTCAGCAGTAAAAACAGACTCTTTTCTGTGTTGTCACATCCATGTACAGCGCAATTTCCATGTTTCGCTCGCTTAGGTGGTGCCATGTGTCCTCTATGGTCTCCTCACTACAACTGGGCGGGCAATTCATACAGTGGGTGGGAATCCAGAGGGGGGGCGTGGGGATCATCTCCCTTGCTGATGTAGGCAAGGGAAGAGTTTATCAACGCGCTGTTTTGACGCGCCATTCTCAAATATTGGGCATAGTTTGGTTTACACATTATGAAATTTCTAGCCACTGGGGTGACTTACAGTGGTGCTTGAAAGTTTGTGAACCCTTTAGAATTTTCTATATTTCTGCATAAATAGGACCTAAAACATCATCAGATTTTCACACAAGTCCTAAAAGTAGATAAAGAGAACCCAGTTAAAAAAATGAGACAAAAATATCATACTTGGTCATTTATTTATTGAGGAAAATGATCCAATATTACATATCTGTGAGTGGCAAAAGTATGTGAACCTTTGCTTTCAGTATCTGGTGTGACCCCCTTGTGCAGCAATAACTGCAGCTAAACATTTCCAGTAACTGTTGATCAGTCCTGCACACCGGCTTGGAGGAATTTTAGCCCATTCCTCCATACAGAACAGCTTCAACTCTGGGATGTTGGTGGGTTTCCTCACATGAACTGGTCGCTTCAGGTCTTTCCACAACATTTTGATTGGATTAAGGTCAGGACTTTGACTTGGCCATTCCAAAACATTAATTTTATTCTTCTTTAACCATTCTTTGGTAGAACAACTTGTGTGCTTAGGGTCGTTGTCTTGCTGCATGACCCACCTTCTCTTGAGATTCAGTTCATGGACAGATATCCTGACATTTTCCTTTAGAATTCGCTGGTATAATTTAGATTCCATTGTTCCATCAATGATAGCAAGCCATCCTGGCCCAGATGCAGCAAAACAGGCCCAAACCATGATACTACCACCACCATGTTTCACAGATGGGATAAGGTTCTTATGCTGGAATGCAGTGTTTTCCTTTCTCCAAACATAACGCTTCTCATTTACAACATAAAGTTCTATTTTGGCCTCATCCATCCACAAAACATTTTTCTAATACCCTTCTGGCTTCTCCACATGATCTTTAGCAAACTGCAGACGAGCAGCAATGTTCTTTTTGGAGAGCAGTGGCTTTCTCCTTGCAACCCTGCCATGCACACCATTATTGTTCAGTGTTCTCCTGATGGTGGACTCATGAACATTAACATTATCCAATGTGAGAGAGGCCTTCAGTTGCTTAGAAGTTACCCTGGGGTCCTTTGTGACCTCGCCAACTATTACACACCTTGCTCTTGGAGTGATCTTTGTTGGTCGACCACTCCTGGGGAGGGTAACAATGGTCTTGAATTTCTTCCATTTGTACACAATCTGTCTGACTGTGGATTGGTGGAGTCCAAACTCTTTAGAGATGGGTTTGTAACCTTTTCCAGCCTGATGAGCATCAACAACACTTTTTCTGAGGTCCTCCGAAATCTCTTTTGTTCGTGCCATGATACACTTCCACAAACATGTGTTGTAAAGATCAGACTTTGATAGATCCCTGTTCTTTAAATAAAACAGGGTGCCCACTCACACCTGATTGTCATCCCATTGATTGAAAGCACCTGAGTCTAATTTCACCTTCAAACTAACTGGTAATCCTAGAGGTTCACTTACTTTTGCCACTCATAGATATGTAATATTGGATCATTTTCCTCAATAAATAAATGACCAAGTATAATATTTTTGTCTCATTTGTTTAACTGGGTTCTGTTTATCTACTTTTAGGACTTGTGTGAAAATCTGATCATGTTTTAGGTCATATTTATGCAGAAATATAGAAAATTCTAAAGGGTTCACAAACTTTCAAGCACCACTGTAAGAAGGTCAGAGGAACTCATTTTAACGTTAAAAAACCTCAGAAAGTGAAAATTTCATGCCATGGGACCTTTAAGTTTACGAGTAGCTATGACAATAGTGCTTATGGAGTAAAGACTCAAGTAAACCTACAACCCCGATTCCAAAAAAGTTGGGACAAAGTACAATTGTAAATAAAAACGGAATGTAATGATGTGGAAGTTTCAAAATTCCATATTTTATTCAGAATAGAACATAGATGACATATCAAATGTTTAAACTGAGAAAATGTATCATTTAAAGAGAAAAATTAGGTGATTTTAAATTTCATGACAACAACACATCTCAAAAAAGTTGGGACAAGGCCATGTTTACCACTGTGAGACATCCCCTTTTCTCTTTACAACAGTCTGTAAACGTCTGGGGACTGAGGAGACAAGTTGCTCAAGTTTAGGGATAGGAATGTTAACCCATTCTTGTCTAATGTAGGATTCTAGTTGCTCAACTGTCTTAGATCTTTTTTGTCGTATCTTCCGTTTTATGATGCGCCAAATGTTTTCTATGGGTGAAAGATCTGGACTGCAGGCTGGCCAGTTCAGTACCCGGACCCTTCTTCTATGCAGCCATGATGCTGTAATTGATGCAGTATGTGGTTTGGCATTGTCATGTTGGAAAATGCAAGGTCTTCCCTGAAAGAGATGTCTTCTGGATGGGAGCATACAGTATGTTGCTCTAGAACCTGGATATACCTTTCAGCATTGATGGTGTCTTTCCAGATGTGTAAGCTGCCCATGCCACACACACTAATGCAACCCCATACCATCAGAGATGCAGGCTTCTGAACTGAGCGCTGATAACAACTTGGGTCGTCCTTCTCCTCTTTAGTCTGAATGACACGGCGTCCCTGATTTCCATAAAGAACTTCAAATTTTGATTCGTCTGACCACAGAACAGTTTTCCACTTTGCCACAGTCCATTTTAAATGAGCCTTGGCCCAGAGAAGACGTCTGCGCTTCTGGATCATGTTTAGAAAAGGCTTCTTCTTTGAACTATAGAGTTTTAGCTGGCAACGGCAGATGGCACGGTGAATTGTGTTCACAGATAATGT
This sequence comes from Neoarius graeffei, assembly GCF_027579695.1. Taxonomy (NCBI): domain Eukaryota; kingdom Metazoa; phylum Chordata; class Actinopteri; order Siluriformes; family Ariidae; genus Neoarius; species Neoarius graeffei. The sequence continues at coordinate 55,070,168 of NC_083574.1, forward strand.
TCTCTGGAAATATTCCTGAGCCCATTTTGTGATTTCCAATACAGAAGCATGCCTGTATGTGATGCAGTGCCATCTAAGGGCCCAAAGATCACGGGCACCCAGTATGGTTTTCCGGCCTTGACCCTTACGCACAGAGATTCTTCCAGATTCTCTGAATCTTTTGATGATATTATGCACTGTAGATGATGATATGTTCAAACTCTTTGCAATTTTACACTGTCAAACTCCTTTCTGATATTGCTGCACTATTTGTCGGCGCAGAATTAGGGGGGTTGGTGATCCTCTTCCCATCTTTACTTCTGAGAGCCGCTGCCACTCCAAGATGCTCTTTTTATACCCAGTCGTGTTAATGACCTATTGCCAATTGACCTAATGAGTTGCAATTTGGTCCTCCAGCTGTTCCTTTTTTGTACCTTTAACTTTTCCAGCCTCTTATGCCGCTTTTCCACTACAAACGCGGCTGAGTCGGGCTGAGCCGTGCCGTGCTGAGTCGGGCTGAGCGGGGCTGTTGGAGTTGCATTTCGACTACAACCGCGCTGAACCGTGCTGGCTGGAAGTGGGTGGACACATTGGGTGGAGTTAGCGAAAGTGGGTGGACGTCAGGTGATGTCATTAAGCAGCGCAAACAGTGACATCAGTGAGCTTTTAAGCGGTAGTCTCACGACCCGAATAGTAAACAATAAACATGGAGGACATGGAGTCGTTAGTGTTGCTGGTCTTGGTGCTGTGGCTTGTTGTCACCGACAACGCCAACAGATACTGGCAAGAGCGTATAGATGAGGCGAGGCGCATAAGGCTTCAGAAATTCTCGTAATTCGTAATTCTTCTCCTTCCGGGTTTGCGGTGTTTACAGATCCCAGTGCGCTCGCGGGGCATGTGAGGACACTCCTCCTCACCAATCAGTGCACAGGGGAGTGTCTGCTCATGCCCCCAGCCTCACTCGGCTCGGTTTGGCTTGCTTCAGCCCCACTCCAAAACGGTGCGAGTTTTAGGGGCTAAGCAGGGCTGAAGCGAGCTGAGTCGTGCTGGTTTTTGGTAGTCGAAACGCGAGCCGTGTCGGGCTGAAGTGAGCTGAAGCGAGCTGAAGTGAGCTGAAAAAGGGTAGTGGAAAAGAGCCATTATTGCCCCTGTCCCAACTTTTTTGAGATGTGTTGCTGTCATGAAATTTCAAATGAGCCAATATTTGGCATGAAATTTCAAAATGTCTCACTTTTGACATTTGATATGTTGTCTGTGTTCTATTGTGAATACAATAGACCCCTTCGCAGTAAACGTCATTCATACGTAAGAGGAAATTGCGCGCGCAGCCTGGACCCAAAAAAGACTCAGCGACGGTAGAGACGAGAAGAAATATTTGGAAGAAATGCCTAGTTGTTGTGTTGTCGGGTGTCAGAATCGTAGCAGTGATGGGGTTAAAATGTACAGAATTCCAGCAGGATCTCACCCATTCCAAAAAAATCGCCGACATCTATGGCTACAAGCCATCAAACATGTAGACTGGGATGAAAGCACTATCAAAAATGCGTGGGTTTGCAGCGCCCGCTTCATCACAGGTAAGATCAGGCTATTTATTAAATCTTTCTTTTTTATTCTTTCTAGTCTTCATTTATTGATGTAGCAAAATACTTTGGTAACGTTTGTCTGATTAGCTGGGTCATAGTTACACAATGTAATGAATACTGTTAACATGTTAACTTAGCTTTGCATGCAATTTTGTTTGTAGGAGAGGTCTCACTTGACTCAAGCAGTCCAGATTTTGTGCCATCATTATTTGTGTATGCCGAAAATCACAATTTTAAAGCAAGGATGGAAAGGTAAAATTGTGTGCCCTCACTCTAAATGCCAACTTACGTTGACTGCTCTAACCTAGCTCCCGCCCCGTTCAGTTTCATTTCTGCTCTCTGCCTCTCGCTTTTTACGCAGCTCTGATTTCTCTTAGCTGCACTCTTTACACCATCATTCCTTTCATGCCATTACCTCCTGCAAATTGCTGTTTAGTGTTGGTATTTGCTGTTGTAGCTAAAGCCACATTGCAATCACATCACTGGCATAATTTGATTAAAACAAAATGAATATGAATGTCCCACTGTTAATCAAGTTGTAGTCTCGCTGTAACCAGAATGTTGATGGCAGGCTACTTTTGTAAATAAGGGTTTTTTTTTGAGTTTGACATTTTTTGTAAATAGTATGACTGCCTTCAGGTATCAGAGGAAAACTTACTAACATCGTCCGTCCACTCTTTAATTAAATACGGATCCGGTAGGCGATGTCCACTTGTTAGAGTTAACTTATTTATGTAGCATTCTCGATCTTGTAACGACAATTGTTTTGCATAATCTGACAGCTGTTTAATGCCAGTCTATGGGCAGCGCCATTGTTTCTGAGTCCAGGCTGCGTGCGCATCCTGGCAACGGTCGGTTTGTTTACAAACATGTCGGTCGGTTTGTTTACAAACGGTCGGTTTGTTTACAAAAATTATTGCATTCCGTTTTTATTTACAATTTGTACTTTGTCCCAACTTTTTTGGAATCAGGGTTGTACTTTTAGCTCATAAAGTCCTTTAAAGGGATTTTTTTTAAGTCAGTGATCGCCGTTCTTGAGAATTGTTAGCAATCGACACTTAAGCTTGGCTAGTTAAGCCTTTGTTTTATGGCATTAACACATATTGTTAACTTGAATGGAAACTTGAGTACTTATTGTTTGCCTCTGGTGGAAAGAGGAGCGCATGGCTCAGTGACGTTTTTTTTTTTAACGATTCTGAATCATTGTTACTAAAGTCAGGTGACAAAAATTTAGTTCGTTATATGTGAAAGTTCGTAGTAAAAGAGTTCGTTATAGCACAGGTGCAGTGTATGGAGATTGCTGAAATTACTTGAATTGGGTTAAGAACAGTCCAATGCATTATAAAAAACTGGAAGGATAGTGGTGAACTGTCAACTTCGCGGAAGAAATGTGGTCAGAAAAAAATCTTGACTGACGATGATTAGAGATCATTTAAACACTTGAAGTCAAATCATAAAAAATCAACAGTAGAACCCACAGCTACTGTATGTTTAATAGCCTTTTTTTTCATCTACAGTACCAGTCGAAAGTTTGGACACTCCTACTCAATCACGGGTTTTTCTGTATTTTGACTATTTTCTACATTGTAGAACAACACTGAAGATATCAAAACTATGAAATAACATATGGAATATATATGGAATTATGTGGTAAACAAAAAAGTGTTTAAAAAAATATGTTCCATATTTTAGATTCTTCAAAGCCAGTGTTTACCTTGTTGACACTTTGCACACTATTGGCATTATCTTAGGCCCTGTCCACACGGCAACGGATTCAGGTGACTCCGATACAATTGCTTATCGTTTAGGTCTGGCGTCCACATGGCACCGGCGTTTTGGGTGCCCAAAACGCAATCTTTTTGAGAACGGGTTCCAGAGTGGAAAGATCTGGCAACGTTGCCGTTGTGAAGTCGTCTGGATGAGTAGAACGGATTTGTTTACGATGACGTCACAACCACATGACTGTCAGTGCTTCACACCGGGTAGAAGTGTAACGAATATCACCAGGATATCACCAGGAAAAAGCCTTACAGAGCACTAGTGAGAGTGAAACACGAGCTTGGATATTATTATTATTATTATTATTATTATTATTATTATTATTATGTTCAGTGTTAGTTCACAGTAGTAATGCAAGAAGCAGAACAGTGACAGTAATAGTGAAGCAAAAACATGCAATTGTGCAAACACTGCAGCTCTACAGCAAAATATTCATTTATGAAATGGTCTGATTCTTAACACCAGTAGTGCCAATGATCTTCTCATTGCGATGCGATGCGAGTTGTCAACAAATCCTATAACTTGGTTCATGAAACGCGCTTACAAAATATTTTCACTGTGAATATTTATTGTGTAATGGTGCAAAGTGAGAGAGAGAGTGAGAGAGAGAGACTCTGCCCTTAGGGCAGAGTCAATCCCGCCAGCAAAAATAGGGAAAAAAAAGGAGCGATCTCACCTCTTCAGATGTTGGTTTTAGTCCTACAATACATTCCTCAAAAAGGGCGTAGAGGAGCAAATTAATCCATCAACGTGTAGCATTCAATTTATTCCGGACCATTAAAGATGCCGCCTTCCGCGTAGAATCATACGTCATCCTCGCCGCCATATTGGATAGGTCAAAGCGGAGAATAAAGATTCATGCGCTGCCTTTAACTGTACCAACAGGTTTACCGTCCAAACGAGATCACATGGGATTACCTTTCACAGGTGAGAAACAACAAATTAATCCATCAACGTGTAGTATTCAATTTATTCCGGACCATTAAAGACGCCGCCTTCCGCGTAGAATCATACGTCATCCTCGCCGCCATATTGGATAGGTCAAAGCGGAGAATAAAGATTAGCTGCGTTTAACTGTACCAACAGGTTTGCCGTCCAAACGAGATCACATGGGATTACCTTTCACAGGTGAGACTGGAAAAATACTTTTCATTGTATTTGGTCATTATAAATGTAATTTTACGAACAGATTTTCCTGACTTTGTGGCTAATATGAAGTCTCACGCATAATAGTTTATGCGCATGCGTTCTTACTTCTATTGTTCTGGTGTCTCCGAAGGGACCGTCTTACAGCGCCCCTAGAGGTGTGGCATGTGTATTGCATCGTTTTCAGCAAGCGTTGCATTGGCATATGGACCTGATATTTTACTGATCGTTGCCCATTTGGACGCGATATATTTTTAAATAACATCTCATTGCCGTTGTCGTGTGGATGTAGCCTTAACCAGCTTCATGAGGTAGTCACCTGGAATGCTTTTCAATTAAGAGGTGTGCCTCGTCAAAAGTTAATTAGTGCAATTTCTTGCCTTCCTAATGCATCTGAGATCAAAGTAAATAATATAAATACAGTAAATAGCCTATTCCACAACTGTAGTAATCCATATTATATCAAGAACCGCTCAACTAAGTAAAGAGAAATTACATCAATCATTACTTTAAGACATGACGTATCTTTTAATTAATAAAAAGAAAGGAAAACCGTTGAATTAGGAGGTGTGTCCAAACTTTTGACTGGTGCTACGCATGTAAATATTTGCAATATAACTTATTACTATTATATCCAGTATATAGGCTATACATATCACGGATGTATAAATTAAATCTTCAAACATCAGCGTGAGTTTGACTGTCAATGGCAACACTGTTGTTCACAGCAGTAATTTCTTTCCATACTGCATTTTTCTTCCTATAATACTACATTTTAGGATATTTTTCAGGCTGACAAAGAGAAATAATTTATTCAGTTGGGTTTGCACTATTACAACTTCTATTTTGAAGGTGGAAACGTTTCAGTTTTTGGCCGTATTACACTTCTCCAAGTCATAAAGTCTGGAGTGTGGCCTCTAAACCAAAAGTATTTAGGGGCGTGCTATTTAAATAATGATGGTTTTCAGCCACCTCATTTATCAACGTCTGATCATTCTTATGCTGTGATTGACAAGATGCAAATGTTTCATGAATCACACAGGAGCCCTGTCATATGATGATTTCTGCACTCAGACCTGTGCTGGTTTCTACGTTAGATTCATAAATGACGGCTCATGGTGACTAAATATGAAAGTGTTGACCATGCGGCTAAGGGTTCGGTGGATAAACGGTGTCTGCTTACCTACTGACACCCCCCTCCCCCCCAATAGGATGTTCCACTACTCAGTTATTTTGACTTTGCATTTCTGGGCTTCCATAGATCTGTCTTACACTCAACTCATCAAGGTATTTGTAGGCTCACATGACTCAAACATTTCACACTGTCTAAAAAATTTCTGATACTCTGTATACATGCACTGCATGTATCCAACCTGCATGCCTCTGAAACTGAATATTAGCACTTCCCTGGATCAGTGCTGCTAAGTTAAAGCTAAAATTGTAGCTGGGGCCATTTTAAAAAGCTCTTAATGTTTCTCACTGTGCACTGAGGCCTTGACAGTGTTTATTGAGTAATGTCCAAAAGCTGCCGGGTGCTGTTAAAGACTGGACAGGATGAAGATGTGGTGATTGCTTCCCAGCTGAGAATCATGATAGTGAGAGGATTCAATTTGTTTACCAAACCACCATAACAAGTCTGAGAGCTTTTATGTATAAATGATGATTATTCAAACGGTGTAAGGCCCTGTCCACATGACAACGGATTCAGGTGAATCCGATAAAATTTTTTATCGTTTCGGCCTGGCATCCACACGGCACTGGCATTTTGGGTGCCCCAAAACGATATTTTTTGAGAATGGTTTCCAGAGTGGAAAAATCTGGTAACGGCACCGTTGCGAAGTCGTCTGGATGAGTAGAACGGATTTGTTTACGATGACATCACAACCACGTGACTAGAAGAAGAGGTTTATGCGCATGCGTCCTACTTCTTCTATTGTTCTGGTGTCTCCGATGGGACCGTCTTACAGCGCACGTAGAGGTGTGGCATGTGTATTGCATCGTTTTCAGCAAGCGTTGCGTTGCCATATGTACCTGATAGTTTACTGATCCGTTGCCCATGTGGACGCGATATTTTTTTTACCCGCTAAAAAAAAAAATCTCGTTGCCGTTGTCGTGTGGATGTAGCCTTATACTAACAGGTTTTTTTTTTCATTATGGTGAATCATTTTGGTCTTCAAGCCAAATTGGACGATACATAAACATGATCCTGATCCCTAATGTGGGAAGAGTGAAGCTGCATCACTAAAAACAAAGGGTAGATGCTGACCACCAAGAGGCTGACAATGGTTTGGTCTTATTCATTTAGAAGGGCAGATCTGAAAGGGAAAAAGCGGATAAATTAAAAATAGAATTAAAAATAGCATTAAAGCCCAAGCAATGTTTTCCAACCTCCAGCTGTCCAGTTTTGGTGAAACTGTGCCCACTGAAGTGTCAGATTTGATGAGCATAGTGGGATCCAGTATGGTCTTCTGCATTATAAGTTCTCTATCTCTTCAATGACAGCACTCCGTAACCATGGGTTCATCTAAGCAACTAATTGAGGATATGCAAATGATGCTAACTGATGCCTACAATGCAGAGGAAAATTATTAAAAAAAAAGATAAAGTGCTTCCACCTTCAATTTCTACTGACCAAATGTCATTAAGAAAAGGCAGTTAAGACAAACTGTGGAACTCAAGGCAAGACTTCTGGAAAACCAAGAAAACTTACAGATATACCTGCTGTATGCTGGCCAGAAAGTCAAAGCAAATCCCCCATATGACACTAAGGGCCTGTAGAAAGGTTTGTTGACCCTGGAGTTGTGGTGCACTGTTCTACTTTACAACATTGCTTGCACAAATATGATCTGCATGGAAGAGTAATCAGAAGGAAGCCTTACCTGTGACCTCATCACAAAAGTGAATCTCTGATGTATGCACAACAATACCTACATAAGCCAGAGGCACTCTGTAAACAAGTACTGTGTACTGATGAAGTAAAAGTGGAACCCATTGGCCACAATCAAACAAGGTATGTTTGGAGAACAAAGGAGCAGTTTGGAAAGAACACCTTGCCAACTGTTGAGCAAGGGGATGGCTCTATTATACTTTGGAGTTGTGTGGCAACCAGGGGCACATTGCACAGGTAGATTGAAGAATGGATTCCAGCAAATTCATGAGGCAAATGTGACAGAGTCAGTCAAGAAACTAAAGCTGAAAAGAGACTGGCTTCTACAGGACAATGATCCAAAACATACTTCAAAATGTACCACAAACTCTCACACTCCCCTGACTTAAACATCATTGAAAATATGCAGGTACATGCTGTGAATGCAATAAGGCCCAAGAATATATGTAAGGAAAGAGGGTGAAATTAATTAAATAAGAATAAAAAGACTCCTAGCTGCATACAAAATGTATTTGAAAGCTGCAATTTTACCAAAGGGGGTATAACTGAGTAGTGACTTAACAGGGTGCCCTGTTAAAACATTTGCATACAATTATTATTTTATTATTTTCTCTTTTTTAAAGTTCATTATGAAGTAACAGTGAATAATAATAATAATAATAATATCCATCCATTATCTGTAGCCGCTTATCCTGTCCTACAGGGTCGCAGACAAGCTGGAGCCTATCCCAGCTGACTATGGGCGAGAGGCGGGGTACACCCTGGACAAGTCGCCAGGTCATCGCAGGGCTGACACATAGACACAGACAACCATTCACACCTACAGTCAATTTAGAGCCACCAATTAGCCTAACCAGCATGTCTTTGGACTGTGGGGGAAACCGGAGCACCCGGAGGAAACCCACGCGGACAACATGCAAACTCCACACAGAAAGGCCCTCGTCGGCCGCTGGGCTCAAACCCAGAACCTTCTTGCTGTGAGGCAACAGTGCTAACCACTATACCACTGTGCCACCTATTATTCACCTCATCTCATCATCTCCAGCCACTTTATCCTGTTCTACAGGGTCGCAGGCAAGCTGGAGCCTATCCCAGCTGACTACGGGTGAAAGGCGGGGTACACCCTGGACAAGTCGCCAGGTCATCACAGGGCTGACACATAGACACAGACAACCATTCACACTCACACCTACGGTCAATTTAGCCCATGTTTACATTAGACCGTATCAGCGGATCATCAGATTAACGTTTTTAAAACGATTAGTGTGTACACAGCAACACCAATACACGATTTGCGTGCACACAGCAATACCAATACACGGATACGCTCGGCTCCGCAGGCATCCTGCGCTCCAAATCACTCCGCCCTGAACAGCGAGTGCCCTCTGGAGGGTGCGCACTCCGGCCTTGCGCAGCTCACAGAGCACGCGAGTGAAGTGAACAAGCTGTGATTTGGGACTGAGCCGCTGTGTGTGTGTGATCCCAGCGCATATCACTTACCACTTGCAAGTGGAAGGATGGCAAGCCTAAAGACAATCATAACTACACAATGGGCAGTATTTACATCAGTATTTGCAGTATTTTCATACTTTTATACTCTTTAATGAAAGGTGATACAAGGCGGAAGTCCGTGCCGTTTTTCAGCAGTCGCGTCACATGACCAACGCCAGCGAATCAGGAAGGTGGATGTCACAGTGACGTTGTCCAATGAGACGCCAGCTAGAGCTCAGCACAGCGTATCCGCGTATTCTGAATGTTTACACAGCACCGGAGCTGACACGATCTGGATTGAATACGTGGACGCTGGCGGATTCCCGTTTCCCGGCGTTTCCAGGCGGTTTAATGTAAACGGACAGTGCATCCACGAAGAAAACGAGACAGATACGGTCTAATGTAAACATAGCCTTAGAGTCACCAGTTAACCTAACCTGCATGTCTTTGGACTGTGGGGGAAACCAGAGCACCCAGAGGAAACCCATGCAGACACAGGGAGAACATGCAAACTCCACACAGAAAGGCCCTCGTCAGCCGCTGGGCTCGAACCCAGAACCTTCTTGCTGTGAGGCAACAGTGCTCACCACTACACCACCATGCCACCTAGTATTATTATTATTATTGTGCTGCTGCCATAGGATGGGTTCTCTGGTGATCGGTACTGTCAGATATAATGGGCGTCTCCAGAGATTGTCTTTGACAGATGGATGGGTAGTACCTTTGGATCATGAGGCAGATGCTCCCTTTTGGGAGGCTCACTCCACTGGGCCGACCATCCCCATCTAGCCTACGTATGGCTCCCAGAAGTTGCATCTGTTGATGTTAGCAGCCATAGCACGGTAACTGTCTTGGCTGACCGGCTAAACTATGTCAGGCGGCCAACCATTATGGTTGGGTAATAGGAGTGGAGCCCCTTTAGGTGTTTTTTTCCAGCTCAAAATGTATGTTCTACAGACAGGACTACATTCATTCAATGTCTGGCATGTGGTAATCAGCCAAGGTTGTGTTGTATGGAGGAGAGAGTGGGCTTGTTTGTTGCACTCACTTTGTCCACTTTAATCAAATTTCTTGTGGAGACTACTAGCAGTAGTCATCACAGCTGTATAACCTACATTGCTGTGATATACTGCATTAGCCCGGATAGATTGGGGAGAGTTGCATCAGGAAGGGCATTGGGTGTAAAACCTATGCCAAATCAAATATGTGGAACAGATCCACTGTGGCGACCCCTAACGGGAGCAGCTGAAAGAAGAAGTTGTTGTTGTACATTGCACTGACATGGGTATAAAGTGTCTGTGCAACAGGGTGTAAAAAAGAACCAGTCAATAGGTCTGAATGAGGTCAATGGTTGTTAAGCTTTTATATCCTAATTATTTGTTAGTTATATTGCTGGTTCAACTAATGGGGTTATGAGCGGGAACTCAAGGACAACTGCTGTCTAAGGCTACATCCACACGACAACGGTAACGAGATGTTATTTAAAAATATATCGCGTCCAAATGGGCAACGATCAGTAAAATATCAGGTCCATATGCCAACGCAACGCTTGCTGAAAACGATGCAATACACATGCCACACCTCTAGGGGCACTGTAAGACGGTCCCTTCGGAGACACCAGAACAATAGAAGAAGTAAGGACGCATGCGCATAAACTATTATGCACGAGACTTCATATTAGCCACAAAGTCAGGAAAATCTGTTCGTAAAATTACATTATAATGACCAAATACAATGAAAAGTATTTTTCCAGTCTCACCTGTGAAAGGTAATCCCATGTGATCTCGTTTGGACGGCAAACCTGTTGGTACAGTTAAACGCAGCTAATCTTTATTCTCCGCTTTGACCTATCCAGTATGGCGGCGAGGATGACGTATGAGTCTACGCGGAAGGCGGTGTCTTTAATGGTCCGGAATAAATTGAATGCTACACGTTGATGGATTAATTTGTTGTTTCTCACCTGTGAAAGGTAATCCCATGTGATCTCATTTGGACGGTAAACCTGTTGGTACAGTTAAACGCAGCACATGAATCTTTATTCTCCGCTTTGACCTATCCAATATGGCGGCGAGGATGACGTATGATTCTACGCGGAAGGCGGCATCTTTAATGGTCCGGAATAAATTGAATGCTACACGTTGATGGATTAATTTGCTCTTCTACGCCCTTTTTGAGGAATGTATTGTAGGACTTAAACCAACATCTGAAGAGGTGAGATCGCTCCTTTTTTTCCCTATTTTTGCTGGCGGGATTGACTCTGCCCTAAGGGCAGAGTCTCTCTCTCTCTCTCTCTCTCTCTCTCTCACTTTGCACCATTACACAATAAATATTCACAGTGAAAATATTTTGTAAGTGCGTTTCATGAACCAAGTTATAGGATTTGTTGACAACTCGCATCGAGTTCGTTACACTTCTACCCGGCGTGAAGCACTGACAGTCATGTGGTTGTGACGTCATTGTAAACAAATCCGTTCTACTCATCCAGACGACTTCACAACGGCAATGTTGCCAGATCTTTCCACTCTGGAACCCATTCTCAAAAAGATTGCGTTTTGGGCACCCAAAACGCCGGTGCCGTGTGGACGCCAGGCCTAAACAATAAGCAATTGTATCGGAGTCACCTGAATCCGTTGCCATGTGGACAGGGCCTAAATTGAATTTGACAAAGTTCATTCTTTCCTCTCATCTCTGACTTCCATGATTCCCAGAACATCCCAATGCTCAGAAGGAGCTTAATCATTTTCTTCTGTATGATGCAGAATTAGCCCAGAGGGTAGATCTGCCTCCAGCCCACCAGATTCAGCCTTATTTTTACCACCAGTTTGGAAAATGCAGGGCTGCAATCACAGAGATGAGAATGGCGGTAATTACAGTCCTTTAGACTGAAATCCTACTGAAGTCATTCTCCTCATCTCTCTCTGACTGTCTCACTTTCACTTTCTTCTTCTTTCCTTCTTTCTGTCTGTCACTTTTTCACTGGTTTCATCTGTGTCAGGATTGTTATCTGTTTGACTGTTTTAACTGTGTATTTATCATTAGGGCCCATGTGGCTTCTCTCTTAGCAGTAGCAGAACTGTTGGCTTAGATACAGCTGTGGGTTCCTTAGAAAAGATAATGATGAAATACAGCAAGGCAGAAATTGATACAGCGTTTGTAGTTGGAGGGAGATTTCCAACCACAGTCACAGACATCTGTCTTATGAAATAATTGTATTTATGTCATCACTACACATCAGCACACTAAAACCTTTAAAAAGTGAGGGGCTCCTATAGAATTACTAGCTTGAATTTATGGACAGCATGTAAATCATGAATTGAATCATTTACAATGTTTTAAGTGTGGGTTCATGTGCGTTATTTACATGTTTACACATTTGTATTTTTACACAAATGGGTTGTGGTGGGATAAGGAGTTCATATTCAGCAACCAGAGAGAGACAGAGGGTGGAAAAATAACACCCCGTGGACCGCTTTTATTAAAGCGTCTAGGAATCTCCTGCATCCTTCAGCATGTGCCAAAACTCTCCCTTACTTATCAGCAGCAGCCTGCTCTCCAAATTCCTCTTCATGTTTTGCTGATCTTCGTACAATCATGTTCTGATTGTTGCTACATCTTTGGTGCTTACAAAGTCATGCATTTTAGAGAAATGATTTTTAAAACAGGCTAACATTTAAAAGCCTGAAGGTAATGAGGCAACAGGTGATACATCTTTTTCCCCCATTATAAAACTGTTGCATGATTGAGATAATAATAAATTTCTGGAATGTTGCTTTCTCTTCTCCTCTTTTCTAAATAGTGGAACTAAGTTTTGATGGAGGATGAATGGCAACAACATTCACACATACTGTGTGTGTGTGTGTGTGTGTGTGTGTGTGTGTGTGTGTGTGTGTGTGTGTGTGTGAGATAGATAGAGAGAGAGAGAGAGAGAGAGACCTCCAAGACTGTACATTATATCTGAAACTACTTTGTTGGGAGTCCAGGCTCATGTTACTTCTTTCTGCTTTTCACTTTAAATTTTTTTTACAGTCTGTAGAATCAGCTTCCCTAACAAAACATTATGTAAACTAACAGCCAAATGTTTGGAAGCAAAATGAGTTTGACCAAATGTCTATATCAATGATGATCAACTGATTCTTAACTGGTCTTTGTGTTTTGAATTCAAACGATTTTAAAACTTTGAATTTAATGGTTTTATTGGAACCCTAATCATATCCACCTGATTCTTACATTCAGGTGTTCATGAGTGCTCGATTAACTATACCAGGTGTGTTAAAGATTGACAGCCATCTGTGGCGGAGCGTCTGAAGTCCCTTTCAAATATGAAACCCATTAATATATGAGGTAAAACAACATATGATAAAGAACAAATTTTCATTCCAACTCAGTCTTCCATAAGGGTAAAGTGTGACTGTATTTAATGGGATGCAAAGTAGCATGAACCACCACGAGACATGTAAAACATGCGAGACCGGATATGATGTAAAATTCACGAGGTGTTGTGAAAAGTCCAAGCTGAGACATTAGCTGTTTAGTTAGTGGTGTATGTCCCTGAGGTTGGGTGGAATGCTGAAGCGCAGATAGGCAGGTAATGGTGTTAAACACAGTCACTTTTTATTTTTGCTCACTAGTTTTTTAGCTGGGCGGCACGGTAGTGTAGTGGTTAGTGCTGTCGCCTCACAGCAAGAAGGTCCGGGTTCGAGCCCCGTGGCCGGCGAGGGCGTTTCTGTGTGGAGTTTGCATGTTCTCCCCGTGTCCGCATGGGTTTCCTCCAGGTGCTCCGGTTTCCCCCACAGTCCAAAGACATGCAGGCTAGGTTAACTGGTGACTCTAAATTGACCGTAGGTGTGAATGTGAGTGTGAATGGTTGTCTGTGTCTATGTGTCAGCCCTGTGATAACCTGGCAACTTGTCCAGGGTGTACCCCGCCTTTCACCCGTAGTCAGCTGGGATAGGCTCCAGCTTGCCTGTGACCCTGTAGAACAGGATAAAGCAGCTAGAGATAATGAGATGAGATGAGATAAGGATACAATATTTGGATTATGTAGGTGTCCATAGTTCCATCACAATATCACTGCATTATCATTTACGTCACAACCAGTCACAACACGTTAATCCAATGGTCTGAATTCCCACTGGAGCCATGGCAAAAGATTATCGTTAATGGTACTAGGTCACCAGGGGACAGAGTAACATTTCAACTTTACCATTTTGCTCCCATTCCTACATGAAATCTTCTTCTTCTTCCGGCTTCTCCTGTTAGGGGTCACCACAGTGGATCTGTTCCTCATATTTGATTTGGCATACGTTTTACACCGGATGCAGTTCCTGACGTAATCCTCCCCAGTCTTTTCGGGCTTGGGACCGGCACTAAGTATGCACTGGCTTGTGCAATTCCAGTGGCTGGGTATTTTACCTAAGCTGCATGTCTTTGAATTGTAGGAGGAAACCAGAGGACCTGGAGGAAACCCATGCATACACGGGGAGAACATGCAAACTCCACACAGAAAGGCCCCTGTCGGCCATGAGGTTTAAACCTGGACCCTTCATTCCATTCCCACATTAAACCATTACATAATAGTAGTGATAAGTAAACAGTTTTCAGTGTGAGTGTGAATGGGGAATAAGAGGACATAATTGCCGTTGTTCTCTGGGTGAGAGGGAGGCATTACTCTCTCCCCTGTCAATCAGAGCTCATGTATGTTGAAAAGGATTTTCCTCCAAGTTTGTTCAGCTGCCCTGGCTGTGACATGAGCATGAGCAACAGTCCAAATAGATGAAACATTTGCTCGCCTTCACCCTCCATGGTTGGTAACTGTCCTGTGATAGGGGAGAGTTAGCTAATGGGTGGGAATTGGCAAATGACCAAATAGAGGGGAAAAATAGGTTAGTAATAAAAAGCAGATGTTTATTGATAACAGACATTTATAATAATACATTTTCAATTATGGGGCGGCACGGTGGTGTAGTGGTTAGCGCTGTCGCCTCACAGCAAGAAGGTCCTGGGTTCGAGCCCCGGGGCCGGCAAGGGCCTTTCTGTGTGGAGTTTGCATGTTCTCCCCGTGTCCGCGTGGGTTTCCTCCGGGTGCTCCGGTTTCCCCCACAGTCCAAAGACATGCAGGTTAGGTTAACTGGTGACTCTAAATTGACCGTAGGTGTGAATGTGAGTGTGAATGGTTGTCTGTGTCTATGTGTCAGCCCTGTGATGACCTGGCGACTTGTCCAGGGTGTACCCCGCCTTTCGCCCATAGTCAGCTGGGATAGGCTCCAGCTTGCCTGCAACCCTGTAGAAGGATAAAGCAGCTAGAGATAATGAGATGAGATTTTCAATTATTAACAAAGAGCATGAAAGTTTTTCCTCACATAACATATACTCATGTATCTCTGTAAACCAATGGAATAGTTTCCAAATATTTGGGTAAACTACTAGTGCATCTCAAAAAATGGGAATATCGTGAAAAAGTAATTTTTTTCATAATTTAATTCAAAAAGCTAACCTTTCATGTATTCTATTTTCATTATATGTAAAGTAAAATATTTCAAACCTGTTTTGTTTTAATTTGATGATTATGGCTTATAGCTCATGAAAATCAGAAATCCAATATCTCAAATTATTAGAATATTTCCTAAGATCAATCAATAAAGGATTTACAATATAGGAATCCAATTTCTGAAAAATGTGTCCATTTATACACTCAGTACTTGGTTGGGGCTCCTTTACCACGAATTACTGCATCAGTGTAGCGTTGCATGGAAGTGATCAGCCTGTGGCACTGCTGAGGTATTATTGAAGCCCAGGTTGCTTTGATAGCAGCCTTCAGCTCAACTGTATTTTTGGGTGTTTCTCATCTTCTTCTTGACAATACCCCATAGATTCTTTATGGGGTTCAGGTGAGACAAGTTGGCTGGCCAATTAAGCACAGTAATATCATGGTCAAGGTGGCATGGTGGTGCAGTTGGTTAGCACTGTCGCCTCACAGCAAGAAGGTTCTGGGTTTGAGCCCAGTGGCCGATGGGGGCCTTTCTGTGTGGAGTTTGTATGTTCTCCCCGTGTCTGCGTGGGTTTCCTTCGGGTGCTCCGGTTTCTCCCACAGTCCAAAGACATATGGTTAAGTTAACTGGCTACTCTAAATTATCCATGAGTGTGTGTGAATGATTGAGAGGAGAAAACCTCTATAATAATCCAGTAGAAGGCAACAGGAAACCACTACTGTAATTCTTCCCTAGAGATTTTGATGGCTGAAGCCGTCAGAGCAGCCACGTCACTGCAGTGATATGCCAGATAGATAGATAGAATATCATGGTCAGCAAACCATTTGGTAGTAGTTTTGGCACTGTGAGAAGGTGCCAAGTCCTGCTGGAAAAGGAAATCAGCATCTCCATAAAGCTTGTCAGCACATGGAAGCATGAAGTACTCTAAAATCTCCTGGTAGACAGCTGTGTTGACTTTCAACTCAATAAAACACAGTGGACCAACACCAGCAGATGACATGGCGCATCAAATCATCACAGACTGCGGAAACTTCACACTGGGCTTCAAACACCTTGGATTCTGTTCCTCTCCACTCTTTCTCCAGACTCTAGGACCTTGGTTTCTGAATGAAATGCAAAATTTACTTTCATCTTCAAAGAGGACATTGTACCACTGAGCAACAGTCCAATTCCTTCTCTCTTTAGCCCAGTTAAAATCTTCTGACATTGTCTCTGGTTCAGGAGTGGCTTGATATTAGGAATGTGACAGTTGTAGCCTCTTTCCTGAAGATGTATGTGCATGGTGGCTCTTGATAGACTGACACAAGCTTCAGTCCAGTCCTTGTGAAGTTCTTCCAAGTTCTTAAATCCACTTTTCTTGACAATCTTCTCAAGTCTGTAGTCATCCCTGTTGCTTGTGCACCTTTTCCAGCCAGCCTTTTCAGCAATGTACTTCTGTGGCTTATCCTCCTTGTGGAGGGAGTCAACGATCATCTTCTGGACAACTGCCAAGTCAGCAGTCTTCCCCATGATTGCGGCTGTATGTACTGAATTAGACTGAGAGATACACGGTATTTATACTGTTTGAATAGTAATTTACTCAAACTCAAAATGAAATATTCTAATATTTTGAGATTTTTTTTAATGCTGTAGGCCATAATTAAAATTAAAATAGAAAAATGCTTGAAACATTTTACTTTATGTATAATGAGTCTAGAATTATATTCAAATTTCACCTACTTAAATAACTGATGGAAAATATTGAACTTTTTCACGATATTCTTATTTTTTTTTAGATGCACTAGTGTGTGTATATAGATAAACACATTGTTTGCACTTGTTTGATTCCATATCCTATAACGTAAATAACTCTATCACTGTCATTATAATAATTTATATTACCATTCATATTGCCAGTTACCTTCTTTTAACATGTAAAACTGTATCACTCATAGTTTGACTTACTGACTAGTGTTTGTATCAACTACGTGATATACAACTATCTTGCATTTATTTCTGGCCATTTAACAGAAACCTAGTTTCATGAGACCTGCATAACTACATTCTACTTTTCAGTTTTAACTGCCAGTGCAGTATACTATTGAATCTGTCCAGTCTTAGATGTGTGTTCTCTATGGCAGTGGTTCTCCATCAAGCATAGCTAGGGGGCCCTAATTTTTTTTTTTTTCTTACAGTGGTGGAAATCCCAATCCACCATTATCAAAGTTGTTATATTTAGTATCCAGTTCTTATAGTTACTAGACTCTTTGACTAATCAATTGAATCCAATGGGTTCAAAAAAGAAAGCACTGTCTAAAATATAAATAACACTGTCTAGCACCTAATGTGTGCTATTGGTGGAAACGTCAGAAATTACTGTCAAAACAAAACAACAATTTTATGGCAACAATGAATAATTAAGATACTTTTGTACTCTTTTTCATAATTGGCCTTATACAGTATCCGTGCTGAGGAGATGGAAATTAAGTTAAAGGGGTCCCTGTCTACAGAAAGTTTAAGAACCCCTGCTCTGTGGAGCATATGGAGTGCTTTCTCCTAGTCGTGCAGCATAAGGTTTAAAATGACTGAAGTGGTCAGTGGTACCTAGTTACATGGTTTGCAGGGTTAGAGGCCAGAAAACAGGCCACTCTTTGTCTCCAATCCAAATTAATTTTTGTAAATATTTCTGCCAGCTGTTTTGGATAGGAAAAAATAATAAAATAGTTGAGAGGCTTTGTTGTTAATTAATTCCTTTGGAGTTGAGCTTTAATGACATTTATATAGCCTAGCCTAGGGGGTTTAATGCAGTTCAGAGGACTGTAGTGTTGTCCATGTGTGTGTGTGTGTGTGTGTGTGTGAGGGGGAGGGAGGTGAATTTAGCTAATGTCCAGATCATTGCTCTGCTCATAACTGTTTGCCCAGTGGGTGAGACCAAAAGCTACTTAACCTAACTCATGTAGTCGCCAAACTAACAGGAACTGGTCATTATTCCTTCGTGTATGTATCATATCATGTGGTTCAGTCAATGACAAAACACTTGGAGTCACTGAAAGTCACTGAAAACAGTGTGTGTGTGTGTGTGTGTGTGTGTGTGTGTGTGTGTGTGAGTGGGTGGGTGTGGTGCTGGTCAGCAGCCTGTGGTACAGGACCCAGTCTGGGTGGGAGGACAGAGCTACTGCAGGGCGCCTGTAGATGTGGGAGCCACTGAGTCCTGTGTTTGTGTATGGAGCACAGCCCTCTTATCTCCAGCCTGTACTGACGCCACACTCTTCCTGTTTCAAATCATTACTGTTGATTTTTCTCTTCAGTCCTGCCACAGTCGCCGCCTGGCTTGACGGCTTTCTAGTCCTCTTTTCTCTCTCTCTTTGAATAATTTGTTTGTGTGTTAAACTCAGTGAGCGAGCTAAAAAGCCAAACGTTACCCGTCTCACAAGAATGTGTTCGACTGAAAATATTTTCCATGAATAGGTGCCAAGCAGGTAACAGAAATAACTAACTTACATGGTAATTTGCATAATTGACTGTGCTGAGATCCCAAGAGTCTCTTTTTGTCTGGCAGTCAGGAAATATTCAGACACACTTATATAACTCACATAAGTACATGTTTTCTTACACACTTGTATATTTCATACGTGTGTCCATGAATACACAAACAATGTGCATAAAATTAAATCCATAGAGTTGAAAATTAACAGCCTATTATTATTATTATTATTATTATTATTATTATTATTATTATTATTATATGTATTTATTTACCAAGCTATGAGATGCCAGTATACGTTTACAGGATGTGTTCAACAACAACATTTTCTAAACAAATTCTAATTTTCTAGTAAAAAAAAATCTATCCTATACATATATTGTCAGTGTTATGTGTGACTGATTAGAATATTTATGATGTCACACTACATAAAGATGCTAAAGAAGTTAAAGTAATAACCTCTAGTCACAATTTCAATATTAAGTAGTGCTTCATTTAAAAATACAGCACTATCATTCAAAACTTTCAGTGCACAAACATATTGTTATTTCTTTACAGTAGTATTGTACTGTTATCTGCGATATAATGAGGGGAAAACTATGTAGCAGTGGAAGTAAATTGCTAAAAATACAATGTGAATTCTAAGTGTCAGTATTGCCAGTAGTTTATATACAAAATTTGTACTTTTTTCCTTTTGGAAGTTTAACATTTAACAAAAAGTTACAAACTTCTATAATTCAATTTCAGCATATTTATTGAAGTCAAAGCTTGTGTATTGAGTTTTGGATCAGCATCTCATCTCATTATCTCTAGCCGCTTTATCCTTCTACAGGGTCGCAGGCAAGCTGGAGCCTATCCCAGCTGACTACGGGCGAAAGGCGGGGTACACCCTGGACAAGTCGCCAGGTCATCACAGGGCTGACACATAGACACAGACAACCATTCACACGCACATTCACACCTACGGTCAATTTAGAGTCACCAGTTAACTTAACCTGCATGTCTTTGGACTGTGGGGGAAACCGGAGCACCCGGAGGAAACCCACGCAGACACGGGGAGAACATGCAAACTCCGCACAGAAAGGCCCTCGCCGGCCACGGGGCTCGAACCCGGGCCTTCTTGCTGTGAGGCGACAATGCTAACCACTACACCACCGTGTCGCCCTGGATCAGCATCAATGTCAATAAAATGTTTAAAAAATCAGGTTTTTACAGTAAATTACACAAAAAATTATTGGTGCTAACCACACAGAAGTGTCCGTTTGGCTGTACTGGATTCATTTTTCATAAGTGTGCACTCTCCTCTGCAGGGCTTATCTGCAATCAGGCTCAAAGCATGATCCCAGAGTTCTTTAGTGTCCAGACAAGTGTATGAGGTGAGAAGGAGAAAGGGAATGATGGCTTCCATAACAGCATAATTAATTGAAAATACTCTCATACATCACTACATGACCTACTTGGAAAATTTTAGTATGGGTGTGCACATGAATACCTTGGGGTAATTTAGCATAGCCAATCCATGTATTGGCATGTGTTATTGTGAGGTGAGAGGAAACCCACACAATAATGTGAAATTCCACACAGACAAGAACCCAAGTTCAGGATCGAACTAGGAACCCTGGAGTCATGAAGGAAAAACACTACCTGTTCACCTTGTAAGCAATGTGTGTGCCAATCACTGCACATGTCAGGAGTCTCCCTTAACACACATAATTGAACTCAAAATCTCTATCAATGTAAATGAATTGGCTGTGTTATATAAAACCTGATGGGCTGTGCCTGATGGGCTATGCTGTTGGAAGAATTCTATCCAAATTGCTTTAATAATTAAGGTAATTATAACTCTCAAGAGAGCGGCACGGCGGTGTAGTGGTTAGAGCTGTCGCCTCACAGCAAGAAGGTCCGGGTTCGAGCCCCGTGGCCAGCGAGGGCCTTTCTGTGCAGAGTTTGCATGTTCTCCCCGTGTCCGCGTGGGTCCCCTCCGGGTGCTCCGGTTTCCCCCACAGTCCAAAGACATGCAGGTTAGGTTAACTGGTGACTCTAAATTGACCGTAGGTGTGAATGTGAGTGTGAATGGTTGTCTGTGTCTATGTGTCAGCCCTGTGATGACCTGGCGACTTGTCCAGGGTGTACCCCGCCTTTCACCCGTAGTCAGCTGGGATAGGCTCCAGCTTGCCTGCGACCCTGTAGAACAGGATAAAGCGGCTAGAGATAATGAGATGAGATGAGAATTGTCAAGACAACAAATTTCATTTGTATAGAAAAATACATAAGATACAATCATCATGGCTGATCAAGCTCCAACAAACCAGTGCATTGAAAAGCCTCCAGTGAGTCTAACACTCACGCAAATGATAAAAAAAAAACTGCAGATAAATGCTAACATTTTAGCTGTAGAACACAGAAAAACATTATCTACTTCTGTACTGCACAAACTTTTGCATTTGCAGATACAAGATTATTATTATTATTATTATTATTATTATTTACAAGATACCATTATTCCTGCTGGCTAAATTATCCACGACCTAATGAGCCTTTCTAGCGTTTTATTTTCTTTTTTTTTTTTTAATGAACTTATTAAAATTAATATGATACAAACCTTTGAGAACTGATGCCAAAGTTCAGGTTCCTTCTCCAAATATGATATATGAAGGAATATGAAATATGTTAAGGACTACAATCACAAAGCAGAATGAAAAAAAAGTCATTAGATATAAGGAAACATTTAAAAAGCATGCTTTTGCTCATTTTTGGGAATACCTTTTGACTTTGGCTACAGTGTATGAATTTGTTGCCCATGTTCTTTATTTTCCTAAGAAATTCATCATGAGCGTCACTGTGTACGTTTGTTTGTTTGTTTGTTTGTTTGTTTGTTTGTTTGTTTTTAAGTGAACTTTGCAGCTCTGTGCCACATAAAGGTCCCAGATTTAAAATAAATAAATAAATAAATAAATAAATCATTCATGTTAAATGTTTAAAGGAAGATCCATTCAGTTTTGTTATGTGTTCTGTATGACTCACTATGCTGCAGTCATTTACATCATTGTATGTTTAAGTTGCATAATGTTTCTGGTGAGTTTTGGGAGGAGTCCGTCATTTCTACAGTTTCCTCTGTGTTTTTCTTGCAGAATGCAAATCACCTCCATCTAAAATACATAAACATCATGATAAGTCTGCCTGACTGGCCCTTCCACTTGGTATTTAGTGAGCGTCACCCACTTGTCTGTCTCCACCTGTCTGCCCCCCAGCCGCCAGGATGGCCAATTGTGATGGCGCCAAGTTCTGCTTTGCTCCCACCGTAAGCAGAAACAGTGCAAGTCCAGCCTGCTATCGGTTATGGTTTCTTTCCCTTTCCTTTGTTTTCCACAAAATTTCCTTCCTTGGTTTCTTAGATACTCTCTCCCCACTGATGTAAGTCCAAACAGTGGTTTATTGAGAAAGTAAACAGCTGAATGGAAGGAGGAGCCACTCTGACATTGGAGTTTATGGAGATGAGAAAAGAATGCAACCTAAATTCATACTGCAACAATATGTACAGTACATACAGTCAATATTGGCTAAGGGATGACAGTAGGTTACTTGAATTCTTTGAATACAATGAGGTCACCACAGAGAACTGGGCAATATGACAGGTAGCTATGTAAAATACGGTGATACACATTTTTCTTTTGTTCTAAGTAGAGACTCGACATACTTGTGAAAGGTTTATCAGTAATATCAGTGAAATTCATAATGCCATGTATCCTTTCTAATGACATGTGGTCTATTCTTTCCTTAAGTCTTTCACATCTTACAGTGGTGCTTGAAAGTTTGTGAACCCTTGAGAATTTTCTATATTTCTGCATAAATATGGCCTAAAACTTCATCAGATTTTCACACAAGTCCTAAAAGTAGATAAAGAGAACCCAGTTAAACAAAATGAGACAAAAATATTATACTTGGTCATTTATTTATTGAGGAAAATGATCCAATATTACATATCTGTGAGTGGCAAAAGTATGTGAACCTTTGCTTTCAGTATCTGGTGTGACCCCCTTGTGCAGCAATAACTGCAACTAAATGTTTCCGGTAACTGTTGATCAGTCCTGCACACCGGCTGGAAGGAATTTTAGTGCATTCCTCTCTACAGAACAGCTTCAACTCTGGGATGTTGGTGGGTTTCTTCACATGAACTGCTCGCTTCAGGTCCTTCCACAACATTTCGATTGGATTAAGGTCAGGACTTTGACTTGGCCATTCCAAAACATTAACTTTATTCTTCTTTAACCATTCTTTGGTAGAACGACTTGTGTGCTTAGGGTCGTTGTCTTGCTGCATGACCCACCTTCTCTTGAGATTCAGTTCATGGGCAGATGTCCTGACAGTTTCCTTTAGAATTCGCTGGTATAATTCAGAATTCATTGTTCCATCAATGATGGCAAGCTGTCCTGGCCCAGATGCAACAAAACAAGCCAAAACCATGATACTACCACCACCATGTTTCACAAATGGGGTAAGGTTCTTATGCTGGAATGCAGTGTTTTCCTTTCTCCAAACATAATGCTTCTCATTTAAACCAAAAAGTTCTATTTTGGTCTCATCCGTCCACAAAACATTTTTCCAATAGCCTGACTTGTCCACGTGATCTTTAGCAAACTGCAGACGAGCAGCAATGTTCTTTTTGGAGAGCAGTGGCTTTCTCCTTTCAACCCTGCCATGCACACCATTGTTGTTCAGTGTTCTCCTGATGGTGGACTCTTGAACATTTACATTAGCCAATGTGAGAGAGGCCTTCAGTTGCTTAGAAGTTACCCTGGGGTCCTTTGTGACCTCGCCAACTATTACACACCTTGCTCTTGGAGTGATCTTTGTTGATCAACCACTCCTGGGGAGGGTAACAATGGTCTTGAATTTCCTCCATTTGTACACAGTCTGTCTGACTGTGGATTGGTGGAGTCTGAACTCTTTAGAGATGGTTTTGTAACCTTTTCCAACAATGCTTTTTCTGAGATCCTCAGAAATCTCCTTTGTTCATGCCATGATACACTTCCACAAACATGTGTTGTGAAGATCAGACTTTGATAGATCCCTGTTCTTTAAATAAAATAAAACAGGGTGCCCACTCACACCTGATTGTCATCCCATTGATTGAAAACACCTGACTCTATTTTCACCTTCAAATTAACTGCTAATCCTAGAGGTTCACATACTTTTGCCACTCACAGATATGTAATATTGGATCATTTTTCTCAATAAATAAATGACCAAGTATAATATTTTTGTCTCATTTTGTTTAACTGGGTTCTCTTTATCTACTTTTAGGACTTGTGTGAAAATCTGATGATGTTTTAGATCATATTTATGCAGAAATGTAGAAAATTCTAAAGGGTTCACAAACTTTCAAGCACCACTGTATGCTATTATATTAGGATATTTATGCTGGTGTACTGCTTTTCCACATCAATGGGAGGTCACATTTAATCATTCTCCTAGCTTTGCTGAGAGGAGCTCATAAAACACAGTAAGCAGGACCTTTATCAGTATTGTTCTGCTAGTCCTGGGCCCCATATGAGGGTCACCTGTGCCACAGACTGCCAACAAGCACACACTTCTCAAAGTGGTGATGGTGATAATATTGATGATGAAGTGAGAGACTGCATGGGGATAATTTAATCTTTGTTCTTCAGAGAGTGCTCTCACAAACAAGGGCTCTGGGACTTATCACTACACTCCATGTACCATATGTGTTCTATTCAGAATTCTTTTTGAAGCACCGATCTGGACTTTTATCATGATAACTTGCCCTAAACTCAATTCCAATGCCCAGCCATTCCCAATAAGGCACAATCCCCTTAACTCCTGCCTGCCAAAAATGTAGATCCTTCTATCAGTGTGTCATAGTCATCATATAAGCAGATTAATAATGTCATTTTTATAAGGCAATAAGAAGATATTTTAGATACTAAAAAAGATCTGTTTTGCACAATTACTTCTCTGACCCAAGAAGGCTTTTCCGGGTACATTCCCTCCACCAGGATATCCTCCCTTTACCACTGACTGCACATTACCCATGAGGCTATGGGAGCTGCTGCTGTCGGCCGCCTATTGTAAGCAAGCCTACGTGCTGAGGTCATGAAGGGAGCCAGACTGGCAGGCAGTCTGCAGCTTCCTCTCAGATACCAGATCAAGTAAATCAGAATTAGAAGTCGTTAGTCCTCCAGGAGCCCTGATGACGGCGACTCCTCGACAAGCACTCTGTGGTACCAGATAGGCGCCCACTGTGCTATTTGGAGTCTCCTACAGTCCAAGCATTTCTTCCATTTCTCACGTGTCCTCCTCTGGTGTGCTTAACCTGACTCTGTCTTGTTAAGAAAGTGCTTGTGTTTGTACAACAGACACAGCAAAGCTTCATTATGCTGCTGTGATCCACAGCCCCATGAGCAGGGCTGTTACTCTATCACCACATAAAGAGATCCATTTTTCATAGGCTGCCTCAGGCTATAAAGATGAGAGACAAACTAATTGATTTTAACATGGCTGCCCTGTCAGGGGAGCACAAGAAAATGGACATGTGAAGATTAATCACACCAGCACAAGTATTGATAACTTGTCTGATTCATGCCCTGATATGCTCAGAAAGACAGGTATGTAAAGTAATTTATGTAACGCTCCTTTACTCTGCCTCCTTTTTTTCTTTTCTATTGTTTTATATCTTTCTGTTCAGTTCAATATAGTCATAATCCACAATAGCATTCAGCTGAGCTTACGTGAGCTCTTTTTTGTCATGTTTTAAAACCATGACATTTTTCTACTGTTGTCAGCTATGGCATTTAGCTGACTGTTTCTGCACATTGTCTTTAATTCCAATGGATGTGGAAATGGATACTTCCAGGTTACTGAGGTTTTTATAGCACAGAGGCATTTGGATAACAGTAAGTCACATAATAAATGTGAATTTAATAAATTACTTAGATGTGGCCTGTTTCTTGGATTTAGAAATACAGTGACACTGATTAAGGTTGAGGACACATTAACTCCCTCAGAGGGGACACATAGAAGCACAAAGCTCCAGTAACCACACTGTGCACTCATCTGTCCACCTTTTCCACTGCTCTCACAGGCTCTTTAGCCAACAGAACCCTGTGTTAGCCTCCCCGAGGCTTTATATGTTTTCCAGTTAATAAGCCAAAGCTTCCTGCTGGTCTTCCCTCTTTCCGAGCTCCAGTCTTGCTGTAATTTATTTCCACTAGCTGGGAAAAGAGGCATTACACCAGCATTACTGCCTATTCTCTCTGCTCGACCAAACAAGTGGCTCTTCTGGGAGAACCAGGCTTGAGCAGAGTCAGAGGTCATAGTGGAAGTGTGCCCGCTGTGGTGGAATAAATCATGTGCTGGGAACGAGTGGGTCACTTGGCTGACCCAAGCAGCACCAGAAGGACTTAAATCACCAATGGTGGAGAGAGGTAGCAAAAGCTTCATAATGAAAATACCATGTTCTGTAGGACAGACACTTACTCAGGCAAAAGGTCAACTTTCCTTGATGAACTCTTGACAGCAACAAAAGCAAGAGGAGTACATTATTTTGTTCCAATACCAATTAATATAAGAAAAAAACAAACCTTCACTGTAAAAAAAGAATAGTTGAGAATACTTGAAATTTCAAGGCAACAGTCTGCATTAAGAATTTTATGTTTTGCCAATGATGTGCCCATGATAATCCAAACCATCGGCGTCGCCAGGGGTATTTTACTGGGGCACGTGCCCCAGTATAGATCTGTAGTGCCCCAGTAAAAAAAATCCAGTGACGAAACGCTCTGAATTTTAAACTTGGGAATAGCTGCAATTTAATTAATTCATAACGTGGGGTAGGCTAACCGATGCGCGAAGAAGACCATCTACAATGCTTTTACATTGGTAGTTTTGGCTGGCCTCGCGCACACTAAGCAATGTGAAAAAAGTGTGCGCGTGACATGAGTAACATCTTGGTTGCTATGGGGACCGCAGACTCCAGCAGCCCTCAGATGCAATGAAATTCAGAGCAGGGGAAACCATCTCTCCGTGTTTTTCAACTGTTTACAGGTTAGTAGACAGTAATTCCACTGTCATTTTTGTAACGCTGTAGAATTAATATGTGTTGGGACATTGTTTTACATTGCTATTATCACAAATGTTGCAAATATTCATACTGTTATTATTAAATGATTGACCTGGATTCAGTGTCCTCGTAATCATTTTGAGTTTTACAGCTCTAGTGACTAGTTTTAAGCAGGCCGTTTCTAAATATAAATATCAATATATAAATATATATTACATAAAATATAATATATATTACATAAAATGTAATATATATTATATAAAAAATATAAATATAAATATAAATATAGTGCAAAATTTTTAGCTCGCGCGCTTCGCGCGCTCGCATACATTTCCTGTGCCCCTTTTGTGCCCCAGTATGGTCTTGGGTCTAGTGACGCCCCTGATCCAAACTATGATAAAACTGTTATCTTTATTAAGAATTCTTAATTAAGTAAATTTTCAATTCCTCATTCTGCCAACATAGATTTCTCTTTTTGCTGAACAGTGGCATTCACAGTAGTACAAAAAGGCAATTGAGGTTATCAGACTTTTTGGGGGGGCTTTTTTTACCTTTATTTGGATAGGACAGTGTAGAGACAGGAAATGAGCGGGAGAGAGGGACAGATCGGGAAATGACCTTGGGTCGGAATCGAACCCAGGATTTATGGTATGGCGCCTTATCCACCTGAGCCACACCCACGACGTGGGTTTTAAAAACTTTATTTCAATATTGAAGTTTTGTAATTGTGTAGAACAATGAAAAAAGGCATGTATAGTTTAATGATAAATTGTTGTGGCTCAGGTGGATAAGGCGCCATACCATAAATCCGGGGAACCGGGGTTCGGTTCCGACCTGAGGTCATTTCCTGATCCCGTCCCGCTCATTTCCTGTCTCTATGCTGTCCTATCCAAATAGAGGTGAAAAAAGCCCCAAAAAAATCTAAAAAAAAAAATTGTGATAACCTCAATTGCCTTTTTGCACTACTGTGAATGCCACTGTTCAGCAAAAAGAGAAATCTATGTTGGCAGAATGAGGAATTGAAAATTTACTTAATTAAGAATTCTTAATAAAGATAACAGTTTTATCATAGTTTGGATTATCATGGGCACATCGTTGGCAAAACATAAAATTCTTAATGCAGACGGTTGCCTTGAAATTTCAAGTATTCTCAACTATTTTTTTTTACAGTGTTTCTGTCCTGGTCAGTTTGCACATTTTTAGTATTCTATGTCACAGCCATACAGCTTATCTTACAATGAGATAAAACAAGGCATTGCATGTCTCCATCTTTTCTTCTATGAAAGGACTGACTGGCAGACTGGTGCATAATGGTGCGATTGACCATATTCCATAGGCCATCACAAGGGAGTGCATGGAGGTATCAACACTGCCTGTTGCAGAAGTTTCTAATATAAACATACCAGTGGTCTGACCAGATTCTAGAGGCTTCTTGAGTAAATGGATGAGGACGAAACAGGGTGAAAGGTTATGAAGAGCTGGTTGCTGGTTATATTTGCTGCCACCCCAGTGGCAGTGCTGTCTCCCATTAGAAGAAACGAACCTGACGACATGCTCTTCCTGTGTTGGCCCCAGTGTGGATCCCTCTCCAGTGGAAGAGATGTTTGGAACCTGGGTCTGTGCAGGCCACTCTATTTTAGGAGGTCATTTAAAGCTGGACACGATGTCTCCCCAGCACAGCCTGTCTCCTGATAGCCTATCAAACTGCCGGCTTTTAGAAAGCGAGCCACTGCTTACTTTTCAGGCTGACGCCAGACCAACTGGTTATCACTATGAGGACCTCCAACACCCTAGTCACTGTGCTAATGAGCATCCGATGCAGGGCTGTCGGTGAGAAAATGCACACACACATAGAAATGGATTCCAAGAGTAGAACGGGACTGATAAGGTTTATTGCATGGCAAAGCAGAAAACCTGAACAGTAATTACACATTCAAGGCAGCCAAGTTGTAAATAAACAGGCTTGTGTGTAGAGGCCACTACTGTGCCCCTTCTCTCATAAACCAAGCGTAAGAATCATTTGCTTTCTTTCAGGCTTCATTATGTTTCTTGACTATAAAGCTTCTAGACCATCTCAATATCATTATCAGAAGCATCCTAATAACAAACTCTACACATACATAAGCACACATGTTCATTCATCTTTCCAAATAAGGATACTGCTGATCTGCATTAAACTATCCTTTGAAACGACCACGTTTTCAAAAATAACAATGCAGCATAAGCAGCCCCTGTTTTCACAGGGCTCAAATTCATGCAAATCCAAACAACAAACAGCGAATGAGGTTTCACCACATCACCATCCCAAGCTTTCAGTTGAACAACAATCTGACAGATGTTTTGCATTTGAACAACAAATAGTATGAGCCAAATGGCTACCAATTTTTAGTTTTACGGAGTTTCTCTGCACCAGCTTCTGCCAAGGGGGACTTAGCGGGTAAGTGCTGGCTTGTGTGGTGGTACATAGTGAACTGCAGATACATGGTATGTGTGGTGGCCATGGCAGTCCTTCAGCTTTTGTAAATCTGTGCTATAGATGATGTCATACTTGGCGTTAGGTTTCAGCATGGATTTTTAAAAGGCTTGGATTTACTAGCATTTGGGAAACATTAAAAAAAAAAGTACAGCGGTTCACACTGTGAGTGTTTGTACTTTCTCCAGCAGCCCTTCCCTCTCCTCTCCTCCTTCATTCATGTCGCTGAAACCCAGCCACCATGCCATGTCAGCTCAGGCCTCCACATAACAAAAACACTTTCATTAAAACCCTCAGCACTCTGATTCTCTCACTTGACCCTTTGGGGAACTTTTACAAGACTCCTTATTTCAACAAACTCCATTACTGAGTGGCATTCTGGTGTACCTTATTCATCGTGCACTGTTGTTGTGCCAAGTCAGTAATTTGTTATTGATGGAGGCCATGTTAAGTGTGTTTAGGGGCTACATGTGAATGTTTTTGCCCGAGTGTGAGGACTGGGTCTTTCCAATGTGTGAAAATCTGCTCAGTGCCAGTTTACTTTGGCCCTGACTCTGTGCTTTCTGTGTGTGTTGGCATCTCTTTCTTGTGCAGTATTTTCGTCTCTAACTGTAATGTATCCCTGTTTCTTTTACAGGCAATCCAGAATAAAACTTAATGAATGTATAACTCTTCTCATACACAAATGTGTAGTGATTATCCCCACCATATTTTAATATATGCACTTATGCAGTTGCACACAGCTGTTTTGTCAGTGAGCCTTGGAGGGCCTGTAGTTCAACATATTGTACAGCTCAGACAGTTGATTTTAAACCTGACATGACAAATTCTAAGATACAAATACATCCTTGCAAAACAATTAATCTACCAGGGGAGCCTTCAGATAACAGTACAGAGAGGTATGGGTTGGTTTAGGGTGGGAGTAAACTGCCTCAAAGCTTTCTTCCTACATTGCGTCTAATTTGGGGTCGTGTGTGTATGTGTGTCTGCATGTATGTGTGTGCGCGTAAGCGGATGATTGCATTTAAATCAGTCTGGCAGAGACACTGCAATTAGAGGCTTTCACTTGGTTATCTGGCTCTCAAAGACAGACTGTCTCCATGACCCACTGAACAAATGGTGATAAAAAGCTGGAAAATATTATTCTTCACACAAGTGTGTCTCTGGCTAGGGCTCGGCTGACCTGCCTACTCGGTCCTCAGTCTCGCCGTCTCTACTGGTCAGGAAGACAGAAAGGGAAAAACACAAAACATTGAGATAACCATTCTATTGATTAGCCATCTCTAACAGCAGCTTTGAAAAAAAAAATCCTGATTTGATTGAGAGAAACTCCTAGCTGCAGTTTCAGCTCTCTGGGAGCAGCACAGGTGTCTCGTTCACCTTTTTGTCCAACACTGATTGGTTGGCTTCTTGGGGTCTGTAATTTGTTTATGTATGGAGTGGGCAGTGGTACTGCTGGTATGCTTGACTCACTTGAGACAGTTCCAGTGTGTGTTTCCAAACTGACCCTCATGCTGGGAATGTGGGGTTTAACAACATAAATAAAAGGTGGTGAAAGTGCAGTGGGTGGAATGGAGAAATCAAATAACAAGAGTATAATGTGTTCTGGCCTTCAAGCACAGCATCATTACCCAATACTGTTTCCCTGACCCAAACAACCCAGGCTCGAGTCTTGGTTGAAAGTTAAACATCTACTTTCAACATTTTGATAGCAACACTTCTAATACACCCAATTAATAGTTGTAGACAGAACAAGAGAACAAGCAATAAAAGACCATGTACCCCAAAGACTACAATGAAATCTATGTTCTTAAAGATACACAACCTATAATGACAAGTCTCTCAGTACTGCACTGAAACATGTAGCACAAGATTGTGTCCCTGGCCTAATGAAAAGCAGAGCTGAGGCGAAGGCCTGGATTCCCTGAGAGGCTAAACTGGCCCATAAAGGGCTGGATCAGAAGGAATGGGATCATGAAGCTTGGCCACTGACAGCAGGCCCCTGGGGGCATGAATTACCCTGTCAGATACAAAGAGAAGATGACACACACTCTGCCTCAGGCCTCGTCTGCCTGGACTGCCTGTCTCCAACACAACCAAATGAATCAAATTGCCTCCAATTAAAGATTTAACCATCTCTCTTTCCTTTCTGTCTCTCTTTCTGTTTCATCCCCTTTTCCCTGTCTCCATCTCAACTCTTCGTGTTCTTACAGTCCCATGAAACAAACATGCATACATACATGAGTCGTTATAGTATTTTTAGAGAACATAACTTAAAAATAGATGATGCTTTTTTGTAAGAAGCAATGCATGGCTGTATACACTCATTGTATAGATCCCCCTGGTGCCATCAAAATAGCTCTGACGCATTGAGGCATGAACTTGTTTGTCAAGCACATCCCACAGATGTTCAATTAGACTGAGATCTGGGGAATTTGGAGGTCAAGTCAACACCTTGAACTCTTTGTCTTGTTCCTCAAACCATTTAACAGTTATTCCATGAAATCGAGTCGTCCATGAGCTGATAGCCGATGAGGCGCGTAGCACCGAATTGACTATAAGCCATGTACAACGAGATTGAGTGGAATAACTGTTATATTCTATCCATATTTGCTGGATTTGGAGAAACGGAACATTTTTATTTTTAGTAAATTTGATAATTAAAAACTTTGTACAAAACGTCGGACAAAATCATTTCCTCTTAGAATGTAAACAAACCGGCAAAATGACAGTAGTAATTTCTGAAAAATGCTATAATAATAATTCCTAAAAAAAAAAAGATATGTTCTTAACATCAAATAATTTTATTCCATATTTTGTTGCTTTTTTGGTTTTGTTTTAAAGTAGAGTTTTTATTTCGTCCTCGGTTGGTTCAGCAATATGCGCCGCCATTTTCTTCTTTTTCTTTCACGTTTTTTTGGCAGTTGGCAAACTAACTTAAAGGTGCATTACAGCCACTGAATGGGCTGGAGTGTGGAACAGGAGATATGGGGGGGGGACTTTATTATTTTAGCTATTTATGTTTCTTTTAAATACTTGAAAACAAAGTGATATATCTGACTTGATGCGCTCCGCCATTTTGTTTTTCTCTACTCATGGTATATGAGCTGATAGCGTAGTAGTAGAGTAGCCAATCAGAGAGGGTGATTGCTCGTATCCAGTGAGTGTGGATAGAATAATCTTGAATATTTTTTGTAGTGTGGCAGGGTGCATTACCCTGCTAAACAAGACCACTGCCATAAGGGAATACCGTTGCCATGAAAGGGCGTATTTGGTCTGCAACAATGTTTAGGTTGGTGATATTTGTCAAAATAACATCATCATGATGAATACCAGGGTCAAAGTTTTCCCAGCAGAACACTGCCCAGAGCATCACACTGCCTCTGCCAGCTTGCCTTCTTCCCAAAGTGCATCCTGGTAAGCAATGCACACACACCCACTTCCACGTCCACATGATGTAAAAGAAAATGTGATTCATCAAACCAGACAACGTTTTTCCATTGCTCCATAGTCCAGTTCTGATGCTCACATGCCCATTGTAGGTGCTTTCGGCAGTGGACAGGGGTCAGCATGGGCACTCTGCAATGCATTGCAAGCTGCAACACATTGTGTGTTCTGACAATTTTCTATCATAGTCAGCATTAACTTTTTCAGCAATTTGCGCTACAGTTGCACTTCTGTGGGATTGGACCAGACGAGCTAGCCTTTGTACCCCACGCGCATCAGTGAACCTTCGGTAACCATGACCCTGGTGCTGGTTCACCAGTTGTTCCTCCATGGACCATTTTTGGTAGGTAATAACCACTGTATACCGGGAACACCCCACATGACCTGTCGTTTTGGAGATGCTTTCACTCACTCGTCTAGCCATCACAATTTGACGCTTGTCAAAGTCACTCAGATCTTTATGCCTGCCCATTTTTCTTGCTTACAACACATCAACTTCAAGAACTGACTGTTCTCTTGGTGCCTAATATATCCCACACACTTGTCATTGTAATGAGATAATCAATTGTTCACTTCACCTGTTTGGTAGTTTTAAAGTTATAGCTGATCAGTGTCTATGAAGCTGACATGTCAGAAAACTGCAAATTATTTATATTTTTAGAACAAAATTACTTTGAACAGTTCCAATTATATGTTATGTGATGCTGATGATTCTTTCTGAGATGAGACAGAGGGGCAAAAGATGTGGTCAAGGACAAGTGTCTGGTATTAATCTTTTAATTGGTTGATGAAGGGTGTTTCCCTTGGCCATCAGCCATATTACATAGAGGACTGTGAATATAGCTGTAGAATTTCAGCCAAATCTAGTGTCCTCCACCCCATGATGTCCACAAGGCTAAGTGTGTGTGCCTGGCTCTCATTAGTCTCTCACCACACAACACCCCCTCATGCACCACACTTCCAATTTCCTTATGAAGAATTAATGCCTCCTGTCCTGTGAACATATGGTTGCTGTCACAGGCTGGTGCATTTTATTGTTGCGTTGTCATTCTCTCCCGCCCTGCACTTTGCAAAGAGATTTAAAAAATGTCCTTCTTTTCCATATCCATGTATGTAAATAATTATATGAAAAATAATAGTCTTAGATGTTCATCTAAGCCATGTTTGACATACTCATCTGTCAGTTAACATCAGTAATCTAGTAGTACAAACTGATCTTGAACTGGACTTCCATGGGACAGAATGTTCTGAACAACTAACGAGTGACTGGTTGTTTCAGTATGCAACCTTGATGCACTTCTGTCTGTCTTCAGTCTGATTGAAATCTCTCAGAAGAACTCTCTATAACTGATCAAAGCACACACGTCTGCTTCTGCAGTGATGCGAAAGCAGGGCATTAATATATTTGCAGATCCCACTCTTCTCATCTGATACCATCTGTTCCTGTGGCATGTATCAACACATATCTCACTTAATTAAAATCTCTGTCCTGTTTAACTAAAATCTTGGGTTTACACTGAGCTGGCATGACTATCAGGTTATTACCCTAGGGTTTCCAGGGAGATTTCAGGGGATGTAGACGGTCTGCCCTAGTAATCATGAGGAAAAGGCTAGCTGGGACAGCTGGGCCCTGTTTTCAACCCTCTGACTCGATTACCTTTACTAACTGAAGAGCACTTTTGCTACATCCTTTTACAGGCAACACATATTAGGGTCAGCTGAGTGAAGGGGGAACTAGGGGATGGGGATCAAACCCTAGTTTTTCCTACTGTATACTCTCTCAAGGCAGGAGACATGCAGAATTTTTTTTTTTTTAAACTTACTCACTTTCAGTAATGGCTATGTCTTGGTCATGGTCGTGATGGATTTGGAGCACGGAAACACTGGACATTAAATGGGAACACACCCTGAATGAGAGTCCAGTTCATCACAGGAATTTAGGAATTCATTACAGAAATTAAACTGTTCTTTAATATTTTGGCTGCATAATGCATGCCATCCATCCATCCATTATCCGTAACCACTTATCCTGTGCAGGGTTGCGGGCAAGCTGGAGCCTATCCCAGCTGACTATGGGCGAGAGGCGGGGTACACCCTGAACAAGTCACCAGGTCATTGCAGGACTGACACATAGAGACAAACAACCATTCACACTCACATTCACACCTACGGTACAGTCAATTTAGAGTCACCAGTTAACCTAACCTGCATGTCTTTGGACTGTGGGGGAAACCGGAGCACCCGGAGGAAACCCACGCGGACACGGGGAGAACATGCAAACTCCGCACAGAAAGGCCCTCGCCGGCCACTGGGCTCGAACCCAGAACCTTCTTGCTGTGAGGCGACAATGCTAACCACTACACCACCGTGCCGCATAACGCATGCTTTTAATCCATCCATCCATTATCTGTAACCGCTTATCCTGTGCAGGGTCACAGGCAAGCTGGAGCCTATCCCAGCTGACTACGGGCGAAAGGCGGGGTACACCCTGGACAAGTTGCCAGGTCATCGCAGGGCTGACACACAGAGACAAACAACCATTCACACTCACATTCACACCTACGGTCAATTTAGAGCCACCAGTTAACCTAACCTGCATGTCTTTGGACTGTGGGGGAAAACGGAGCACCCGGAGGAAACCCACGCGGACACGGGAGAACATGCAAACTCCACACAGAAAGGCTCCTGTCGGCCACTGGGCTTGAACCCAGAACCTTCTTGCTGTGAGGTGACAGTCCTAATCACTGCACCACCATGCTGCATAATGCATGCTTTTAATCGAAATTACTAATTATATTAATAGAGTAGATATGTGTACAGTACGTACATGTAATATGGTTTACATTCACAGGACCAAGTACACACAGTCATTTTGTGGTCAAAGACAGACATCTTCTGCTCTATGATATATGCACACCTCAGATAATATTTTAAATATGTCCCTGCTCATTCATTAGCTCACCAGTGGGTTTCAGAAAACGGATAATTGCTTCCTTGGCTATTTTGAACGTGTCAAGCAAAATAATATACTCTTCCCAAAAATAAATATTAAAATTCAAACTAAATCACATCAATGATGTCCTGTAAACTGTTTTGATGACCTTCCAAACATCCCTCAAACAATAAGTGTGTGCTTCCTATAGATAAGAAATTATGGAACATGAATTATAAATTTACTGAACTAGACATTGTTTGTTTGCTATCTATGCCAGATGTCATCCATTTATTCCTGAAGGACCTCAGATAATCTGTCTTTTTGAGCTCCTACTTACACACACCTGAAACAGGTAACTGAGACTATAGGATCCATGATTACAAGACTCCAGTGAATTGAAAGTGAAAAGAGACGAAATGCTATAATCTAAACTGCTACAGTGGATATAAAAAGTCTACACACCCCTATTAAAATGGTCGGTTTTTGTGAAGTAAAAGAATGATACGAAGATAAATCATGTCAGATCTTTTTCCACCTTTTATATGAAATTGCAAAGTATACAAATAAAGTGAAAAACAATCAGAAATTTTCTGGGGAAAAAAGGAAATTTAAAAGACTTACAATAACCTTTTTTCATATCTTATTATTTTTTTAAAAATATTTATATTTGTATATCTCATCTCATCTCATTATCTCTAGCCGCTTTATCCTGTTCTACAGGGTCGCAGGCAAGCTGGAGCCTATCCCAGCTGACTACGGGCGAAAGGCGGGGTACACCCTGGACAAGTCGCCAGGTCATCACAGGGCTGACACAGAGGCCAAGTTTACATTAGACCGTATCTGTCTCATTTTCTTTGTGGATGCACTGTCCGTTTACATTAAAACGCCTGGAAACGCTGGGAAACGGGAATCCGCCAGGGTCCACGTATTCAATCCAGATCGTGTCAGCTCCGGTGCTGTGTAAACATTCAGAATACGCGGATACGCTGTGCTGAGCTCTAGCTGGCGTCGTCATTGGACAACGTCACTGTGACATCCACCTTCCTGATTCGCTGGCGTTGGTCATGTGACGCGACTGCTGAAAAACGGCGCGGACTTCCGCGTTGTATCACCTTTCATTAAAGAGTATAAAAGTATGAAAATACTGCAAATACTGATGCAAATACTGCCCATTGTGTAGTTATGATTGTCTTTAGGCTTGCCATCCTTCCACTTGCAAGTGGTAAGTGATGCGCATGCCCGACATGCACTGAGATCACACACACAGCAGCTCAGTCCCAAATCACTGCTCGTGCACTCCACTCGCGTGCTCTGTGAGCTGCGCAGGGCCGGAGTGCGCACCCTCCAGAGGGCACTCGCTGTTCAGGACGGAGTGATTTGGAGCGCAGGATGCCTGCGGAGCCGAGTGTATCCGTGTATTGGCGTTGCTGTGTGCACGCTAATCGTTTTAAAAACGTTAATCTGATGATCCGCTGATACGGTCTAATGTAAACCCCACCAGAGACACAGACAACCATTCACACTCACATTCACACCTACGGTCAATTTAGAGTCACCAGTTAACCTAACCTGCATGTCTTTGGACTGTGGGGGAAACCGGAGCACCCGGACACGGGGCCACACGGACACGGGGAGAACATGCAAACTCCACACAGAAAGGCCCTCGCCGGCCACGGGGCTCAAACCCGGACCTTCTTGCTGTGAGGCGACAGCGCTAACCACTACACCACCATGCTGCCCATATTTGTATATGTAAATACTTAATTTATCTAGAAGTTTTCTCTATTTTCTATTCTCTGTTTATCCTGTAATGATGCTACTGGAATTTTTATTTCCCTGAGGGAACCCTCCCAAAGGGATCAACAAAGATCTGATCTAATCTAATCTAATCTAATCTAATCTAATCTAATCTAATCTAATCTAATCTAATCTAATCTCTAATAACCTGTTTGCATAAGTGTGCACACCCCTAAATAAATACTTTGTTGACGCATTATTTTATTTTATTACACCACTCGGTCTTTTTATGTCTATCAGCATGGCACGTCTTGACTTCACAATATTTTCCACAGTTCGTTGCAAAAGCATTCCAGATATGTCAAAATGTGAGGGCATCTCCTTTATACAGCCTGTTTCAGGTCAACCAACAGTCTGGGTTCTGTCTAGGCCATTCACAAACATTGACCTTCTTTTGGTCAAACCATTTCTTTGTTGATTTGGATGGATGCTTTGGGTGATTGTTGTGTTAAAAAGTGACATCCCTTTTCATCTCCAGTTTACTAGCAGATCAACAGGTATTTGTAGCTATTCATGATTCTTTCCACCTTGATAAAAGCCCCAGTTTTGGCTGAAGAAAAGCAGCCCCCAAAGCATGATGGTGCCACCACCCCACCACCATGCTTCACTGTAGGTATGGTATTCTTTTGATGATGATGATGATGATGATGATGATGTGCTTTTTTTGCGCCAAACAAACCTTTTGGAATTATGGAATCATTGTACCTTTGGGAATTGGTCTCATCAGAACACATGATGACCATTTACACATTTTACCACATGGCTTTGGGTGATTTAGTTGGGTTTGGATGTTTTTTTTTTGGGGGGGAAGGGCTTCTGTCTAGCCACCTTACCACATAGCCCAGACATGTGAAGAATATGAGAGATTGTTCTCACAAAGAGTAATCAGTACTGCTCAGATATTCCTGTAGCTCCTTGAATGTTGCCATAAATATTGAAGGGACATCCTGTTCTTGGTCATGTCACTGTGGTATTCCATTGTGGTATTTTTCTATTTGTTGATGATGGCTTTTACGGTGTTCCATGGTATGTCTAATATTTTGAAAGTTCTTTTACACCCCTCTTCTGATCATTACCTTTTAACAAGTGAGATACCATACGGGTTTTTTAAGCTCTTTATGGACCATGGCTTCAGCAGAAGGATGAAACCAAGAAGATGTGAAGAAAATCCTGCAGAAACAGCTGATCTTTATTTGGGGTTTATCTGAATAATTTCATTGATGACAGCTATAATGTACTTACTTTTGAACACGAGATTGAATGTGATTGGTTCATTCTGAACACAGCCACATTTCTCCCAAAAATATTTTCTGATTGTTTTTCCACTTTATTTTTACACTCGCTGGCCACTTTATTAGGAACACCCATCCACCTGCTGTTTTATGCAGTTATCTAACAAGCCAATCCCTTGACAGCAGCACAATGCATAAAATCATGCAGATACAAATCAAGAGTTTCAGTTAATGTTCACTTCAAACATCAGAATGGGAAACATTGTGATTTCTGTGACTTTCACTGTGGCATGGGTGTTGGTGCCAGATGGACTGGTTTGAGTATTTCAGAAACTGCTGATCTCCTGGGGGTTTCACGCACAACGGTGTCTAGAGTTTACACAGAATGGTGCGACAAACAAAAAACAGTGAATGAGTGATAGTTGTATGGGTTGATAAGACAAGTCAGAGGAAAAAAGCCTGTGTCAACTTTTTTTTCCGAGCCTCTCAATAAGGCAATATTTCTATACTTTTCAAGGTAGATAATGCAAATAGCCCTCTGTATTTAATCTTTCATTTGTCTAATTTTTATTTCAGTTTTAATTTGTTATCTGTATGACATTTTCTTGCTACTGTAACACATGAATTTCCCCGATGTGGGATCAGTAAAGTGAATCTAATCTAATCTAATCTAATCTAATCTAATCTAATCTAAAATGGCCAGATTAGTTCAAGCTACCAGGAAGGATATAGCAACTCATAGCAACTCTACAACTGTAGTGAGCAGAAAAGCATCTCAGCATGCAAGAGCAGAAGACCACATAGGGTTCCACTCCTGCCAGCCAAGAACAGGAATCTTGGAATCAAGAACAAGTTCCTATTAAGTGGCTGGTGAGTGTATACAACTGTCCATCCATCCATTATCTGTAGCCGCTTATCCGGTTCTACAGGGTCACAGGCAAGCTGGAGCCTATCCCAGCTGACTATGACCCTGGACAAGTCACCAGGTTATTGCAGGGCTGACACAGATAGACAAACAACCATTCACACCTACGGTCAATTTAGAGCCACCAGTTAACCTAACCTGCATGTCTTTGGACTGTGGGGGAAACCAGAGCACCCGGAGGAAATCCACGCAGACACGGGGAGAACATGCAAACTCCACCAGAAAGGCCCTCGCCGGCCACAGGGCTCGAACCCAGACCGTCTTACTGTGAGGCGACAGTGCTAACCACTACACCACCTGTATAAAACTGCACGTTGTAATAATGTATTTCGGGTGGGAAAACATTCTGACATGATTTATCTTGGTTTCTTCTTTTTTTTATCATAAAAACCTGCCATTTTAACAGGGGTGTGTAGACTTTTTATATCTCCTGTATTTGTCAGTATTGAATGGAAATGAGTAGCTGTATTACAGGAACTTGTTTATTCTTTATTTAGTTGGGAATTAAGTCCAATACTTCAAAAACGCTTTCATTTTCTTGCCCTGACTTGTGATTGAGTTATAAAAGGCTGTACAGCATGCAACAGGTGCCTAGAACACAGAGTAAGCAGGGACTTCATGATCTCAATCCCTGTCCTCCATGAACCTGCCTCCTCACACACTGAAACACCACGCTGACTGATACAGCAAGGGGATGTGTGTGAGTGGATTTGTGATTGCTTTTATATTAATTTCTTGTGTTGTTCCACAACACATAACTTTTAATGAAGGCTGCAGTGAGCATTTGTTTGGTCGCCCAGTGTGGTGTAATTCAGTACAATTTTGATTACAAATTATGATAATGCATCTAATAGGAGAAAAAGTTATTATTATTATTATTATTATTATTCCTATTATTATTATTCCTAGTGACAGTGGGATACCTACTTTTCCTACTCCTATCCTTCACCTCTTCATTGCATATTGTATTCCTTTAATAAATAAGACTGTCAACACATCTAGTGCTGAGACCGTATTTACATAGCTTCTTGCCGAATAAGCGTGTCAGATGTTGTGCACTGCTTTTTGGCAACCTGCTGGCAAAAGGGGAATTTATTTCATTCACTGTCAAATGTAAGAACAGCGGTGCTGTGTTTTTTTCCCTTCTCAACCAATCAGTGTTTCCGGGAGGAGTGTCGTAAAGACAGGAGAACCAATCAGCGGCGGCTTTGGCCGAACTTTTGCTTCTTTGAGTAAGTTAACAGAGAGTGGGCGTGGCCTCGCCTGGCAGACTCCACTGAGAACCTTTAACTCTTTACATGACTCGGCTGGGCAGATTATTGTGGCAAGTGTCCAACAATAACACTCTACTCCTGTCATTCAGCATCAACGGTGAAATAGTTACACGATTTCTTGACTGTAATTAATAATATAACCTGATCTCCAGCACTGTTTTCTTTTCCTTCTTTTTTCCTCCTATTGATTACCATTGATACAATTGCTATAGACATAACAAGACAAAAACAGTGTGACTACTAAACCTTTGTTATTATATTTAAGCAGCATATTATTATTATAGCATATTATTATATTTAAGCAGCATATTGACATACTAGAGGGAAAATGATATCATATAACATTATGATACAATGTTATATAGGTTCTATAAACTTTTGTGTTTATAGTTAAAAGAAAAAGAAACATCCATCATCCATACACAAGCCTATCTTTACATTTAGTTCCCTATAAATGTGTGTAAAACAGAATATTTTCTGTTAATCTAGTTATCTTGAATGCTTGGACTATAGACTAGAGTGTCCCACAGCGTTAAGTTGAAGCACGGGACGGACGGTGCGCCTTTAAGAGTTAAGAAACTTGAAACCTTGTTTGCGCAACAATCAGTGCAGCTCAGAGCCGCCAAAGTGTCTAGACTAGCACATGATGGTAGTCAGCCAATGGCTCCACCGCTCTCCTCAGGGGCCCCGTGCGTGCGTGCGCGCGTGTTTGTGTGTGTGTGTGTGTGTGTGTGTGTAAGTAGTGGGGGGGGGGAGAAAAAAGAAAAGCAGAGAAACGGAGAAAGAGAGAGCTGTGAGCTGCAGTGTTTGACCAGGTCGGAACACGGAACACCTTAGACGAGGATTGTTGCTTTTCTGGTCTCCTCAAATAACGGATCATTTTTGGATGACTAAACCGGAGTGGGCTGGAACAGTGAGGAAATCAGCCGGGATCAGGAGTTCCGACAGGGAATTTTCTCTATGGAATTAAATCGCCGAGGAGCTTCATTCATGTGGCTATAGAGAGGCTCTGAATTGGTTTCAAAGTCCAAAACGCTCAAGTTTTTTTTTTTTTAGTTTGTGATTGTAACTGTCGGGCGTTTTATTATTATTATTATTTTTATGATTTTTTTTAATTTCTGTTCAGCGTAAATTATCCGCGATGTATACTTATTCCCTAAGAACATGCATGAACTAGTGGATTAAGCAGATGAACTCAAGTTAGTTCGGTTCTGCATGTGCACGGCCGACGGCGTTCTCTCGTGAATGCGTTTAGTTTTCATTGCATTTCATTGATTTTAATGCTACCTAATAATAATAACAACAACAACAACAACGTGCGTTTAAAGCCCATGTTGTGGATTTGTTCCCGACCCACGGTGCTCTGCTGTGCGCGCGCTGCACAGCGCTCGGCCAACCTTAATGTCGCACGAGCTCAAAAGCACTTGTGAAAACCTGCTATTGGAGCAGAATTAATAAACAAACAAACAAACAAACAAAAAACAAGAAAGCACACAATCAGATTTTTAAACTGTCGTATGTTCAGGACGAAACGCTCAGGTCTCGTGCGGCGACTCTGGAGAAGCCGTTTGGTTCCAGATAACGAGGAGGGTGACGGCAATGGCAAGAGTGGAGACTGCTGTCGGGACGATGTGTGCGAACATCCGGAAAAAATCGGTAAAACTGAGTTCGGAGCGATGACGCCGAGCGGCTCGGCCGGTGCAGAGGGTGTGTGTTCGAGCGCCGGCTGGGGGGTGACTTTGGACCAACGCAGCGGCGGCGGCGGCGGCGCAGTGGTGTGCGTTCCGGAACGGGGGAACCCCCGGTCAGTGCAGGACGTCGACAGCAGGACAGTAACGTGCTGCTTGTTCAAAGACCGGGACTCTTCCGGACCCGGAAGCTCGGAAGCGGCGGCTGTGGCTCGCGCAAAGGAGCCGAGCTCGTGCCAGTGGGCGCCCCGGAGCCCTGGCAGCTCCTCAGTCGAGAGTCCTGAGTCAAAACGGCGCTCGTTGGCAGAGCAGGAGCTCAAGGCCGCCACGTACTCGTTGCTCAAACGGCTGAAGGAGAAACCGCTGGATGCGCTCCTAGAAGCCGTGGAGTCCCGAGGCGGAGTGCCGAGCGAGTGCGTGATGGTGGCAAGGGGAGATCTGCGTCTTGGCGCACACGCAGCGCCTCCGCAGCTTCTCGTGTGCAAGCTGTACCGATGGACCGACCTACAGCACACTGCGCAGCTCAAAGCGCTCTACGAGTGCAAAAGCTTTAGCGGACGCGACGGACCGCTCATCTGCTGCAACCCCTATCATTACAGCCGCCTGTGTGGGCCAGGTAAGCACACCTGCGCTAGACTGAAGGCACGCGCTCTGCTTTCTGCACAACCTGTTCCGTCACCGCAAAAGTGATGCCGCATTAAATGCGTTCACATTCAGACACTGATTCATACTTTAACAAAAAAAAAATATATGACAGGAGATCTAATAATGTTCTGTATTGTTGTTTTTTTTTTTAACTGTACATGTTCTGTAGCATGTGCTGAACTGGTATAAGAGAGCCTTTTATTATCCCACAAGGGGAAATTTACATTGTTACAGCAGAAAAACAAGGCAGTGAAGAAGTATACAAAACTACATAATTTAGACATTAAAAAATTAACAAGTTTGCAGATATACAGTGTATTACAAAGGTAGTATCGCACAAGTAAGTCGGTATATTATTGCACAAGAGCCATTTTAACCATGTGTAGCTAGGAGTTCGCTGTAAAGTACTGATGCTGATAGTCAGTGCCCACACTATACGTTCAGAGGGGTTTCTATGGATGTAGAAGTGATCTGGACGGTATTGCTGATTATTGTGAGGAGTGACTGGTGCTGTGCTTGGTGAGGTGCCGGTTGTACAGTCTGACAGCAGTAGGGAGGAAGGAGCTGCTGTATCTCTCCTTAACACACCGTGTGGCCTGCTTTTCAGAGTGTGTGGTGTGACTCTGAGACAATCCTTGGCTATATGCTTTCCTCCAGCTTTGCATGCCAAGAAGTGTTGGGTTTGTACCATGAGCTGCACTCTTACAAAATACAATTCTTCCAGGGTTCTTTACTTGGTGTAGGGTTCTACATAGTACC
This sequence comes from Neoarius graeffei, assembly GCF_027579695.1. Taxonomy (NCBI): domain Eukaryota; kingdom Metazoa; phylum Chordata; class Actinopteri; order Siluriformes; family Ariidae; genus Neoarius; species Neoarius graeffei. The sequence goes on from NC_083574.1 coordinate 55,114,236, forward strand.
ATGAAGATTTTCCTCAGACTGAAAACCACAAGTTTCTGAATTTTCTCATGCGTGTGCCAGTCTGATATAGATGCTGCTGATAAATTGTGCTCTAGCGCAGGCCTGAGAGATTAAAATGGTTCCCAGGTTGAAAGTAAAGTGGCACACAGTCCTGTCAGTCAGCGTGGAAAGCCTGTTTATGAAACTGAACAAGAAAGCCTTGAAGTCTTAAACAAAACTGTATGCATTCAGAACGATTTTCCACTCAATTTATGCTCTCTATGCAGCTGCATTTCTACATACTCAACTGAAATGCTTCCATTACATGTGGCGTCTTAACATCTAAGTAATTCCAGCAGCCAAATGACCTCCTAACTAATTAACCGCTTTCTTCCAAGCCCTGCAAAAAAACAAGGATGAAATGGCCTACATATGCATTCCAGCAGACTGTGCTAACTAATTAACTACACTGTGCTGTAATATATATATTTTTTTAAAACTTGTAGGCGTAATGTCAATGAGTAGCTTATAATGGTGACTTGCATCACTTTATATGGCAAACATGTGGCCTATCTAGTGCAAGCTAGTCATAGTGATACAGGATACAGTGTAGAAGAAAACGAGGTTTGTACTGTATGAAAGTTCTGCTTTATGATAACACTAACTTGAACACAGAAGCACTAAGCTGAGTAAAGAAACTGAACAGCTTAAAAATGGCCATTTGGATTGTGCATACTGGTGTGTATTATGCCACTTTCTAGTCTGTGCCTTTTGCCTTGCCAGTTATCTCAGCCATAGCATGAAAAAAAGGAAAGAAAACTTAGTTTATATTCTTCACGGATTTACATCAATCTGGTGGATACTAGTTAGCACTGTCGCCTCACAGCAAGAAGGTTCTGGGTTCGTGGCTGGTGGCAGCCTTTCTGTGTGGAGTTTGCATGTTCTCCCCGTGTCAGCCCGGGTGTGTTCTGGTTTCCCCCACAGCCCAAAGACATGCAGTTAGATTAACGTGGGGCAGCCTTGGGCTGAAGCGCTGTAGTATGGCTGCCCACTGCTTCACATGGGTTAAATGCAGAGGATGAATCTCACTGTGCTTGAAGTGTACATGTGACAAATAAAGCCGCCTTCTTCTTCTAAATATACCCAAGGTGGGCTGCACATAACAGAAGAATTCCCTCCAGTTCATTCCTTGCTCAGTCCCTTTAAAAACTGAGTAAGATTTAAAGATTTCTGATTAATAGTGAGATGCCACTTTGTTTGTTTGTTTGTTTGTTTGTTTACTACAGTAATTGCTAACAGGATGCTGGACTTTTAAGACCCTGCCAATGTGATACGGGTTGTTTTACAATCAGGGTACGCAAGCTAAAAATCACATTTAACACTTATTATCTTCAATATCAAAAGGCTTGACTAAATAAACTTGGTTGTTTATTGTAGCCCTGTGATAGCTCTATTTACCATGCAAAAAAAAAAAAAAAATTGGTGATAACGTTATTTTTGGTGAATGTATGGCAATGTGTGTCATATTTAGCAAAATTACTCGTGTCATTTAGAAAAAGTGCTTTTTTGACCACAGGTGGCTCCAAAAGGGATGCACTTAAATCATTCTTTATACCATAAAACAAATATTTGGTTCTATATCATTGGAAACATAGTTAAGTTTTAATGTTGAATGCCAGTAAGTTTTCAGACTATTTTGATCAAATTAGTATGTAATTGTGTCAAAAAAAATGTCCTCTCCGAGACAGCTAATTTTTTAGTATAAAATAACGTATCTAAAATGATTATTTTCATCCTAAAATGTGGTCAAGATATTGGGACATAAATATTAGAGACAGGGGCGGCACGGTGGTGTAGTGGTTAGTGCTGTCGCCTCACAGCAAGAAGGTCCTGGGTTCGAGCCCTGGGGCCGGCGAGGGCCTTTCTGTGTGGAGTTTGCATGTTCTCCCCGTGTCCGCGTGGGTTTCCTCCGGGTGCTCCGGTTTCCCCCACAGTCCAAAGACATGCAGGTTAGGTTAACTGGTGACTCTAAATTGACCGTAGGTGTGAATGTGAATGGTTGTCTGTCTATGTGTCAGCCCTGTGATGACCTGGTGACTTGTCCAGGGTGTACCCCGCCTTTCGCCCGTAGTCAGCTGGGATAGGCTCCAGCTTGCCTGCGACCCTGTAGAAGGATAAAACGGCTAGAGATAATGAGATGAGATGAGATATTAGAGACAACTAACACAAAGCTTACAGCCTTATATTTAAAAGCACTATGGAAGTAGTGGATTCTGAATTGTCCAAAAAAAAAAAAGTCCTCTCTGAGAATCACTTCATTTGTTTCTCCCATCTTATAGCAGATTACACAAAACTACCATACACACATGTCAAAAAATGACCTGAAATCTGTTCTTTAACTTGTCCTTCACTTAAAAACTGGTACAAGAACCAGTTTGAATCGATTTGAATTTTGACACAAACTTTGTACCCTGAGTGTAAAACAACCCTTACACTTCCATTGTTGTTGTTTTTTTCTTTCTTTTTAGAGTCCAGCACCAGCACTGCGTTCACTAATTTGAAACCCGAACCGCGCTTTTGATCACTGATCCTCTGGCGCAGAGGTGAGAAGATCCCCGCGTGCTCCTTTCCATATCGACATACCTCGCGCGCGCTCATGCGAGTTCCGGTGAAGTCGGGGTCTCTTCCGCCCTGAACCGACACCTCTACTCGACTCACAAACTCCACTCAGTGAAAGTTCACCAAGGCAGCCGAGTTGTACCGACTAGCCTGCTTTTCTCCTCATATTTAATGGTCTTAACGTGCCATTTCGACGTTATCTCACAGCAATTTAAACTTTAACAACGCCTAAGTATGTGTCTGGGGGGAAGAAAGAAAGAAAGAAAGAAAACCCACTACAGTTTAATTGGTTTATCATAAAATCACAACATGTAAGCAGGAGCAAGTCTATACTAAACGGAACTCAGAAGCGCGCGGACAAAACCCCTTTTCTTCTTCTTTCATTTAGTTAGGCATTATCCCTTTTGAAATGAGATCAGTTTCAAGTTGCGTTTTAAAAGCCCTTTTTGCCTAAGAAGGTCCCCCTCATGCTATTTAGGCGAAGGAGTGGTGATAATATACAGTTTGCATACTGCTGGCGCCAGACTGACTAGCTGTGTGTATGTGAGTGACTGAGTTTAGGATCCTGGCAATTACCGCCGCCGCTCTTAAAGAGACAGACGCTATTATGCCCCCCCCCCCCCCCAACTCTTCTTCTTCTTCTTCTTCTTCCTCTAGGCGAGGTCACGTGCTCGCGAAATTTTCTATGGAACGCCAAACGGCTCATAAACATTAGTGGAAGGATACGGGGCAGGAGTCGGGGAGAAGACGTCATCTCATCTCATCTCATTAGGGGTGTTCACACGGCAACTTTTACTCCGGTGTAGCACCGGGGCTGCCCCGGTAGAGCGTTCACACGGTACAAAGTTATACCGGTGTAGCCCCTGAAAGCCGGCATGGTGGTGTAGTGGTTAGCGCTGTCGCCTCACAGCAAGAAGGTCCGGGTTCGAACCCCGTGGCCGGCGAGGGCCTTTCTATGCGGAGTTTGCATGTTGTCCGCGTGGGTTTCCTCCGGGTGCTCCGGTTTCCCCAACGGTCCAAAGACATGCAGGTTAGGTTAACTGGTGACTCTAAATTGACCGTAGGTGTGAATGGTTGTCTGTGTCTATGTGTCAGCCCTGTGATGACCTGGCGACTTGTCCAGGGTGTACCCCGCCTCTCGCCCGTAGTCAGCTGGGATAGGCTCCAGCTTGCCTGCGACCCTGTAGAACAGGATAAAGCGGCTAGAGATAATGAGATGAGATGAGCCCCTGAAAGCTGCTTAAACCGGTGCAAATCTAAAGGGGTGTTCACACGGCACATATTTGCATCGATGCTGCACCGATGTATTTTGTTGCGATATATCTTACACCGGTGTAAATTTTGTGGAGCGTTCACACGTCACAAACCTGCTTACTAGAGAGAAGCGTGTTAGCACCGGTGCAGCCCCACTTGCGGTCACACGGCAGTTTTTGCGACCGTGCTATACAATAGTAATAATGCGGAAATGAAATATGCGCATGCGTGAAAATGTACTTCCTTTTCCCGGTTGTCATGGCATCACCAAGCGCCGGGAAAACAACGTGGATGAAGACACCAGTGTTGCCAGATACTGCTGATGTTTTCCAGCCCAAAATATGTTCAAATCCGCCAAAATGCACTTAAAACTGCCCAATCTGGCAATAGTGGAAGACACGCAGTTCTGTTGTTTTGTTGATATTCGCCATTTTGGAAGCGCAAAATACCAGGATGCAAGTTATGCAATGCCCGGATGTAATCAACTCTCCTCACACGTAGCGAGTCTACCCCTGTAGCGTTCAGACGTCCCATTTTATATCGGTGCTGCCCCGCAAACTAGCTTTTACTCCGGAGTAAATTTCTTAAACCACCTCCCGAGCAGGGTTAGATTTGCACCGGTTTAAGCAGCTTTCAGGGGCTACACCGGTATAACTTTGTACCGTGTGAACGCTCTACCGGGGCAGAAAGTTGCCGTGTGAACACCCCTTAACCCTGCTCGGGAGGTGGTTTAAGAAATTTACTCTGGAGTAAATGCTAGTTTGCGGGGCAGCACCGATATAAAATGGGACGTCTGAACGCTACAGGGGTAGACTCGCTACGCGTGAGGAGAGTTGATTGCATACGGGCATTGCATAATTTGCATCCTGGTATTTTGCGCTTCCAAAATGGCGAATATCAACAACAACAGAACTGCGTGTCTTCCAGTGTTGCCAGATTGGGCTGTTTTAAGTGCATTTTGGCAGATTTGAATATATTTTGGGCTGGAAAACGTCAGCAGTATCTGGTAACACTGGTGTCTCCACGTTGTTTTCCCGGCGCTTGGTGATGCCATGACAACCAGGAAAAGGACGTACATTTTCACGCATGCACATATTTCATTTCCGCATTATTATTATCGTACAGCACAGTCGCAAAAACTGCCATGTGAATGCAAGTGGGGCTGCGCCGGTGCTAACATGCTTCTCTCTAGTAAGCAGGTTTGTGACGTGTGAACGCTCCACAAAATTTACACCGGTGTAAGATATATCGCAACAAAATACATCGGTGCAGCATCGATGCAAATATGTGCCGTGTGAACACCCCTATTATCTGTAGCCGCTTTATCCTGTTCTACAGGGTCGCAGGCATGCTGGAGCCTATCCCAGCTAACTACGGGCGAAAGGCGGGGTACACCCTGGACAAGTCGCCAGGTCATCACAGGCAGGGTTTTTTCTAGAAAAATTTAGTATGAGGGCGCTCACCATGGCGAGGGAGCGAAGCGACCAGGGGGGATTGGTGCCGGTTGTCCGTCCCCCCCTCTGCCGTGCGAAGCCTTTGAAAAATTGAGGCTACAATGGGACATTCTGAGGCTATCTGAGAGGGAAATTGTAACAAATTGTCAACATTGAAAAAGAAAAGTAATATTCTTCTGCCCCGGACAGTCTTTGGCTTTCTTCCGTTTCATGCCGCGGGATGACATCTTTAAATGCCCAAGTGTCAACAAAAACAACTCACGAACTACTTCTGTCAAAAGCTCCCGCGCCAGTGGGTGAAAGGTCATTCAGTCTCGAGAAATCTCGCTCTACAAGTCAGCTGACCTTGTATGTAACCCATGTCAAATCTCGCAAGAGCAGCCGCGACAAGTAAACAACATGGCGCCTCAGTCTGGAAAACGCCAATTTGGATTGTTTTTGCACCGTCTGGCGGTGTATCTACTATGATTGGAATATTTTTGGAGTAATTATAACATATTTGATGATCAGACACATTGTCACGTGGTGTTGCTGGTATGTTTTCACGGAGAAAAGATCGTTTTGAGAAAGATTGCATGTTGTGCAGTAGCATAAAGTGCATGGCCTAAGTGTGACTTGGGGTTCAATCGGCATTTCGGTAAGAGGGCGCAGCGCCCCTGTCCCCCGGTTTAGACGAAAGCCTGACAGGGCTGAGGCATAGACACATACCCCTTTTCCACCAAATCAGTTCCAGGGCTGGTTCGGGGCCAGTGCTGGTGCTGGTTCACAACTCGTTCAACTTGCGAGCCAGCTGAGAACCAGTTTGCTTTTCCATAGCTCAAGGTGCTAAGGGGAGCCACATCATTATGTCGCTGTATACGTCAGTTACGTCACTGTATACGTCAGTTACATCGCTGTATACGTCAGTTACGTCGCTACGTTTGCATAAACCTTGGCGCGAACATCGAAGCAACAACAACACGGAGAAGAAGAAGCAGCAACAACAACAATAATGGATGACTTCGCGTTTGTACAGCTGCTGCTTCTCGTCGCTTAAAAATGGCAACCTTTCGCGGTCTTGCTATTGTTGTCGGTCTTAACAACTCCGCCCCCCCGCTGACATAAGCGGTTCTTTCCTCTGGCCCAGCAAAGAGTTGGTGCTAGCCTGGAACCGGTTTTTATGGCCCCAGAGCCAGTTCTTTGTCAGTGGAAACAGAAAACCCAGTTCCAAACTAAGCACTAGCCCCGAACCAGCCCTGGAACTGCTTTGGTGGAAAAGGGGCAACAGACAACCATTCACACTCACATTCACACCTACGGTCAATTTAGAGTCACCAGTTAACCTAACCTGCATGTCTTTGGACTGTGGGGGAAACTGGAGCACCTGGAGGAAACCCACGCGGACACGAGGAGAACATGCAAACTCCGCACAGAAAGGCCCTTGCCGGCCACGGGGCTCGAACCCGGACCTTCTTGCTGTGAGGCGACAGCGCTAACCACTACACCACCGTGCCGCCAGAAGACATCATGATTACCTGATTAAGAATAGGCCATTTGCAGGAATTGGTCACGTGTCAATTTAGTAGTTAGCACAGTCGCCTTACAGCAAGAAGGTTCCGGGTTCAAACCCAGCGGCCAGCGAGGGCCTTTCTGTGTGGAGTTTGCATGTTCTCCCCTTGTCTGCGTGGGTTTCCTCCGGGTGCGCCGGTTTCCCCCACAGTCCAAAGACATGCAGTTAGGTTGGCGTGGGGCAGCCTTGGGTTGAGGTGCCCTTGAGCAAGGTACCTGACCCCTGACTGCTCCCCGGGCACTCTGGTGTGGCTGCCCACTGCTCTGAGTGTGTGCATGTGTTAACTGCTTCAGATGGGTTAAATGCAGAGGATGAATTTCACTGTGCTTGAAGTGTGCATATGACAAATAAAGGTTTCTTAGCAACAAGCCCGTGGTGGGCAAGCTAACTTGACTTTCTTGACAACCATAAGAGTTTGACTGGAGATCATAGCCGTAGCCAGCTATGAGGCCACCGTGGGCCTCGGTCAATTTTAAGAGCTGAAAATACATTTGTACACTAAATATTCAACTGAATAAAAAAATAAAGAATAACATTAAAACGTCTCCATAAAAAGTGCATTGTTAATTATGTTAAACGTTGATTCTGTCTTCTGTGTCTGTTTCGCGCGCACGGCTCTGAGACCAAGAACACAAAAGCGAATGAGTGCGTGACTCGGGGGAGGAACACAGTGCGGTAGACGCGGTTTTTTCATGGTAACCATCAGCGCACTTCCATGAAGCTGTTAAATTTACATTTTTGAAGCAGTGCAGTTTTGACCTCATTGCTTGGGCCAGATCAAACCATTAAACAAGCTTAAATTATTCTTACTCTTGCCACATACATGTTTTTTTTTTTCAAAACTGATGATATTCAGTTCAAACACCATTAAAAGTAATTTCAGGAATAGATCTCTTGTGAAGGCGGCACAGTGGTGTAGTGGTTAGCGCTGTCGCCTCACAGCAAGAAGGTTCGGGTTCGAGCCCCGTGGCCGGCGAGGGCCTTTCTGTGCGGAGTTTGCATGTTGTGTCCGTGTGGGTTTCCTCCGGGTGCTCCGGTTTCCCCCACAGTCCAAAGACATGCAGGTTAGGTTAACTGGTGACTCTAAATTGACCGTAGGTGTGAATGAGAGTGTGAATGGTTGTCTGTGTCTATGTGTCAGCCCTGTGATGACCTGGCGACTTGTCCAGGGTGTACCCCGCCTTTCGCCCGTAGTCAGCTGGGATAGGCTCCAGCTTGCCTGTGACCCTGTAGAACAGGATAAAGTGGCTACAGATAATGAGATGAGAGATCTCTTGTGTGACGTGTAATTCACCCCTCTCATTTAAATATGTCAAATTTTTCACGCACATCATGGACCTCTGTGATTTTAAAATGCTGGCTATGGCCCTGCTGCCGATGCGAAGCAATCCATTTCTATAATAGCTGTTTCTACCTTTTCTACTGTCTTTTTTTTTACCTGAATTTTCATCTGTACTTGGAAAAAGTTTGTGGTTTTAACTTCCGTCATAAGTTAAAGCGAATCACTGGCTGTAAAAGAGAGGGTTTTTTTTAATTCAAATCGGTCGCCGCCGAAAGAAATTCATGTGCGAAATGGCAGATCTCTCAGGTACGTTTATAACTTATAATTTCTCCTTTTCTACCTTTATCATTGGCTTAATGTGTGAAGATTCTTGAAAATAAATACAGATATATATTACACGTAAAGTTTTAGGATATAAAATGGCCTTAAGTGCAAATAAATCTGCTTCTTATCGGCTAAAACACATCTACAGATATATCTGGATTTATTTTCAAGAATCTTCTAACATTAAGCCAATGATAAAGGTAGAAAAGGAGAAATTATAAGTTATAAACATACCTGAGAAATCTGCCATTTCGCACGTGAACTTCTTTCGGCGGTGACCGATTTCAGTCCAAAAAACTCTCTTTTACGGCCAATGATTCGCTTTAACTTACGACAGAAGTTAAAACCACAAACTTTTTCCAAGTACACACGAAAATTCGGGTCAAAAAAGACAGTAGAAAAGGTAAAAACATCTATTATAGAAATGGATTGCTTCGCATCACCAGTCAAACTCTTATGGTTGTCAAGGAATGGCAAGTTAACTGCTATGGGGAAAATTGACACATGACCAATTCCTGCAAATGGCTTATTGGATAGACAGGACTTAAACAGAGGTGGACAAAGTACCCAAGTTCATTACTTAAGTCAAAGTACAGATCCCACTGGTTAAATGTTACTCCGATATAAGTGAAAGTTGTCCAGTCAAATTTTTACTTAAGTTAAAGTACTTGCTTTTAAAAATACTTAAGTATTAAAAGTACATTTTCTGTCAATGCATCGTTGTATTATTGCCACAACGCTTACAAAACCTAATGCCGTTACCAAAGACAGAAATGTGAATTCACAAAATGAACGCATGCTGTGCCATCATGGTGGTTTAACGTTAAGCTAGCTAGTGAGTGATACCCTACCTGACATGCTAGCAAACTCTTTTCAAACTCGAACTCATATTGGGTAGCTAACGCTACTAGAAAAGAGAGATTTCTACATTCTACATACATATTTGGCAAGATTATGCTAAAACATTTCTGAAAGGACTTCAGATAAGTTAACATTATTCATGTTAGCGTAACTCCATTTTTACATGCTAACTACCAGTGTTCAAGATAGCTAGCTATGTGTAAATGTTAGCCGTGGACAAAGCGATGGCAACTTGGTGGGCAAATCCATAGAAAGTCATTTGACTAACCAGACTGCACAGCTATTGCAACGTTATCGCTAGCTCTAAAAGCACAGACAACTTCGTTGCAAGTTTTCTCTTGGAATAAAATGTTTATATACCTCAATATGCTTCTGCAGGTCGGATGGCAAGTTTTTGTAGGCCGTGTTGTGGTTCATTTTCGGCAAACAAAGCAAACATTTAAAACTAAACGAATCTTTAATCCTTTCAGAAAACTGAAACATGGGTTCATGGGCCATGAGTGTGTGCGTTCCCCAAAAGAATCGCCTCCTTCCATTCTGCCATCAGCTGATCATGTTAAATAACGCTGTTGAGAAATCGTTGAACTTTATTTTATACAGTCTGTGGACGTGACGTGACCCTAGTGATTACTGATAGACTGTCTCAGTGTCACCTGTGAAAAAACCAATCACGTTTTAGAAAAGAAAAAAGCATCCACTTTCAAAGTTGCTTCATAGGAACGAGTAACGAGGACCTTGATAGAAATGTAGTGGAGTGAAAAGTATGATATTTGCCTTTCAAATGTAGTGAAGTTAAAGTCATAAGTTTCCAAAAAAAAATACTCAAGTAAAGTACAGATACTCAAAAAGTGTACTTAAGTACAGCACTCAAGTAAATGTACTTTGTTACTGTCCACATCTGGACTTAAAGGAGATATGCAGAGCCTTTATTTTTAAATAAATTTCTGAGTGGATAGTATCTCCATCCTTGACTCCTGTATGCTGCATAAATGGGAATTTAAAAAATATATTTTTGAGAGTTAAAATCGACCGCAAAGTTGGCATTCGAGTTGCCCCGCTGAGCCAGCCAGCCCTGAGTGCGTGACATTACAGCGGTAACCGGTTTTAAGGCCGAGGCCTTTTACAGCTATAAACCAAAGTCATATAAATAAAAATTGATGGTGAAAGTAAGAAATCCCGTTACTGACTTGCTCAACTAAGACTGATTTGACTTCACTGATTGTGGGTTGACTCTCATTAAAACAGGCTGGGTGTTATAACTTATGCAACATACATGTACATGCATGCATTTTCACTGATAGAACGTAAAAGGCTAATTAAATAATCAGATGAACTGAGACAATCACATTCTGAAGCAAATTAAATAATCTCATACCGGTAACTTAGGCTACATCCACACGACAACGGCAGCGAGATTTTTTTTTTTAAATATCGCGTCCACATGGGCAACGGATCAGTAAAATATCAGGTACATATGGCAATGCAACGCTTGCTGAAAACGATGCAATACACATGCCACACCACTACGTGCGCTGTAAGACGGTCCCATTGGAGACACCAGAACAATAGAAGAAGAAGTAGGACGCATGCGCATGTAACGGGTTTATTTTTTTCCACTTGCCATTGTGTGTAGTGGTGGGGAAATTCTGCGCTGGCCCTTTAAGGGCGCAGGTAGTTATGGGAACGAGGCGCTGGCCTCTTTCAGTTTGTTTTGGAAATGTAAGCGCCAATGCCACTGGACGTTTGCAGCCCATCCTCAGCAGTGTATTTGTGTCTCATTTCTTCAGAATAAAAAGACTGGTGAACAACACAACGTCTGTTACACGCATAAACCCCTTCCTCTACCCGGTGTGAAGCACTCACAGGAACAAACACACAACAACAAGAAGATGGCTGCAACTACGCAAGGAAATCGTGCCTTCTGTGTGTACAAATTAGTTTTATTAGTGTGCATAGTTTTATATAACTTAATTTTCTTATTGTGTGTGAACATTTTGAAAAGCATTTTTATATAATTTATATAACTTTTTATATTGTGTGTGAACATTTTGAAAATCAGTCTTATCCAATAAAAAACGAAATTCAAGAAATGGTTCAGTTACTTGTTTATTTAAAAGAAAAGCTGTATACAAAAGTGAATGCAATGCAGTGGTTCATACAAAACAGCGAGAGTGCTGCTTGTTCTAGTCATGTGGTTGTGACGTCATCGTAAACAAATCCGTTCTACTCATCCAGATGACTTCGCAACGGCGCCGTTGCCAGATTTTTTCCTCTGGAACCCGTTCTCAAAAGATTTTGTTTTGGGGCACCCAAAACGCCGGTGCCGTGTGGACGCCAGGCCGAAACGATAAACAATTTTATCAGATTCACCTGAATCCGTTGCCGTGTGGACAGGGCCTTAAACACACAATACAAGTTACATGTATTAATCTAAATGCAGGTAAACAACGAGTTATTTTTTCATCCAAATGAGAGTAGGAGCTTACCCGTCTGTGTTCTCGCTTCTTGAAGGCCGATTGTTTTTGAAACAAGCTGACTTTCAGTTAATCGTTCAGTTCTCCACTCATTCGCTTCTTCCACATAAGGGAGAGATGGCAGCAATATCCTGTTTAGAAATCAGACGGCTGCTCCACTCATTCACTTTTCTTCATACTGTGTATTCCACCATTACTGCTCAGCTCAGGCAATTACTAAAACCCGGGACAGATCGGAACGTCACCGGTTTTAGCAACAACCACGGGGAGGTCACTGCCCGAGCGATATGTCCCGTCCCGTTCCGTCCCGGGTTTTAACAACAACCCTCGGCTCACTCCGGGAGGACTGGTGCAACTGAACTCACTTTCCTTTAATAAATAAATAAATTCCTTTTCTTGTAGTTTTCTTTTTCTTTAATTGTTGATACTCTACCCTCTTTCAGTACGAGCTTATAGCCAACGCTACTCAACAGATCAGAGGTCTCGTACGAGTCTTCAGTAAAATGTGCAGAGCAGAGGAGAGACCACTTCGTAGGTGCCCAATGTGCCCGTGAACTTCTCGCAAAATGCATCCAAATCTTTGCAGTTTGAACATTCTTGGGCCATGAATGCAACGCAAATCCAGCTTCTGTCATATTGCTGTACCGGCCAAAAACACATCTACGTGGCATGGCAATAAATTAGCTCAAAATGGAGGATCAGAGTTGCAGTCAGCTCTGTGTTTTAGTATAGCGGAAATGGCGATGAGACCGATAGACTTCCTGCTGTGACGTTACGGACGTCAAGGTCATTCACTCAGCCCGCTACCTCTATGAATCACTTTAATCATAAAAATTACTATATTAGATTTATTTTTAACGCTTAAAACTGTTCCTGTGCCATTCTTGAGGTCTCAAGGCATTTATAAACGAAAGTGAAGCCATGGCTCTGCGTATATGCTTTTACTATTCTCTTAAAAAATTAGGCAAACACCCAACTGTAGCCATCTGGAATCAGTAGTTAGTAGTGGTAGGTTTAGTTTATTGACAAATAAATCGCAGCACAAGGCTGAATTACATATCCATCCATTAAAATTAATAAACAATAAGAAGTCCATAATGCTAAATTGTTGATATGTTCATATATACAATTATAAACAAATTAAAATTTAAATATATCATTAAATTTAGAATTTAAATGTAATATTAAAATTGATATAGAATCTAAAATTAGTTCCTTTTGAGGCATGAAGTAGTAATAAAAGTATTCTTAAATCTGTTGGTTTTCCACTTGAGATAAAATGGCCTGTTTGTTCTTAAGGTATAGGCGGAGTTGATCTGTGGAGGCAGCAACTTTTCCAGTCGGTTTTCCTTGTCTTTTAAAACTGCGTCGAATGTTCTGCTACATATGGAATCGCAATAGTCTTTCAACGCCGGGATGCCAGCGGGTTCCAGAGTGTCCTCATAAGCGATGCCTGGGCAGATAATAGAGAGGGCTCTTTTCTGTATGCCTTCCAGTTCTTGTAGTAGAGCGTGTAACACTTCACTGTAAGAAATATGAACATGAAAGAAATGAGCTTTATAAATCTCTCAGAATGGTTAATCATCACAATTTCGCTTTACCTGGTTCATTAGGGAGAGCATCAAGTCAGATGTATTATTATGTTATCAAATTTCTGAAAGATTCAGAATTAGCTAAAAGAATATAAGGGGCCTTTTTAAAAAAAATTATTATTTTTTTTCCTCCCTTATATCTCCTGTTCCACACTCCAGCCCAGTCGGTGGCAGTAATGCACCTTTAAGTTGGTTTGCCAACTGCCATAAAACTTTAAAGAAGAAGAAGGCTCATAAACATGGCGAATTTACACGCTGAGTTTGCAGTAAGCCTATTCTGTCGCTTGGTGTGGTTTGGGCATTATTTTAGCTATTTACTGGTTTTCTCTCAGAAGCCCACATCAGTTTGCGGTGATATCTGAAAGTTTAAATCCTATAGTCAAATAGCATGACACTGCAACAATGTTCCAGTGGTTATATTTTGATCCAATTCCAGATAAGCCACTTGGGGCTGGACATAGGAGAATGTAATTGGATATTGGCGATGTCTAACTTGACAAATGATGATACCTCTCGTTTTGGAAACGGATAGAGTCATAGAGACAATTGTGAACAGATTATGAAACAGGCTAACATTACCCAATATGTACATTTACATAATACTTTTTCTTGTCACCTGAGAACATGAATATCCATCCATCCATTATCTGTAGCCGCTTATCCTGTGCAGGGTTGCAGGCAAGCTGGAGCCTATCCCAGCTGACTATGGACGAGAGGCGGGGTACACCCTGGACAAGTCGCCAGGTCAACGCAGGGCTCACACATAGACAAACAACCATTCACACTCACATTTACACCTACGGTTAATTTAGAGCCACCAATTAACCTAACCTGCATGTCTTTGGACTGTGGGGGAAACCGGAGCACCCAGTGGAAACCCACGCAGACATGGGGAGAACGTGCAAACTCCACACAGAAAGGCACTCATCGGCCACTGGGCTCAAACCCAGGACCTTCTTGCTGTGAGGCTACAGTGCTAACCACTACACCACCGTGCCACCCCGAGAACATGAATATAGTGTACATAATTGGACCTTAAGGAGCACTGATGGACCTTTCAAAGTCTCTCTCACGCCAAAATCTGGTCTTTCCAGGCAGTCTGCTGTCCCAGTAATAACCAGCTCTTTGAGGCATATGGGTGCGGCGGCGATCTCCGTTTCGATAGGCCTCGGCCTCTCGCCTATACAGCTAGGGTTACAGTGGGGGGCTAGTCCTCTGGTAACCGCGAGAGTTTGGCTTCCCCACTCGCATCTGTATTGCAGCGTGCCTTGCCAGATGGCAGTAGGTACCATTTTTATGACAGTCTTTGGTGTGACCCAACCATGAGTAGAACTTGCGATCTCCCAATCGAGAGGTGGACATGCTAACCACTAGGCCAACTCACGGTGTGATGGACCTTTACCAGGTCAAAAAATGGGATTTCTTCCTGTTTTGGGTGTGCCTGTGTTCAGCTTCGAACTTTATTTGCGATGTCACACTTCACAGTAGTGGTAATGGCTCGTATGAAAGTAGACACCCAGAACTTTTAAGAATTTGCAGTTTTTCATAAGTGTTTCTTTTTTACCTGGCCTACTATGTTTAAAAGTTGTAATGTTATTGTGGCAGTTGTATACAGCGTGTTACAATCAAAAAGCTTTAATTGTGCTGGCCATTTTATCTCTGTACCAATGTTTTTGTTAAGAGGTGTGAATTGTTTGCCCAGCAGGTGGCTCACACTCTTCCCTTTTCCCATCACCTTGTTCACCAGCAGCGAAACACAGAGTCACGATACTCTACACACAGAAATCCAACAGTGTCCTGACTAATCTTATAACAGAATTGCGGGGATAAAATAATGAATTTGTTTATACTGATTGAAAATGTCTGGAATGCCATTGTCCTGCTAGAAAGGGTTAAAGCTCTACTCTAAAGGTTAATTAAGGGTACGCCACATACACTTTCGCAGGTAAAAGATACATACTAAAGTTACGAAAGATGCACCCTTGATGATACCACTCCAGCAAGATGGAAAAGTACCGTTCTGCACTTTTATTTCTGAGCTTACAAAAAACCCCTCTGAATTATGATTGTAGTGATTGGGGTAGGCTATAGATGAACTATCAAAGGCAGCAGCTAGCTTAAATAGGTTACTTGTATCAGAAATTAAAACAAGATAATATATAGGGTCTATTATAAAAGCATTTACATATGAGGAGGCACTTAGTTATTATAGAATGAAGTTCTAAAATCAACATAAAGTGGATTTAATTTTAACCTGATGTCTAAAATATGACAAAATAAAAAATATTTTAGCCATGTACTATCTTATCAGCTTCTTCTAGGCTTTTGTGCTTAGACTGGCTATTTCAGGTAACAACGAGCGATCACAGCACCCCTGTGGATTTCTGGGCTTTATAGTGGACACGTTTAGACTGAAGAGGCTTATAAATATATAAAAAATTTATATTTGCGCACAGCTCAAACCTGTACAGGGACGAGAATGGAAAAAAAAATTCCACCCAAATGATTGATGAGAAATAATTTACCGTGACAACCCTGTTGTAAACACTCTTATGCATGGGGGCGAGGCAGTGTAAACAGTTATCACGATTTCTCGAACAAAAGGATAATTGTAATTAATTTTAGATATTGCCCAGCCCTAAACCTATTTTGTCTGCTTCGTCAAATAAAGTGCCAGAGCTTTCAGTAAAGGAAAATAAACAACTGCTTGTTTCACACTAGTTCTCACGCCTCGTTATATGTCTGGTGTTTTCTGTTGCAGATTTATTTTAGGGTGTAAAAACTGGTTTCAAACACTTTCAAGTCTAAAAAATATTTGCATCAAAAAAAATTTTTGTTTGAGTATTAAAAGTTTATTTCAAAGCATCATTTTAATCTCATCTCATCTCATTATCTCTAGCCGCTTTATCCTGTTCTACAGGGTCTCAGGCAAGCTGGAGCCTATCCCAGCTGACTACAGGCGAAAGGCAGGGTACACCCTGGACAAGTCGCCAGGTCATCACAGGGCTGACACACAGACAACCATTCACACCTACAGTCAATTTAGAGTCACCAGTTAACCTAACCTGCATGTCTTTGGACTGTGGGGGAAACCAGAGCACCCGGAGGAAACCCACGTGGACAACATGCAAACTCCACACAGAAAGGCCCTCGCCGGCCACAGGGTTCAAACCCGGACCTTCTTGCTGTGAGGCGACAGCGCTAACCACTACACCACCGTGCCACCCGGCACTTAAAACATATAACATTTCTTTGCTTGTTGATATGTTAATCTTTATATACTGTAGTAGCGCTAAGAGAAACTAGAGCATGCATAGTGAGCGCTTAATCAGTGCAATAGAGCATGCGTAGTCAGTGCTTAAAGGAACAGTCCACCGTATTTCCATAATGAAATATGCTCTTATCTGAATTGAGACGAGCTGCTCCGTACCTATCCGAGCTTTGCGCGACCTCCCAGTCAGTCAGACGCAGTCAGACGCGCTGTCACTCCTGTTAGCAATGTAGCTAGGCTCAGTATGGCCAACGGTATTTTTTGGGGCTGTAGTTAGATGCGACCAAACTCTTCCGCGTTTTTCCTGTTTACATAGGTTTATATGACCAGTGATATGAAACAAGTTCAGTTACACAAATTGAAACGTAGCGATTTTCTATGCTATGGAAAGTCCGCACTATAATGACAGGCGTACTAACACCTTCTGCGCGCTTCGGCAGCGCAATGATACGGAGCTCAGAGATCAATGCGCTGCCGAAGCACGCAGAAGGTGTTAGTACGCCTGTCATTATAGTGCGGACTTTCCATAGCATAGAAAATCGCTATGTTTCAATTTGTGTAACTGAACTTGTTTCATATCACTGGTCATATAAACCTATGCAAACAGGAAAAACGCGGAAGAGTTTGGTGGCATCTAACTACAGCCCCAAAAAATACCGTTGGCCATACTGAGCTTAGCTACATTGCTAACAGGAGTGACAGCGCGTCTGACTGCGTCTGACTGACTGGGAGGTCGCGCAAAGCTCGGATAGGTACGGAGCAGCTCGTCTCAATTCAGATAAGAGCATATTTCATTATGGAAATACGGTGGACTGTTCCTTTAATCAGTGCTTTTTCCTGCCATATTTATGAAGTGCATAATAAATGCTTCAGTAATTATAGGATAAAACCTGTCTGTGATTCTCTGTTGTAATTCTTTTCTGTTCTTCTGCAGAATCGCCTCCACCTCCTTACTCAAGGCTTTCCCCTAGTGACGAACACAAGCCACTGGGTAAGTATCCCTGCAACAAACACACTAGCCACACACACATCTGAAACTCTGATGTCGTTTTTAACTGTATAAGTGTATATCGAATAATTGCAATAGGTTTTGTTAGGAGAAGCTGTCTTTTAGTAGCAAAAAGGCTACAAAAGACATGTAGTAACCTGCCCTTTGCAGTGATGCCATCAGCTGTCACCCGCTAGTTGAATCCCTGGCTATAGAGAGGGATGGAGAGGAAGCAAGAGTTCAACAATGTGAAGAATTTTAATGGTGGCAATTAGACACAGTGGCCGGGAATCTGTGGTGGTCACTGCAAGAGTGAGCAGTGGCTGCAGCCAGCATCCGACAGGCCCATTTCCAACATGCCAGTGTGGAGGCGGGCAGCCTGGGCTCAGGCCTGACTGTGTGCTGAGAACCAGTGGAGCCTGGCTCAGGGTTGGGCTTTAGGCTGGGATATCCCCCACGACCACAATGAACTCTTGGGGATTGGCGCCATTTTAAAAGGACTGGCTGCTGCTGTTTGGTCATTTTTGTTGTTCATGGCTACTTTATTTGACAACTCATAGCCCCATGGCCACTATTTGACACATTCTGCTCTGTTTTTGTACATGCAAAGTAAGTTATGTGGAGGATGTGATGATATACAATGGAAATTATTCTGAAGTCTAAGTCAAAGCAATTAAATGGAGTACTGGTAAACAGTGGAAAGGGCTGCAATTGCTTGACAAGCGTTTACACACTAATGTTATCCTGTCCTCTCAGATCTGTCAGATTCCACACTGTCTTACACTGAAATGGAGGCTGCCAACTCGCCAAACATCACCCAAGGGGAATTCTCAGGTGAGTCCGGTTTATGTTTGGAATGTATGTGCAGGCCTTGGATAAATATGCCATCGCTTAAGTGAGAACATTTGTGTCAATTGTCAGTGCTTTGCATTCTAAATACAAGCATGGCACATGCCGCCGTCAGATTTCGATGCTGTTTTTCTAAATGCATATCACTGTTCACTACCGCGAGTTGACCTAGAGACTTTTCGGTTTTTTTGCACTGCTTGAAAGAATAGTTTGTGAAGTGAATCATCAAATAAGCCATTGTTTAATTACACATACATTGTCTAATACTTGTTCCGAACAATTAGTTCTGTAATCAGTAAAGGCACTTGAGTCAGTAGATGAATCTAGAACTTCACTATGCTTTAAACGCTTTATGGAGTGTTAGTCTCATGGGAATATGCAAATGTGTTCAAGGTATACAGTAGATGGAGGCAGAAACATTTGTATGTGTGTGTGTTTGAGACTATGAGTTCCCATTCAGTCGAGCTAAATGTGCAAACTTTGCAGGTAATTTGGTTTTTATGTTGTGCTTTACTCCTCCTCATTAAAGGGCATTAGGAGAAGGGAGAGCGCACCGCAGATAAAGCTCTCATTGTAAAGCCGTCTGAGGCGCAGTGGGCCGTGCTGGCTGGCCACAGAGCTGGCCTCCCCTCCTGTTTTTCTTTCAGAAATATTTGAGTGGGATCAAATTGTAATAAGATCCAAGCTAGCTGGGACACACACAAGTTCTCTCTCTCTCTCTCTCTCTCTCTCTCTCTCATATATATATATACACACACACACGCACACCAGCTATGGCACACACAAATTCACAGCAGGCATGCTCACATTCAAATAGCACATGTTTGACCCCCTACACACACACACACACAGACGCACACACATGCTCACACAGTTACAGCTCTATCTAGACATACTGAAAGTGGGAAGGGGAGTTGGACAGGTTTCTGCTCCTGTGAACAGGGCCACACTAAGAGAAAAGAAGAGAACCAGCCCCGTCCTGTCTGCCGATGTGAGATGAAACACTCCCCTCTCATGGCATGAACTCAACATGCCTGTCTCATAAAACTGGAAGCATATTGTGTATGCGTAGGATCATGGCCACAGCGGAGGGAGACACTAAGACCTCACCTCGTTTCTCTCCCAGGCTGGGAATAGCATAGCTCATATTCAAACAGCACATGTGAATGGAGCGCTTGGCCAGATGAAGGCTCTCACTTCACATTCCCCATATCCCATCACCACTACTACTCGGCCTGGCGACACTCCCTGTGTCAACAAACGCTGGTTCAAACACTAACTCTGATTCTGGTTCGCTGTATGTCATGCTGCGTGAGCCGCTGCAGTCCTTCACGTTATTGCAGTGTGCATATAGGGCCCTTTTGCTCACCCGAACCGAGGTGAATTTTTCTCCCCTCACGAGAAGCAGACTTCAACTGGCCCGAGCCTGCATTTTACAAATGTAAGCTTTTTGCCCTTCTTATGCTTCAATCATGTTGAAATATATCACAACCCAGCAGTGAGGTCATGTTTCCTCCACTTCTGTCCTATTAATGTGTGCTTTGTGTAACTAATTGTGTTGATCTTTGTTTGTGCAACGCACAAAACTTCCTCAAAAGTCAAGGCTGAAGAATTCCCTCAGCACTCAGGAGAAGAGGAGAAATCTCTCCTCCCCCCCTCCCCAAATCTCTCCTCCCCCTCCCCCCAAGCACTTATAAGCACACCTCCACATCCGTCTCCATCACCCCACCCTTCTGGCATGCAGAGAGTGGAGATCAGTGAGCAGCAGTCGACCGTGTGGTCCCCCACCCACACGCAGGAACTAGTAAAGCTCTTAAAAGTGGGGCCTGGGGGTAGACTGTGTGTTTTGTGGGGGTAACTGCTTGCTGCAGATTGTAGCCCATGGGCTACTGTAATACCTGCTCCTAACACTTATAACCCTTGCTGTTTGACAACCACTGCAAAGCATGTCTGAACTGGATAGATAGCAGAGGTGATTTTTTATTATTATTTTATTTATGTATTTGTTTGTTTTTGGAAAGTCAAAAGGCAGAGGTTTTCCATTTTGAAAAACAATTGCTGAATACAGGATTTGCATTTGTTTTTACTGGATTATAGCCTCCAGATTTGCATCTTATGTCCTTTGTTTGGGGTTCATCTGTATCTGATGGAAGTTTTTTTTTTTTTTCCCTAATGGTAGTTGTGTGGATGGAAGAATAATTTAATGATTAGTTGTCTCACAGCTTACTAATTAATTCTGCCGTACAAAAGCAAACTGCAGTATCTGCATATTGTGTCGGTGGCAAAAGACGGTCCAATAACGAATAGGTGACACTATTGGACCGCCTTTTGCCACCAACACAATGTGCAGATACTGCAGTTTGTCTTTGCACGGCAGAATTAGACTTGTAAATTTTTTTAATTTAATTTAAAAGGTGTATTTAATACCTCATGATGTTGTGGTGAAAGTAGCTTATTGCTAATTAATAATTAGTGTTAGTATTATTAGCAATTGTTTTAGTAATTGTTGAAATTAGTATTACTAATTAGTATTAATATTAGTATTGTTTTAGTATAAATACACAGGTGAGGTTTTTTTTTTAACCTTGTTAAAAAATCATTTATTTCCAACTTCAAAAGCGGCAGGCAAATGTAATGCGCGCAGACTTGTGCCGCTTATCTGTGCCGACTCACATGAAATACTTTTTGAAATCACAATTCCTCCTTACCTTTGAATAGCTTTAGACCAAAGTTCATAGTATCTTTCGTGTTTTTAGGAACAACATTTTCTTTCATCATTTGCAATTCTTCCTCACTTACAGTGGCAAAGCGTTTTGCCGCCATTTTGCCGAGTTGCTCGAGGTGATTATCGAGAAATAGTGCGAATTTCTCGACCAATCAGCACGTGTGATTTTCTACAATCACCTCCATATTTATACTAATTACTAATATAATCACAACACATCATCAACATTACTGTTATTATTATTATTAGTAGTAGTAGTAGTAGTAGTAGTTGTAGTAGTAGGCTTGACAGACATCTGAAACTTTTATCAAAATCAAGTAATGTTGGTGAACTTTAGCAAAATTGTAGCAAATCACATTTACTACTTCCACCATCTTTGTTGGAGGAGGTTATGTTTTCGCCTCCGTTTGTTTGTCTGTTCCCAGCATAACTCAGAAAACAGTGAACAGATTTTGATGAAATTTTGAGGAAAGGTGAGCCATGAGCCAAGTATGCGAATCCAGGATTTTTTTTTTTGTCTTTTCCCAACGTAACTCAAAAAGTAGTGAACAGATTTTGATCAAATTTGTTGTATTATCCTAGGTTCAAGTGATTTTGATTTTGATGTTGATAATATGTGGCTTGGCAGAGGTATGCACTCTACCCTTCTAATGCCCTTCTAATTGATTTTTCGGCCATTTATTAGCAAGGCTATGTATGAAGATGAAATAAAATGACTCACTTTCACAGAATTAACTTTGCCTTTAAAACAACTATTGTACTGTAGGACATTATGTGCTGGAAACAAGAGTCCAGTTATTTTGAGTAATTTATCAGCTGTTTTTTGTCTGTAACAGTGGTGTTTTGGGGGCAGTAAAAGGTTACAGTTATTTATTTACTTGATTAGGAGGGCTGTCTGTGTTCATTATTACAGGGCTATGTACTGCGTCAACACTTCCCTAAGAAAGACGTCAGACCAGTGTCAGGTGGACATGACCCCAAGCCACAGGGCTTCCTTTAGACTGATTAACTGACTAGTTCTTCAGACAATCCCTTGACTAATCAATTCTGAAAATATTTACATTCATATACCCCTAGTATTGTGCTGCCTCTTGATTTGCAGAATAACTCTCAGATGTCAGAAAAGTGTTGTCTGGAATTACACAAAGACCATTTTAATTTTAATACTTAAAGGAATCTTGGTGCCTGTAGTAGAGCTATGTTTATTTCCTACATTTTTATGGAGTGTCCATCTTGTTTTGTCAGATCAGAGGATTAAATTGGCCTGTAAGGAACATTTCACTTTTTATTTCTCTTTCAGTTTAGGTTAATCTTCACTGATGATCTTAAAGCTTAGCAATGGTCTGTAGAGATCTCGCAATAAGCTGTCTGAGGTCATGCAGGTGAATATTTCAGTTTACGGAAGTCTTTGACATTAATGTCCTGAGTGTGTTCCTGATCTGCTTAGTGTTTCTCAAAGACATATCCATTATTAGTTTATCCAGCCGACAGGCGATGAGTTTATGCCATCGTGTGTTGTCCGTCGCCCGTCCGGTGTCATCCACGTTTCACGAAAATCACTTCTTCTCTCTCAATTCTTCACAGATTTTTATTGTTTTTGGCAGGAAGGTAGGTGTGCTTGGGGTGCATATAGCTTCTATGCAAATTTGCATAATTGCAATTAATCATGAAGATATGGAGTAATTAAGCCCTAACGAGCAGTTTCCACACAAATCGCTACTTCTCCCTCAATTCTTCACTGATTTTGATTCTTTCTGGCATGAAGGTTGGGGTACCTAGGGTGCATATAATTTCTACCCAGATTTGCTTCATTACAATTATTAATGAAGTTATGGGCTAATTAAGCCTTAAGGAGCAGTTCAACAAAAATCACTTCTCGGTCAATTCCTCGCCGTTTTGGATACTTTCTGGCAAATATGTCGGTATTCCTAGTGTGTATATAGCTTCTATCGGGAGATCGCGAGTTCTACTCACGGTCGGGTCATACCAAAGACCATCATAAAAATGGTACCTACTGCCATCTGGCAAGGCACGCTGCAATACAGATGCGAGTGGGGAGTTAAACTCTCGCGGTTACCAGAGGACTAGCCCCCCCACACCGTAACCCTAGCTTTGTAATAGGCAAGAGGCCGAGGGCTACGGAAACGGAGATCGGCGCCACCCTGTGTGCCACATGGTGTGGGAAGGACTTTGATATAGCTTCTATATATAGCTTGTATATAGCGTATGTAGCTTGCAACATTTATTGAGCAATGTGGCCCACTTAAGATCGTTCCTTCTGGACTCGACGGGGTCAGAGTGAGCTACGCCGTCATTGACGGCCTCGTTTAATTGGAAATCCAATGTGCTGGAAAACTACAAAATGATCAGAGTACATTCATGTTGTTGTGCATGTACCGGTAGGTCAACCCTGGTGATTGGGTTGTTTGTTATGAAGGATACATCTTTTTTTTTTTTTTGCTACTGTTTGGGTCTCATACTGTTTCCATTTGTATTTGTTGGTTTCACTCTGGATTTGTGTGCCTGTGACATCTGTTTTTCGATGCCTAAATGTGACCAATGACATCTTGGTGCACAAAGTGTGTTTGTCAGCTTGTGTTTACTCGACATCAATGAGCAGTTATTAAGTCTTCATTTTTCATAGCATGGTTACTGAACATATGGTCCTACTGTGGTATATCTGTATCAGGGTGTGTGTGTGTGTGGGACAGTGTGTGCCAAATCCTCGACTGGGTAGTCATGCAGAACACCTGTTTCCTCACTCCGCACTTATGGTCGTGTGGACATTAGAATGATGCCCTTTGAAGTTTTTTCTCATTGCTTCCTGTATAACTGTGTGCACGAGACTCAGTGTTTCCCCTCAAACTTGGGTTTTTGTGATCTATGTGTTTCACACGTTCAGACTTCTGGATCGGTAACAGCGCGAAGTTGTTGCCTTTTCTCTGCCAATGTTCCTGCTGCTCCCTGAACCTCTCAGGCCTTTTGATCATTTGCAAGTCTATGAATACAAGCCAGGCATAGTATTTTGCATTTGTGTGGAATTACCTTACAAAACAGTGATAAACAGACCAGGTGTTGGGGTTTGTGTATTCAAGGAAGATGGCCTGGAGTGATCACTGCAGCCACGGCATCGTTTCAGCAGCCTCAGTGTGACATCACAGCTCCCTTAACAAGCACGGTGGAGTTTAGCTGCCAGACGTCAAAAAGGAAGCTAATCCAAACTGTTTACACGTGCACATCTGTATTAGTAGACTTTTGTATGGTATTACACCACCATTATGTGCATCTGTTGAGTGACTAGGAAGTGAAAGGCAGCGTTTTTCTAGATGTTATTATTGTCTAGATCTGCTTAGTATGCATTAGTCTTGTCTTTTTGGCTGGACAGAATTGTCTTTTCATTTTCGCTGGGAAAGTCCAAAAGCTAAAAAATACAGGGTGTTTCAAAAAACGTGATATTATTTGAGATGTAAATATCCCAGAAACTACATAGTCTAGGCAAATGAAACTGAACAGGCTTAATGTTGAGCGATATAAGATTTATTCCACAAAATTTGAATGAGAAATTCAAAGGTATGTGGATTCCATGAACGATTTCACAAATTTTGAATATGCACGCCGTCTGACACACACACACACACACACACACACACACACACACACACACACACACACACACGGCCTTCCTCTTTGAACTTTTTGTGCCGTGTCCAAATCTGCATTGCAGTTGATGCATTTTTAGAGAATTCTCTCATAAATGCACGCTGCACCGTCTTGTTCGACTGTGTTCGAGCGTACTCGAACACACACAACGCCTTTTCTTTTCCAGTGAATGGCATTTCTATACCTGAAAAGCTAAAAACAAAAAACATGAAATATAAAATTTTGGCCTGTTTCCACACATGCTGTTAAAATTTGAGGTCAATTGAATGAGGACTGGCAAAGTTATTAGAGTGTGAAATGATATCTAATTTTTTTAAACACCCTGTACAATATCATCGAGTTCTTCTTTCTGTCTCTTTCTGAGGTAGAGGGATAGTTCTTCGGTAACGCAATTACATTCACAGCAAAATGTGGTAACTTGTTTTAGTTACAGTACTCAAGATAACAGTATTAAATAAAAATTTCACACTGCATGGGGTATCTTTTGACCGTAAAAAAAGCATCGAAAAATTGGCTATGTTTGACTCTGAACGCAAAATTTTTTACGAGGAAAGAAAAGTCAGTAACGGAATTACGTCAGAAAAAAACTGAACTTTCATTTCTTAAAATTCAAACGAAGATTTCTCTGAAGCAACATTTCTATAATTGGGGTGATGAATTTTAATTATGGTTTTCAGTACATCATTGATTCCCACTAGGCGCTTTATAGGCCTTGGGGCACTCCTGATATCCTTGCGTCAATCAGTTGCATGAAGACTGTCTTCTCCATCACAGTTCTCCTTGCCTGATGGGTAGCTATACCCAATAACTTTTCGACATTGTTCCACACTTTCTATGGCGTTCTGATGTCAAATAGCACCTGCTTTTGGAGAGCATCATTATCAAGCCTGCAGATGTGTCCAACGTATTTGAGATGTTGGCGGTAGCAGAACTCGTGGATAGGCAGTGTGTTTGTTATCTCGCGAAGGCGTTTGTTTGAGATTTTATAACTCCAGTCCAGTTCGCCGTCCACTTCAGTCCGTTCTTTCCTGCTGGGCGCATTTCTACGCTCATATCCACCTTTCACCATTTTTCTCAGGAAATCATGCCGTACAATCTCAATTTTATCCAGTTCCCTTTCCGTCAGAGACCATGCTTGAATACTGTATAGAAGGCGAGAGTGCACACACGTACGGTAGTTAGGAATTTCCTTCTCGTTGTTAACTTTACATTTTGCCTTGAATGCCATACTTTAGCAATATCACTGAGCTGACAAGTTCAGGCAATCTTGATCATTTCATAGTTTCGGCCTCTCTGCTGAAGAATTGCCCAGAGATGTGTCTGAATAGCCATTGGAGTTTAACCCTGGCTTCTTTTTTTTTTTTTTGGTAATCAAATTAGCTGTGATAGCTAAGGTTAGGATCTGCTTTGCATTTTCTGATCCCACATCCCGAAGCCATGGACTGGAGATGGAGAGATTGAGATTCAGAACCATAGAGTTTTCAGTCCAGGAGGCTGCAGCATAGGTGGAGCCGCTGTTGTCTTGTGTTATTTAACCAGGCTCCTGTTTAGCTGAGTAGGGTTTAAATCGACGAGCCTAATGCCTCCAAGGCAAATATGTGAGTGAGCGAGCGAGCGAGTGACTGAGTGAATGAATGATGATTATCCACAGGTAGTAAGCCTTATTTTAAACTGTGTGCATCATATTGTAATAGAGTGTTTGTCTGTCTGAGTAGAGCAGTAAAGCAGTTTGAGTTACACTAGAACTGCTGGGGTTGTGTTTTTGCCTGATATAAGTAGGGGTTTTCTGTTGCAGTCTGATAGGCCAACAATTAGACACAAACATGCACCCACACACACACACACACACACACACACACACACACACACACACACACACACACACACAGAGATGGAGTTTTCTGCACAGGCTGAATAAACTCACATGCCTGCCTGTCTAGGTCAGTCTGAACCACCTCTGAAGTTCATCTTGTGCGTGCGTGCGTGCGTGCGTGCGTGTGCGGGGGTGTGTGTGTGTGTGTGTGTGTGTGTGTGTGTGTGTGTGCATGTGTGGGTGCATGTTTGTGTGCTAGAAAGAGAGACAGGGATGTGCATGGCACATTTAAACAGTAATCAAACCATGCGACATCATACGGATGGAGCACTGATTAGACTGCACGCATAGATTTTGTTCAGGTTTAAAAACTGTGTGTGTGTGTGTGTGTGTGTGTGTGTGTGTGTACATGTTTGTTTCACTACCCCTGTGAGGACCTTCCATTGACATAATTATTATTGCAGTTCATTAATGCTGTGCCTGCACCTCAACCTAACCCTAACCTTAACCTCAGTAATGAAAAAAAAACTTTTTGGCTGTTTTATTTATTTATTTTTAAAATACACACAACAGTAATTTCCTTATGGGGACCATCCCAAATGTCCCCACAAGGTCGAACTTGTCAGATTTTACTAGCCTTGTGGGGCCATTTGGTCCCCAGTAGTATATAAAAACATACACGCATACACACACGCGCGCGTGTTTGTGTGTTTTCCCTACAAATTGAGGTCATTTGCTTATTCAGTGGATACTGAAAATAGCCAGAACGTTCTTAAAACCATTCTTTTTTTTTTTTTATTGCACATGCTTTGTTTGATCAGACGTCAGCGAGAAATGATGGCCATGTTCGGAGCCTTTGAGTCCAAGTTTGTTATGGAAAAGGCCTGCTTTTGTCCTCTGAATGGAATTAACACCATTTGGATGTCATTTGGCTGGACCATTTACAACACACTGTGATGTACTGTGTGTTATTTACACCATAGTTCTGCTTTTTTAATTTGAGCCCTTGTGAGATGTTGTTCTATTTTCTCCAAGTCATGCAAGCCTGTGTACCTGTAGGACTTTAGCCATCACTCTTATCACCTGCTCATGCAAGATCTCCTTCATGTACTGCCTATCTAACCTTGTCACATTTGATTGGTCTGAAGGGCCACTTTGGCCACACCAGAGCCCCTTTTTTTCTACCTTAGTGTGTCCCAGTGGGCTGCTGCCCCTCTTTATCTCTTTCCTTCTTTCTCTCTCTTTCTATCTCCTTCTCCTTTCTGCCTGGCATGAGGCCTCAGGTTTCCACCGCAGCCCCCGAGCCTGGCCGCACTCCCTCAGGGCCTTGAGAGCTCCAGGATACGGGATGTGGAAATAATGTGACTCGAGTACTTCCACCCTGCCTCCAGAAAATCAGGTTCTGCGGATTGTTTATTTGAGGGGAAGGAGGCCTCGGCCAAACATCCTGTTTTAAAAAGCCTGCCTGGGTTTTGTAGCGCCGGGGTTTAGGGCCCCGCTCAATCGCCCCTTTGACGGTAGGGGGAGGCTCAGGAATGTTGAAGAGAAGGCCAGTGGCCTGGAGGTGATGTGATAAAGAGTAAGTGTGTATGTGTGGCTGATATTGTGCGTGCGTGTACGAGCATTTGTACGTTGGCGCTCATTAACAGACCTTTCCTGAAATGTTCTGTTTTGTGTTTTGCATACAGAGTGTGTGACGCTGGGCTTCCTGAGTAAACATGTTTTTGTCTCTCGCAAACACACAAATAGCAAAACAGAACCGCGCTGTCAGTGAGGCTGCGGGGCTCTCTTCAAGTGTGTGTTCCGGTCCGGAGAGACTGATTTCCTCTTCCCCTTACATAATACACATAAAGTCCACACACACACACACACACACACACACACACACACACACACACACACACAGAGTTATCAGTCATTGGAAGACAGCTGTATGGGCTATGGGAGTCACTCTAATGTTGTACTGTACAGCTACCAGGCTCCTGTAGTTTCACTCAGATCATACCAGGATGGATTTCTGTGCTGATTCATAGATTTTTTATTTTTTTTGTAATTTTGTCATCTCAGCATATTTAGTCCTAAAGTACCAGTAACTATTTTAAAAGAGCAATGAAATGGATCATCAACTCTTCCTTGTTTGTTTTTGTAATCACAATGTGTGTGTGTGTGTGTGTATATATATATATATATATCATCTCTCATCTCATTATCTCTAGCCGCTTTATCCTGTTCTACAGGGTCGCAGGCAAGCTGGAGCCTATCCCAGCTGACTACGGGCGAAAGGCGGGGTACACCCTGGACAAGTCGCCAGGTCATCACAGGGCTGACACATAGACACAGACAACCATTCACACTCACATTCACACCTACGCTCAATTTAGAGTCACCAGTTAACCTAACCTGCATGTCTTTGGACTGTGGGGGAAACCGGAGCACCCGGAGGAAACCCACGCGGACACGGGGAGAACATGCAAATTCCACACAGAAAGGCCCTCGTCGGCCACGGGGCTTGAACCCGGACCTTCTTGCTGTGAGGCGACAGCGCTAACCACTACACCACCGTGCCACCCCATATATATATATATATATATATATATATATATATATATTTATTTATTTTATTATTTTTTTTTTTTATTCGGGCGGCACGGTGGTGTAGTGGTTAGCGCTGTCGCCTCACAGCAAGAAGGTCCTGGGTTCGGCGAGGGCCTTTCTGTGCAGAGTTTGCATGTTCTCCCCGTGTCCGCATGGGTTTCCTCCGGGTGCTCCGGTTTCCCCCACAGTCCAAAGACATGCAGGTTAGGTTAACTGGTGACTCTAAATTGACCGTAGGTGTGAATGTGAGTGTGAATGGTTGTCTGTGTCTATGTGTCAGCCCTGTGATGACCTGGCGACTTGTCCAGGGTGTACCCCGCCTTTCGCCCATAGTCAGCTGGGATAGGCTCCAGCTTGCCTGCGACCCTGTAGAACAGGATAAAGCGGCTACAGATAATGGATGGATGGATAGTTGTATTTGTGTGTGTGTGTGTGTGTGTGTGTGTGTGTGTGTGTAGTTGTGTACTCTGCTTGACCCCTGGATGTGGGATTGGAATGAGATCTTGTGGATATTAGATTAGAATCTTTTGTTTGCTCTCCAGGTTGTTTGAGTGTTATAAGGATTTCAAGATGTGAAGCGTTTACAGAGTGAGAGAAAGAGACGGAGGGGAGTGAGCAAAAGAGATTGGAAGTGAGACACAAATTGTTTGGACCTTTTTTCTTCTTTTTTTCCTGCATACTTTTATAACAGCACAGCAGTGTAACGGATGTTACCTTTTAGCCCGTCTGCATCCAGTGTTTTTGAAGATTGCAAGTAGTCACGGATCATGGTCAGGCATCTTCACGCTGTTTCAGGGCCCAAGTGTAAATGTTCATCAGTCATTATTCCTCGTCAAACAGCCTGGCCTTTACGTGACTGATAGGCAGTGGCTAATCTAGTGTGCAGTGCGGAAATGATAGGCTTTCAAATCAGTTAAAAGTAAACAGAAAGTGTGCTGCCGCATGCTGTATTTATTTACCGGTCATGGCAACGCTATCAGGAGCTGGTCAGAACCTCACCTAAATCGTGTGGCTTTTCATTATGGGACATTTTCAACTTTGAGTTCGCATGGTGTTTCTGCTTGACGTCATTGTTTTGCCTGCCTAACCTTGAAATAAACCTTACGTAAGTTTTAACATCCAACGTGACCCATTAGACTTAGTATCAGCGGCAAACTTTCTTTGCACAGCTGCTAATCTGTGTATATACATTCCCTAATACACACGAGCGGCTTTGGTTTTCAGACAGCTGCACGCGTAGCCTGACCCGCTCGTCCCGCAATTTAAAAATACGGCGCATTTGCACAGGTTATCATTTTCACCAGGAGATTTCCTCCCATGCGCAGCAGTGCCAGTGAGCTAATCCTCCAGCATGCTGTGAGAAGGTTGGCTATGCTGGTCTCTCTGCGCTCCCTCCTCCTCACAGCGCTCCCGCACTTCTCCAATGGAGCCATTCATCCAGGCCAGGCCACGGGGTTAGGACAACAAATAAAGACCCAGCCATGCCATTAAAAATGTATGGAATGTCCAACTGTTGGTTTAGTATTTTAGCCAGCCTCTTCTCAAGGCTGCCGAGAGGACGAACAATGCTGCGTTTGAGTGCTGGGTGCTCTGAAAGTACCCGGCTGGCCCGGGCTCAGGGGAGTGGACGGAAAGAGGTGGCAGTTGTGGATGCTGACGTTGTGTTTTCTCTACATTTTGTCTCCTGGCTGGTTTTTCAGGACTGGCAATTCTAAATTGGTAAGGAGGAGAAGGGATGGGTTGTTGTGTAAACCTTCAGTGTGACCAGCTGACTAAAATAAGGTGAATATTTTTGCTCCCTTCCTCTCCAGAGGAACTTTGACAGTTGTTCCGGGCTGATGGTGGCCAGTATTTTTAAAACAGCAAAGAGCTAGTACATTCTTCTGCGCCTGCAGAATGCTCAGTGAGGATTAAACGAAGGGGCCCATGCAGACCACCTTCTCCACACTCACCCTCTACTGAGAGAGAGACACACACACACACACACACACACTGACTGACTGTGTATGTATTTGAGAGAGCAAGCTTGGAATTTTAATGTCTTCATATGCTTTTGCCTATTTGCTTGGCTTGTGATTTGCTAACGTGTAATCCGAGCAGCGTGCATATATTTGCCACGGAATTGGATTTGAATTTCCTGTTGTGGTTGTTCCCACTTTCATACACTCTTTTCCACTGCTTGAGCCAAGCAAAGATGATGTAGCCCCCGTCCTAAAAACGGGCCCTGTAATCAAAAGACTTGAAAGCAGCTCAGACCTGTCAGTCTAATTGATATTGGCAACTGGCGTGGTTCTAGATTTTTCCACAACATCACAGCCGATGAGGAAACTTGTTTGTTTGGTGCTTGGAAATATTATTCCGTTGAACCAAATGGCATCCAGCATCCAGCATCCATCATCAGAGGTGCTCTTCACAGAGCTAGGATTTTACTTTCTGCTGATCTGCTCCAAATAGGTTCTGGGATCTGTGTGCTGCACGGGCGATTGCTCTAAGACAACGAGGGAGGCTCAGCCTCCTCTAAAAATGACGAACATCGTGTAGGATGAATTGTGCTAGGCTTATGTTATAGCCGACCTTATAACATTGCTATTTCAGATCCAGAATCATAGAAATATATGTGCTCAACCCACTACAGTGCGAAATCATTCCGTTATAACTTTCCCCAGTTCGCCTAATGTGTGCGTGAGTTTTTCCCCCTCGTGACAGCGCGATGCAGCCCAGCTTCAGTGGATTGGGAGCTCTGTGCTTGTCAATCTCAAAATGCAAGACGATTATTGGACAAATACCGCGAAAATGCCCGCCCACGGAGTCTCACGGACTCCCAGCCTCAATGGACTTCAACGGCATTTGGGAGCTCTGCGCTTTTCAATCTCAAAATGCAATCGGTTATTGGACAAATACTGCGAAAACGCCCGCCCACGGACTCCGAGCCTCACATGGGAGGGACATGGCAGTTTCCGCGAGGAGACTGGTGATTGGTGAAAGCGGCCGGATATTTTCTTTTATTGACAGCTCGTTTGAACTATAGACAAGCAGCGGTACAGTGTTGCCAGATTGGGGGTTTCCCTCCCAATTGGGCGGTTTTAAGTGCATTTTGGCGGGTTTTGAACATATTTTGGGCTGGATAACGTCAGCAGTATCTGGCAACATCAGTTCAGTCCCATGCGGATTCGCAAGTGGTGTGGTGTATTGTAAGAGATCAGCTTACATTTCGATTTCATTCATTACATACGGTTTCTACCAGCTTTTTTAGTTTGTATATATATTTTCATTGTAAATAAAGTGTAAATATGGTGTTGTCAAGTTTGCTATCTTAGTTCCAGAAATTTCGTTTATTTGAGTGACTGAACTTGAACTTGAGGGGGCTAGTCAGCTAGCAAGAAAGCTGCGCACGGATGCCAAGCATTGCCGATTTAATTTTGGTGAAGCCATTTGCCAGTCTTCCTTTCGAGGAAAAAATTAAAATTAAAGAGCAGGGTAGACCAACGCCTCAAACTGACTTGGTGAAAAAGGTAGGGAATAATACTCGTTCATTTCAGCTCTCCTGGTACGAGAAAGTGAATTGGCTAACAGCAAGTGACCCACATCAACAACAGCAAATAGGCTACTTTAGTAATATGTCATGGATGGACCAAAAATATAGAATCTATTTGAAATGTTTATGCTGAGTATATTATATTGGAATATATGTTTTTCTGGATATGAATTAAACACAGCTACAATTTGGAAAACATTTTTAAACAAAAACACAGCCGAGGTGAATTTTTAAACAACATGCCACAATTTTAAAATATAAAATGTTAAAATATACCCCCCCCCCAACACCACCATCATGTATATTGGACAGTAGGCTAATGGGCCAAAAGAACCTGTTATTTCACAGTTTGTGACCCTGCCAACAATCAGCCAGATCAGAGGCAAGAGTATGGGCAAAACTGATGTGTTTTTTCTTTTAAAATCTGGAAATATCGTAACCGACCAGCCTCCCCTGTTTGAAAGACTACCAGCCGCCACTGGTGTGCTGCTACATAGAATGTGAGTGAGTGAGTGTTTTGTTGCACAGGGGTTTTTGCTCAGATAAATGTGTTTTCTCTTAAGAAAGTAGCCAAGTAAGGATTCTTAAATGAGGTTCTGAATGAAAGTTGGAGCAAGGAAAAATAGTAAGTAAGACTGTGTCAGATTAGATCATCTGTTGAGGTCTGGTAGTGATCAAACTACAGTCAGGTGATGAAGACAAAAAAAAACCCAACAACATGAAGTGTCTCAGTAAAGTGTATTAGTACAAGCCATGGCCTAATGGTTAAAGAAGCAGCTTGAGGACCAAAAGGTCGCCAGTTCAATTCCCTGGCCCAGTAGGGCACCTAACAACAGGGGCGGACTTACCATTAGGCAAACCAAGGCGGTTGCCTAGCAGTCAGCCCCGTCACGGTAAACACCAAACAATATATATGTAATCTTAATTTGTCTCTGATATTAAGTAGTCAACAATATAAATGGAAAAACACACCAAAATAGCATCAGAATATCGAATTCATGTGTATATAGTATTTGTCCCAGCACACACACACACACCCTGGTTGCTTTACATTGGACTAGTCCATGATCTGATGACGTAGACAGGTGCGCGACGGAAATTCAAACCAAAGCAGAGGGAACTGTAAACAAGATGAAGCGCAGTTATGAGAGTGGTTGCGCTAAACGAAAAAAAAGGGCACAAAGCAAAAATAATGCAGCTGCACTTCTGAAACTAACTACATTTTTCAAATCGCTTGAGTCTGCTACAGCCTCAACCTCCGCTGTAATAGTAAGATCATTTTGTATCTCTGGTAATGTGTATCTGGTAATATGTATCCATTGTGTTCTACTTCTGATAAGAATAAGATCATTTTATATCTGGTAATATGTATCTGTGGAGTAAAAATAATAATTGGATTTCAGATATCCTTGTTTTATTAAAATATGGAGATTGATGCAAGGCTGACACTTGCACGATTCCGTGAAACGCATTGGCACGACTCGAGTCGTGCCAGTGCGCAAACTAGTCGTAAACTGGCGTGAAGTGTGCGTAAACCCGTCGTGACTGCGTGCCATGTCGGGACGAGAATTTTGAAATGTTCAAAATTTTGGTCACGACAAAATTTTGCGACCGGGTCGTGAACTATGCGCAAACTGTTCGTGATCTCGTCGTGAACTCGTCGGGACGATGCGGGAGGATGCGTGCCAGTGCGTGGAAGTGCGCGCCATGCCACGACTGTCACGAACTGCCACGAATAGTTCACGAACAGCTCACGTCGAGTTCACGAGTAGTTCACGACATGTTCACGAATTAGTGCGCGTCGCAGCGTGGCCATGCCTTCTCACTGACATGGTCACGCATTGATGGCACGAGCAGTTCACGACTAGTTTACGCACTTCACGAACAGTTTGCGCATGGCACGAGCAGTTCACGACGAGTTCACGAGCAGTTCATGACAAGTTCACGAGCAGTTCACGACTACTGCGCGACAGTGGCGCTCGCGTCGGTGCGGGGGTATATATAGGGCTTCCCGGACACTTCTCGCCATTCCAGAGATCACCAGCGAGGAGACAACTTGCAGTAGACTGTCATACTGTCCAAACTCATGCCTTCTGGTCAACCATTCCCAGACCCACACTTTCCTTTGTGTCTTTCTTCGAGGTGGGGTTGCCTTTTCTTGCTCTTCTGCCTCTTCCAGCCTTTTCTGCTGCTCTTCAACAATGGCTAGAGCAGCTGCCAGGTATAGGCATCTTCTCTTCTCTGCAATGATTGTGTCTCTGGTATTCAGCATGTTGTCTCTTCCACAGCCAATTCAAAAATGACCAGGGGTTGGGGAGGCCCCCTTTTTATATGGCGTGCCCAAGTCGGCACGACACCGTCCGAATTGCGCAAACTCGTCGTGCCAATGCGGGAAGTGCGTAAACTATGCGCTAGAGGTCTGCGCGGGTAGGATTTTTCAGTCCCGCTCCCGCCCGCGCCCGCATTGTGCAGTCCCACTCCCTCCCGCGCCCACAAAGAATTATGATTTTCAGTCCCGCTCCCTCCCGCGCCCACAAAAAAATTATGATTTTCAGTCCCGCTCCCGCCCGCGCCTGCCATATTTTGTCCCACTCCCGCCCGCAAATCCCGCATGATGCAGACGTTCGCGTTATTTCTCAGGAAAGTTCTTGTCTTGACACAACGTGATGGTGCCCCGCCCCCTACTTTGAGTGGATTTGAGCATAAATATCTACAGCTCACGTTTGTTATTGTTGACCTTATTTCTGAATTCAGCATGTAGTATCTCTAATAATAATAATTAGTGCTGTCAAACAATTAAAATATTTAATCGCAAATCACACATTTCTATCACATGAGAAACCATTGAAATTCTCTGATCAGCATAAAAAAGTGAATGGGCTTGCTTTGTACCAATGTTTTGTTTTTTTTATTGCAAAGCAAAGCTAGTAAAAGAAATGAATTGATTTCCTGCTTGCGTTAGTCTACAACTTTAATCAGAGAGACATGTTACACAGTGATGGTAGGCTTGACTCAATGCTATCCCAGAAATCCTTCCTGTAATATGCAAATTTGGCCGCCTCTGATTGGACAGCCAAATTTGCATATTACAGGAAGGATTTCTGGGATAGCATTGAGTCAAGCCTACCGTCACTGTGTAACCTGTCTCTCTGGTTAAAGTTGTAGACTAACGCAACAAGTAAATCAATTCACTCATGGTTCTCTTGCTAGTTGGGTGTGAACTGCGAGTCATTAGAGTGATCAATGGCAAGTTTAAGATGCTATTTCTCACTCAATCCAGCAATCTAACTTTCTCTGCAAATTTAGGCATTTTAAAATGTTTTTATTAATGCCAAATAAAATATCTAGCACGAGTTATATATGACAGGCATAAATTACTAATTTATAAATTTTATTTCAAGCACGTTGTTAGTTAGCAGGACTGCAGCTTATCACCGCTCCCACCTGCGCGCGCATATGTGCACTCCCGCCCGCGCCCGCAATGAGCTTTCAAAATTTGTCCCGCGCCGCACTGCTTTGCGGCGGGTCCCGCGGGACTCCCGCGGGAGTGCAGGGCTCTACTATGCGCAAACTATGCGTGAACTCGTCATGCCAGTTCGTGAATGTGGACGGGCACGCATTCGTGAACTCGTCGTGAACTATGCGTGAACTAGTCATGAACAGTGCGGGAGCCTCCCAGTTCGTGCCCCAAAATGACACGACTTGCCACGACAAAATCGTGGCCAAAAGTCATGCAAGTGTCAGCCTTGCATGACTCTTAAAATTGGCTATCTCTCTCTACTGTCTCTTCTTCTGTTGTTTGCCTTGTCGCTCTCTCTTTCTGGTTTGATCTGAGCAATAAACTGTCAGAATTTTGGCAAATGCTGGAGTAATCTCAAACCTGTTTCACTGTGGAGCTTATTTGGGGCACATTGTTAGTGGCAGTTTGCTATCTTTTTTTCTGAATTTACAGCAAGGAGATATGGCATGTGCCAAGTAGGGATGACCATTATTCTGTATGTGTGTTTCAAGACTGACTTGTGAGGGCCCCATGTCTGTATTTCGCCTAGGGCCCCAAAATGGCTAGAACCGCCCCTGCCTAACAAGGTACCTAACCCCCAACTGCTCCCCAGGCTGCTCTGGGTACGTCGTACGTCGCCCTGGATAAGAGCGTCTGCTAAATGCCATTAATGTAACATACAGCTTTGGCATGAATTCTGGAACTCTACTGAAGTAATGAACATCACTCTGACAAAGACTAATCACTCTTACTCAGATTAGTATTTTGATGATGGTGCCGGAGAACGCTGTCATACACATCTGGCCAAACTCTCGCATTGGTGGTCAAAGATCTGGTGACTGCAAAGGCCATAGCATATAATTTGCATCATTTTCATACCATCAAACCATTCAGTGAGCCCTCGTGCCTTGTTGTCATCCTGGAAGAGACCACGTCCATCAGGATCGAAATGTTTCATCATCTGTTAAAGGTTCTCAGTCGGTCAGTGTCCCTTCGCTGTAGGAGGCAAGTCAATCCAAACCATGCTAGCATAGCAGAACCATTTATTTCCCTTTAAATTGTCTCGATATTCATTTTTGCTCACACAATGCTTCTGACCTCATTAGTCGCGTAATGAAACATACCATAGCTATGTTGTTCCCCCAATGCCGTTTTGATCAGTTAACATTGCAGGACGTGGGGAAAAAGAGTCCTTCTGAGCCACAGCAGCCAGCACATCATCTCTCGGTCCAGAGCCTGGTTTGCTCTCCAAATGTAATTACAGTGCTCAATAGAGAGTTTGTGCTGCCATTCAGTGCCCTTTACTGAGGCCTTTCTGAACTCATTTGTACACAGGCTATTTATGAACAGGGAAAAGATCTGGTTATCCTCACAGGGCTGACAGTGTTGTCTAATGCATGCTTTTAGTTTAAATGTAGATTGTGTGTATAGTGTGATAGAAGGGTGTTATTCAATTTGTTCCCCTCTGGCGTTGCCTCGTTGACATGCCTGATAACTTGTGAATGATCAGAAATGCTCCCTTCCACATTTTCATTACGCTTTAGTGCTCTTGCACTAGCTGTCCCAAAGTGTGTGTCCCTGAGTTGTTGTAATTGAAACAGAGTACTCGAATAGCGCCGTCCTGACAGAACCCATTTTCCTGGCGCTTATGCAATCCAGTCAGTTGATCAATAGTCCGGCATCCACCATGCCAAGTGTGTGTCCATCACCTCACAGACGCATCATATCCAAATACACAGCTTTCGTTTTAAATGGACTCAATTTTACGCTGGCCTGAAAGCAAATCTGCGTTGTTCTATTCAGCTGTCAGAGCTCATTGCCTGCTAACACGTAGAATGTGTTTGGATTGTAGCGCAGATATATGGGTTACAGTTCTCACTGAATTCAGTGGTTTGAGACACACCTGTGGAAGCTGCTCATGGGATAAGCGTAATGTGAAGCGAGTTTCAGTTCACACAGAGCTCCATGCTGTCACTCAGTTGGCAGATTGTACGCAGTGGCGGATTTAGGTATGGGCGACATGGACAGCCACCAAGGATGACATCTTGGCAGGGGTGGCACAGGGCATCCGCACAAAAAAAAAAAAAATCAGAACAGTGACATTTGCGTGATCGATTTTCTTTCGCTCATTTGCACGTCACATCATTGATGTCATGTCACTTTGTGGGTCAGTTAACGTGTCGGAGTGGACTCCCTGATTCTAGTTTGTGAAACAGACAGGTTACTTCCTGGTCTCCTATTCAGAAGTACTAGATGGGGAGGGGGAAGGGGGCGGTTGACCTGAGCTTTCCCCACTGGACGCCCAAGGTAGTGTAGTAGCCTGCAGCAAATGATTTCACATAACTAGGACGTTATTAATGATTCATTTCATTGAAGTGACATCATAAATGTTTGCTGTGTTCGCACTGACTAGGTACTCAGTACTCTTGAGCTCAGTAAGGAGAATTTACAATGCTGTATGTTAAATTAAAAGATGTCTATGTTCTGCTAGTGTAGTGGTTAGCACTGTCGCCTCACAGCAAGAAGGTTCTGGGTTCGAGCCCCGTGGCCGGCGAGGGCCTTTCTGTGTGGAGTTTGCATGTTCTCCCCGTGTCTGCGTGGGTTTCCTCCGGGTGCTCCGGTTTCCCCCACAGTCCAAAGACATGCAGGTTAGGTTAACTGGTGACTCTAAATTGACCGTAGGTGTAAATGTGAGCATGAATGGTTGTGTGTCTCTGTGTGTCGGCCCTGCGATGACCTGGCGACTTATCCATGGTGTACCCCGCCTCTCGCCCATAGTCAGCTGGGATAGGCTCCAGCTTGCCTGCGACCCTGCACAGGATAAGCGGTTACGGATAATGGATGGATAGATATATTATGCTGATCTTTTGTATCTTTTATAATATGTTCAGTCCTTTTGGGTGTCTTATGTCTAGAATTAGCCAAGCAGGTTGTATGGTTCATTTGCTCCCTATTTTGAAAGTTTCATAAATTGTGCAGAATAGCATGTATGTTTCATTGTGCAACAAATGTTTTTAGGCTGTCAGACTGATCCAGGCTCCTATATTTCAATGCAAATTCAGGGCTACTTTTGGAGCATCATGTGTGTCTTATTTTTGTATGTACAGTGTAATATACACATACACACACACACACACACACACACACACACATATATACTAGTGCATCTCAAAAAATTTGAATATTGTGAAAAAGTTCAATATTTTCCATCAGTTATTTAAGAAAGTGAAAATGTTATATATTATAGACTCATTACACATAAACTAAAATGTTTCAAGCATTTTTCTATTTTAATTTTAATCAGTATGGCATACAGTACAAAAACATAAAAACAACCCATCTCAAAATATTAGAATATTTCATTTCGAGTTTGAGTAAAAGAGTATGAACACAGTGTATCTCTCGGTCTAATTCAGTACACACAACCACAATCATGGGGAAGACTGCTGACTTGACTGTTGTCCAGAAGATGATCACTGATGCCCTCCACAAGGAGGGTAAGCCACAAAAGGTCATTGCTGAAAAGGGTGGCTGGAAAAGGTGCACAAGCAACAGGGATGGCCGCAGTCTTGAGAGGATTGTTAAGAAAAGTTGATTCAAGAACTTGGGAGAGCTTCACAAGGAGTGGACTGAGGCTGGTGTCAGTGTATCAAGACCCATCACGAACAGACATCTTCAAGAAAGGGGATACAACTTTCGCATTCCTAATATCAAGCTACTCCTGAGCCAGAGACAATGTCAGAAGTGTCTTATCTGGGCTAAGGAGAGAAAGAAATGGACTGTTGCTCAGTGGTCCAAAGTCCTCTTTTCAGATGAAAGTACATTTTGCATTTAATTTGGAAATCACGGTTCTAGAGTCTGGAGGAAGAGTGGAGAGGCACAGAATCCAAGGTGTTTGAAGCCCAATGTGAAGTTTCCACAGTCTGTGATGATTTGGGGTGCCATGTCATCTGCTGGTGTTGGTCCACTGTATTTTATCAAGTCCAAAGTCAACACAGCCATCTACCAGGAGATTTTAGAGCACTTCATGCTTCCATCTGCTGACGAGCTTTTTGGAGATGCTGATTTCCTTTTCCAGCAGGACTTAGCACCTACCCACAGTGCCAAAACTACTACCAAATGGTTTGCTAACCATGATATTACTGTGTTTGATTGGCCAGCCAACTTGCCTGACCAAGAGAATCTATGGGGTATTGTCAAGAGGAAGATGAGAAACACCCGACCCAAAAATACAGATACACTGAAGGCCACTATCAAAGCAACCTGGGCTTCAATAACACCTCAGCAGTGCCACAGACTGATCACCTCCATGTCACACCGCATTGATACAGTAATTCATGGTAAAGGAGCCCCAACCAAGTATTGAGTGTATAAATGAATATACTTTTCAGAAGTTGGACATTTCTGTATTGTAAATCCTTTTTTTTGATTGATCTTAGGGAATATTCTAATAATTTGAGATACTGGATTTCTGATTTTCATGAGCTATAAGCCATAATTATCAAAATTAAAATAAAAAAGGCTTTAAATATTTCACTTTACATGTAATGAATATAGAATATATGAAAGTTTACCTTTTGAATTAAATTATGAAAATAAAGGAACTTTTTCATGGTATTCTAATTTTTTGAGATGCACTAGTACACACACACACACACACACACACACACACACACACACACACACACACACACACACTTTCCTCCAGGTGCTCCGGTTTCCCCCAAAGACATGCAGGTTAGACTAATTGGTGGCTCTAAATTGACCGTAAGTGTGAATGGTTGTGTGTCTCATCTCGCCCATAATCAGCTGGGATAGGCTCCAGTTTGCCCGCGACCCTGTAGAACAGGATAAGCGGCTACAGATAATGGATGGATGGATGTTTGATTGTTTATTTGTGATTTGTGTTGTTCCAAATCTGTAAATCTCTGAATAAAAATGGTGAATGCTTGAGGAGGCCATACAAGCTAGAACCACCACTGATTGTACACATACCATGGCAAACGTCAGTAATTAATAAATGAATTAAATTTGTTCTCAGCTGATACTTCATCTTCTTTTGTCTGCTCCTGTTAGGGGTCGCCACAGCGGATCATCATGATCTGCATATTTGATTTGGCGTAGGTTTATACACCGGATGCCTTTCCTGACGCAACCCT
This sequence comes from Neoarius graeffei, assembly GCF_027579695.1. Taxonomy (NCBI): domain Eukaryota; kingdom Metazoa; phylum Chordata; class Actinopteri; order Siluriformes; family Ariidae; genus Neoarius; species Neoarius graeffei. Next base: position 55,155,718 of record NC_083574.1, read on the forward strand.
CCCCGATCTATCCGGGCTTGGGACCGGCACTAAGTATGCACTGGCTTGTGCAACCCCAGTGGCTGGGTATTTTACCTCATCTGCAAGTCTTTGAACTGGGGGGGAAACCGGAGCACCCGGTGGAAGCCCACGCAGACACTGGGGAAAAAAGCTCCACACAGAAAGGCCCCCATCAGCCATGAGGTTCGAACCTGGAACCTTCTTGCTGTGAGTCAACAGTGCTAACCACTGCAGTTCTGACATGCTTTCTGTAATGCTGTGTGTTTTCTTCAGACTGAAATCCATCTGTGTTCACACTAGTAGACTTTTGAGCTGAGATTGAAACTCCGATTGTCTCAATTTTTTGCTAATTATTTATGAAGCATATAATCAATAAATACATGCTGACTGATTTGAGGAAATTTCTCAGACCAATACTACAGCATGGGTTCTTCAATGGGTTGCCACTTCTCTCATCTCACAATATTAGCTCCTAATTGGGTTCAACAGTGTAGGCGCACAAATGAGGACAGTACAAACCCGGAGCAGCATGACTTGTCTCTTTCCTGCCTGACCTAAAAAGCCTAGCGTCTAATACTGAAAACTTAACATCTATTTGGTCCTCTATTTGTTATGCATTTTTGGTCTTAACTCTTTTGGAAATGATCAAGAAACTTTTTTTAGTATTTTAGCAATAAAATATGTTTGTGAAATATACTTTGAATAATTGCTAACATTCATGAAATAAGATTTCTTGTTGGTGGACCATACTGTATACTGTATTTATTGTTACTTCAAGAATGAATCTAGGATCAGTTTGGGCTTTTCATTTATGACAAACCAAAATAAGAAAGCCACGCATTAGTGTCTTTTCAGTCTGACATGCAATAGGGGTGGAATGTTATGGACAATCTACTGTATCCTAACCATATAAATCACGTTTATTTGATATGTCTTGGTGTCTGCTTACAGCGTTGCATCCCATATTCTGCGACTGGGGCATTGAGCAGCTGTGGGTCTTTTTCAGTTATTTGTCTTGAGAAACCGTTCGGATACTTGAACTACTTTTGACAGGTTTGTTGACACAATTTAGAAATAGTTTTCTCTGATTTTCATTTTGCATGCTTTTTTTTTCCTCTCTAAAACAATGGCTTAGTCCATTTCCAGGGGCGTTACACAAATACTGTGGTTTGTAATGTCGCTGTGTATTACATTAAATATTTACTGTTTCATTCATTCAGTCACACCTTTACATGTGCATACTCGGCCCTTCCAGAAGAGCTCGCGCACTAGTTTCGGTGCGCTCACATGCCCTGTGTGTCGAAGTGTGAACACAAGAGGGCCGCAGCCCAACTCTGTGCATGGCAAGAGCCAAGTGCTGGGCTTTACATGTGGCTGAGGTGTGAATCTTGCGGTCATCTGACCGCGTATCCAGGTCCATCGTTAACACCACAGGGTCTTTTAGGAAGGATTACAGCAGGGTGATGCACTGGCTGAGTAATACAGTCACATCCTCGAGGGATTCCCTGTTCTTGTTCTTGATTATGTCCATGGGTTAGGCATTATATTAGCGCAACCCTATCTGAATAAGAAGGTGACTGGGATTAGTGTGTAGCTCTTTGTGAGCTTCTGTTGCTTTGGCCTTTTTTTCCCCTCTGGCCTGTGCACACTCAGACTTGCAAGAGGAAGCAGAGCGAGAGCAAGATTGAGAGCGAGAAAGGAAAAAAAGACAGACAGAAATCTATCTGAGTAAGGGCGCAGGACCGGTTAGTGCGTCTGGCTGATAGAGCAGTCTTTGATGGCAGCGATAGCACAGACGCCAGCCTAAATGTAGCCTTAGCCAGTTGTAAGTTGCTTTGTAGCGATAGTCGTCTAAAAACATCAGCGCCGTACCACATAGCTGGAGAGGGTGGGTTGGTGGAGGAGTGTTGTTTGGGGTAGTTTTTCCCTCTCAGAGCAAACCCATATCCCCATACCTCCTCCCCACCCTTTCCCCAAAATGTAGCCTTTCCATACAGTCAGAGTAGGAAAAAGAATGCTCCAGTCAGTCTGGCTTGGCGTCAAAAAAAAAAAAAAAAATTGTCCGTCGTAAACTGTCTGTTCTTCTGTCTCCCTCTGATTTGCCTTCGCCCCTTTTTCCTCTCTTTCTCTTGTACACACATATACAAACACACTTCTGAAGCTGCCTCTCCCTCTGCCTGTCAGCCGAGTGGTACAGTCTAATAGCTGGAGGGGAATCTAATCCTTGGCACAGGATAAGAGACTCCAACAACCCTTTCTTTCTCTCTCTCTCTCCTCCCCTTTCTCTTTCTGAGCAGCAGAGGAATGAGTTCATCTTTTCAGAATTCCCTGGTTTAGAGAGGGATGAAAAAGAGAGCAATGTGGGTCTGCAGTTCGGCGGGAAGAGAAGACAGGCCCTCTAAACCATACTGCTCTTCTCCTGTCTGCTCTTTTTCTCTTTCTGGATGTGAGTTTAGCCCAGGGCTCTTCTTCTTCTTCTTCTTCTTCTTTTATTCTCTGTATGGTGCTTTTAAAAGCATTACTGGATAATAAGAGAGGATTGCCATTGAAACTCTCGAGACCTTTTTGTGTACTTAGTTGTACTTAGTAGTAATTACTCCCAGATTGGGGGGCGGGGTGTCTAACCCTACCTTTTGTCTGCTTCCTTTTTAGCTTCTTTTCATATTGTCCAACTGCATGCAAAGTCTCCGGTGCATCAGTACATTTGAGGATGATTGTCGAGAAACAATATAACTAGCATGCCACTAATGTCTATTTTTATTTTATTTTTTTGTTTACATCCTACATCTATTCAGAACTGAATTGAGAACATGTATCTGCAGTACGTAGATCCTGTCTTCCCACCTCGAGGATCAGCTCAAATATTGTGATGCCTTGAGACTGACCTGGAGCACGTATACTATGATTCACTACGATACAGGTTGTCAGGTATGAACCGTGCCCTGCCGACTGAGGAAGTGGCATGACCCAGCTTTGATACTCCTCACTCCTCAGCAAGTGTATAAAAGAGGACAAGCAGCTGTACATGTCTGGAGCGGTTTCCATGGAGCACTTTGCTTGTTGGGGGAACAGCCTCGCTCTTTGCCCCGCAAAGCACAGGATGAGAAAAGAGCCATGAACTGCATTTGTTTACCTAAGTGATTGCACTGGTAGTTTTAACAGGGCATTACGTGGAAGTGTAGACACTCAAAGGGAACGCCTTTGTGCATTTGTGCGTGCACGTATGTTTGTGTGCACTTTACTTTTTGAAGTAGTTTGAACAATGAAGCAAAACAAAAGGCTGGACAGAAAGAAAAGGCCGTGTTCCAGATAGCTGCGCACTTGCTTTGAAAGTAGCTCGCGCCATGTGCAGGAGTCTTTCTCTCCGTTTTTCTTTCTAAGTCTAAAAATCACTCATGTTGACTGACCTGTATTATTTACACTCCGCTGTTAACACCCTTGATCCACTGTTTGAGTGTGCAGTTTACCATTAAATCGTCCTGAAAGCTCTTGGCTTTAATGTGATTCAGTTTTACAGATCAGCGTTGCAGAGCACTTCAACAAAGGTGTAGCACTTTTTTTTTTTTCCCACGAGTGATTACCAGCCTGCATTTACACGCAGTATAAGGACTGTGATTACCTTCGTCATCTTTATTGGAGGAGGCTATGTTTTCGCCTCTGTTTTTTGTTTGTTCCCAACATATCTCAAAAAGTAATGAGCAGATCTCATCTCATCTCATCTCATCTCATTATCTCTAGCTGCTTTATCCTTCTACAGGGTCGCAGGCAAGCTGGAGCCTATCCCAGCTGACTACGGGCGAAAGGCGGGGTACACCCTGGACAAGTCGCCAGGTCATCACAGGGCTGCACATAGACACAGACAACCATTCACACTCACATTCACACCTACGATCAATTTAGAGTCACCAGTTAACCTAACCGCATGTCTTTAGACTGTGGGGGAAACCGGAGCACCCGGAGGAAACCCACGCGGACACGGGGAGAACATGCAAACTCCGCACAGAAAGGCCCTCGCCGGCCACGGGGCTCGAACCCGGACCTTCTTGCTGTGAGGCGACAGCGCTAACCACTACACCACCGTGCTGCCGTAATGAACAGATTTTGATGAAATTTTGAGAAAAGGTGGGCCATGCGCCAGGGAACAATTTTGATGCAAATCTGAATACATATGTGGATCCAAGATTTAATTTTAATTTTTTTTTTGTCTGTTCCCAACGTAACTCAAAAAGTAATGAATGGATTTTGCTGAAATTTGGTGTATAGCTTTAGTATTATCCTAGGTTCAAGTGATTTTGGTTTTGATGTTGATAGTATGTGGCTTGGCAGACGTATGCACTCTACTGAGTGCCCTTCTAGTTTGTTTGTTTGCCCCTGTTTTCCTGAAGGTCATCTTTTCTTGGTGAAATGAGTTCCATAAGTGAATTCCAAATTTAGGCTGTCTGAGGGCGCTGTCTCTATGCTGGCTGCTGACAGTGTACGTCTTTTCGGAAACTGATGCTGAGAGGAGACAGTTCTGAGAATATAATGGTGATAATAATGGCCGCTACTTTCCTAATAGGTAAACGGAGCTGTTCCGAGGTGGCGAGGTTAAACAGATGCAAAGTGGAGTAATTGCTTCCAGCTTTAGTGTGTGTGTGTGTGTGTGTGTGTGTGTCAGGGATTTGCTCTATGAAAATACCACAATTGTATATTTTATATGCAAAGAAATGGAACCTTGATTGTTTTTCATGACCACTAGCAGTGACTTCGACTTTTATCTAAGTTTCTGAGGAGAATCTGAAATGGGACATGCGCATATATACACTATATTGCCAAAAGTATTTGCTCACCCATCCAAATTATCGGAATCAGGTGTTCCAATCACTTCCATGGCCACAGGTGTATAAAGTCAAGCACCTAGGCATGCAGACTGTTTTTACAGTTTGGAGCCGGCCCCTTCCTCTTCCAACATGACTGTGCACCAGGGCACAAAGCAAGGTCCATAAAGACATGGATGACAGAGTCTGGTGTGGACGAACTTGACTGGCCTGTACAGAGTCCTGACCTCAACCCGATAGAACACCTTTGGGATGAATTAGAGCGGAGACTGAGAGCCAGGCCTTCTCGTCCAACATCAGTGTGTGACCTCACCAATGCGCTTCTGGAAGAATGGTCAAAAATTCCCATAAACACACTCCTAAACCGTGTGGACAGCCTTCCCAGAAGAGTTGAAGCTGTTCTAGCTGCAAAAGGTGGACCGACGTCATATTGAACCCTATGGATTAGGAATGGGATGTCACTTAAGCTCATATGTGAGTCAAGGCAGGTGAGCGAATACTTTTGGCAATATAGTGTATACATACATACATATACACACACACACACACACACACACACTAGTAGATATTGCCCATGAACCTGATTTCCTCTGAATGGCCCAGTGGAGAGTTGAGTGGACACATGTGATATATATGTTTTCACTGTGTTCTGTGAAAATGACGTAAATCGCTCCCCGTGTCTCCTCAGTGACATAGATTCAGCCCTAGCAGAAGCCTCCGACGAGGAGCGCTGATTGCAAGGTCCTGGACAATCGAAACTCTCAGGCGAGTCAGGGAAGGGATTCCCCACCGAGGCTGCACGCAGTGTGTTAGCGTGAGCATTAGCACAAGCATGTAGCCTATGGGAAATTAATAGTCTGTTGGATTAACACTAATCCCATGTTTTGGAAAATCGAAGATGTTGTCTTGGGTCCCTCTGGGGTGTCAGCAATACATGTGCAAAGCATGGAGTATGTGAGTCCAGCTGTGTCGATTTGCATAGGTGAACAGAAATATATACATACACAGGATGTTTCAAAAAATGTGATATTATTTGAGATGTAAATATCCAAGAAACTACATAGTCTAGGCAAATGAAACTGAACAGGCTTAATGTTGAGCAATATAACATTTATTCCTCAAAATTTGAATGAGAAATTCAAAGGTATGTGGATTCCATGAACGATTTCACAAATTTTCAATATTCGCAAACACACCCAACCGTCTCTTCCGATGCTGGTGGTCGTCCAGATCCTTTCGCCCTGCACAGACAGCCTTCCTCTTTGAACTTTTTGTGCCGTGTCCAAATCTGCATTGCAGTTGGTGCATTTTTAGAGAATTCTCTCATAAATGCACGCTGCACCGTCTTGTTCGACTGTGTTCGAGCGTACTCGAACACACAAAACGCCTTTTCTTTTCCAGCGAATGGCATTTCTATACCTAAAAAGATGAAAACAAAAAACATTAAATATAAAATTTTGACCTGATTCCACACATGCTGTTAAAATTTGAGGTCAATTGAACGAGAATTGGCAAAGTTATTAGAGTGTGAAATTATATCAAATTTTTTGAAATGCCATATATATATATATATATATATATATATATATATATATATATATATATATATATAGTGTGTGTGTGTGTGTGTGTGTACACTACCGTTCAAAAGTTTGGGGTCACTTTGAAATGTCCTTATTTTTGAAAGAAAAGCACTGTTCTTTTCAATGAAGATCACTTTAAACTAATCAGAAATCCACTCTATACATTGCTAATGTGGTAAATGACTATTCTAGCTGCAAATGTCTGGTTTTTGGTGCAATATCTCCATAGGTGTATAGAGGCCCATTTCCAGCAACTCTCACTCCAGTGTTCTAATGGTACAATGTGTTTGCTCATTGCCTCAGAAGGCTAATGGATGATTAGAAAACCCTTGTACAATCATGTTAGCACAGCTGAAAACAGTTGAGCTCTTTAGAGAAGCTATAAAACTGACCTTCCTTTGAGCAGATTGAGGTGGGGTTTACATTAGACCGTATCAGCGGATCATCAGATTAACGTTTTTAAAACGATTTGCGTGCACACAGCAACGCCAGTACACGGATACGCTCGGCTCCGCAGGCATCCTGCGCTCCAAATCACTCCGCCCTGAACAGCGAGTGCCCTCTGGAGGGTGCGCACTCCGGCCCTGCGCAGCTCACAGAGCGCGCAAGTGGAGTGCACGAGCAGTGATTTGGGACTGAGCCGCTGTGTGTGTGATCTCAGTGCATGTCGGACATGCGCGTCACTTACCACTTGCAAGTGGAAGGATGGCAAGCCTAAAGACAATCATAACTACACAATGGGCAGTATTTGCATCAGTATTTGCAGTATTTTCATACTTTTATACTCTTTAATGAAAGGTGATACAAGGCGGAAGTCCGCGCCGTTTTTCAGCAGTCGTGTCACATGACCAACGCCAGCGAATCAGGAAGGTGGATGTCACAGTGACGTTGTCCAATGACGACGCCAGCTAGAGCTCAGCACAGCGTATCCGCGTATTCTCAATGTTTACACAGCACCGGACCAGACACGATCTGGATTGAATACGTGGACCCTGACGGATTCCCGTTTCCCGGCGTTTCCAGGCGTTTTAATGTAAATGGACAGTGCATCCGCGAAGAAAACGAGACAGATACGGTCTAATGTAAACTTGGCCTAAGTTTCTGGAGCATCACATTTGTGGGGTCGATTAAATGCTCAAAATGGCCAGAAAAATGTCTTGACTATATTTTCTATTCATTTTACAACTTATGGTGGTAAATAAAAGTGCGACTTTTCATGGAAAACACAAAATTGTCTGGGTGACCCCAAACTTTTGAACGGTAGTGTATGTTTCAGTTCTGGCAGTATGACAGTAGGGCAACTGATGCACTAGTGCACCTGAGTTTCACTAATGGATAACCGCTAGTCTTACTACTCGAGATCTCTGGGGAGAGACAGGACAGGAGCTGTGCATCCTATTTGCTATGTGCCAGCATCCTGAGGTACCTTAAACAGCCCTACAGTACCGGACCTCGAAACTCTCTAACATCTAAAAGTGTCTTCTTTAATACACTGCTTTAAGAGGTGTGACAAAATGGTGGCAGATTGATGCATACTGAAAAAGACAGCAAGAGAAAATGTAGCTAAGTGAGACAGAGACCACAGAGGCTGTACTGATTATTTCCAAACAGGACTGTGTGTGTTGGATGAGGGAGAATATGAGAAAGAGAGAGAGAGAGAATAAATATTCCTGGGAAGGGAAAAGTTATTAGAATTTCCTTAACAAAACAGTTCCATCAACTCTCTCTCTCTCTCTCTCTCTCTCTCTCTCTCTCTCTCTCTCTCTCCATGCTGACATAATCATAGTGCAGCACAGCCAACACACACACACACACACACTTCATTCCAAAACAAAAACACTGCCTGAAATTCTCCTCAACTCTCACATACTTAACGTGCATAGAACAGCGATACACTCATACACAAATGCTCACGATACAGTTAGGAAAAGTCCTGGCTTCCTGTGATATTTTTTTACACCCCTTCCCAAGCTAAACATTAAATCCATTATTAACCTTTGTTCCTTACAACTCTCTCTCTCTCTCTCTCTCCCCCCCCACGCCTTTTACACAGCCTGTTTAACGTCGAGAATCTTACACCTTTTTTCCACCCCGCGTTCTGTATAAAACACCCGAATGCAGAAACAAGGGGTCTGCGTTGTTCCGCCACTGAGCCAGAACGATTGGTAGTAACAGAGATGGAATAAACATCTGTGTAAAAGGGACAGCCGGAACGGCAGGACAGGGGTGACGTTTTTGACATTTACATTCTACTTTCCGTGACCAGCACAAATTCAAACATCTCCGTCTATGGCATCTAAGGTCCACACACCTTTCTGCCTCAAATCGCTTCCTACTTCACTTTCTCCTCCAACATATTTCTGATCACACAAACATTTTGCTCACATGAGTCTCTCCATTCCTATTCCTCGTTACCGTTCACTCTGATTCTCTCTTGCTCTCTCACGCTCTCTCTCTCTCTCGTTTTTGAGCGCAGTTTTCTGTGACACATTTTCTTCCCAGAAAAGCTACCTCGATTTGTGCAAACATGTTACGTATATAGAGGCCATTACTTCCCATGTGAATTATTTAACAGGAGTGATTACATATTGCATATGATACTCAGCAGTTTTGCTTGTGTTTGAAGTGTGGTATAAATGTGCATGGCTACCAAAAGCACCTCAACACTCAGTTCACCTGCTGTTGTTTTTAAAGCAGCACCGGTATTCTTCGTTTGCAACCACGTGACCAAAACTGACCAAAATTGACCGCCGCCATGTTGGAGGATATAAAATCAAACAATATAGTGTCTGTAAACAGCGTTCCAAGCGATAACATAACTTATGACTAATTTTAACTCACTGGATGGCCCTTTCAAGAGAGTTACATTTAGAAGCTTGTAGTCATTTCTCAAATCTATTTTAAAAACAATCATTTTGACTGCTTTAAAAGATAGGGATCTAACACACTATATAGCATATTTAGTTATAAGAGAGCACTCACTGGGCGAGGAGGCTGCAGTGTTTGAGGTAGTGGATTGACATGAATCTTGTTCAGTTGACTCTGTGATCGTTTGGGAAGATTCTTCAATAATTTTGTGTTTCTTTCTGTGCTTTGTAAGCCTGGCATTTCAAGATACCGCTTTAGTACCATCTTTGATTTTGTTGTGGCCCGTATTTTGTGTTGGAGCCCAGTCTGGATCTGTAAAATTGTAAAGATCAGCTGGTTTCCCTAGTGGAAAGAAAAAGCAAAATAAAAGCAGCGTCATCAAAAATGATATACAGCTCTTTTTAAAATGAAATAATCATAAAAGCCTTTGATTGTTGGATCACACACTCGATGATCATGGCTTTGTCACGTTTGACAGTGGCAAGTTTCTGCACTACCAGGCTATTAAACGATCCAATATTTCTCTCATGTGGTTTTCGCTTTCTCATCGCTTAGATCAGCCCGGTTTAGGTTGGACAGCCATTGACGTCTATGCTCCATGGACAACTTTCTCTTGTTTTTTTCTCCTTGATTATTAATAACTGCTGGAATTCTAAAGAACTTATAAAGTCCCTTTGTCTCAAATAGAGTTGTGTAAAAAAGAGTAGGTAGCAAAGAAACAAAAGGAATTCTTGAGCGTAACAACCTCCCGAGCATGTCTTCTATTGTAAATGTGCGCTGCGTGAGTTTGTGTATATCCTCCAACATGGCCCACTTCCGGTTCAAAGCCTCATGCATAATTAGCAATGACTTCAAGTGCAAACGAAGAATTCTCAGGGTATTTGTATTTCTGACTCATAGATACGTCACCGGGCGGCATGGTGGTGTAGTGGTTAGCGCTGTCGCCTCACAGCAAGAAGGTCCGGGTTCGAGCCCCGTGGCCGACGAGGGCCTTTCTGTGTGGAGTTTGCATGTTCTCCCCGTGTCCGCGTGGGTTTCCTCCGGGTGCTCCGGTTTCCCCCACAGTCCAAAGACATGCAGGTTAGGTTAACTGGTGACTCTAAATTGACCGTAGGTGTGAATGTGAGTGTGAATGGTTGTCTGTGTCTATGTGTCAGCCCTGTGATGACCTGGCGACTTGTCCAGGGTGTACCCCGCCTTTCACCCGTAGTCAGCTGGGATAGGCTCCAGCTTCCCTGCGACCCTGTAGAACAGGATAAAGCGGCTAGAGATAATGAGATGAGATGAGATACGTCACCCTAGACGCCGATGCTCTGTTGCGATGCATCACGCCTCTGGTTACAGAACGCTGGCTCACAATGTAAATACACACACTGGTGCGGCTTCATGCCAGCTTCATATGGCTCGGTGTAAATCATTGAAACCAGAATATTGCCAGTATTACAGGATATCTGTGTAAAAAGGGATATTCTCTCTCTCTGTCTGTGTCTTTATTATAAATCATAAAAAGTCACATGATACACTTGTGTAATTGACAAACTAATTATTTCACATTTTTGGTTCAGTGTTATATAAGGTATATTATGGCTTATATGCTGTATAAGCCATACCTCTATGAGCTGCTATGTCTCTGCTGGGAGGAGGGCTGCGTCCCACAAGACATGCGTGATTCACTTCTTGTCACCCTCCACAAGAACAAAGGTTACCGCGGCGACTGCAACAACTTCCACGGAATCTCACTCCTTGTCATCATCGGGAAAGTATTTGCTCGTGTCATCTTGGGACGCCTGCAACCTCTTGCTGTGCGTGTCTATCCAGAGTCACAATGCGGATTTAGAGGTGGTAGATCTACAGTGGATATGATCTTCTCACTACGCCAGCTTCAGGAGAAGTTCCGGGAACAGCAGCAGTCTGTCTACATTGCCTTCATCAACCTGACGAAGGCCTTTGATCTAGTCAGTAGAAGTGGTCTTTTTGCAATCCTCAAGAAAATCGGCTGTCCCCTGAAACTTTACAACATGGTTACATCTTTCCACAATAGCATGCGAAGCACAGTCCGCTTCAGTGGAGCAACTTCTGATTCATTCCCAGTGAGCAGCGGAGTAAAGCAGGGCTGCATTCTGGCACCAACTCTCTTCGGGATATTCTTCTCCATGCTCTTCGATTTTGCATTTGGTGACTGTGACAAGGGCGTCTATCTCTGCATCAGAACAGACGGTAGGCTATTTAACCTTGCCAGGTTCCACACTAAGGCTACATCCACACGACAACGGCAACGAGTTTTTTTTTTTAAATATCGCGTCCACATGGGCAACGGATCAGTAAAATATCAGGTTCATATGGCAACGCAACGCTTGCTGAAAACGATGCAATACACATGCCACACCACTACGTGCGCTGTAAGACGGTCCCATCGGAGACACCAGAACAATAGAAGTAGACGCATGCACATAACTGCGCATGCGCACAGTGACTATCCCTGTCACTGTCACACGCACACACTTTCTCACTCCCTATCCTATGGATATAGTCCCTTTAAATCACGTGCTCATTTTTTGAATGGAGACGCGGAAAGAGGAATGAATGGGGGTAGATGGAAGCCGGTACGCCAACATTCTGATATCCTCCAGAATTCTTTAATGGTCCGGAATAAATTGAATGCTACACGTTGATGGATTAATTTGTTCTCCTACGCCCTTTTTGAGGAATGTATTGTCGGACTTAAACCAACATCTGAAGAGGTGAGATCGCTCCTTTTTTTTCCCTATTTTTGCTGGCGGGATTGACTCTGCCCTAAGGGCTATTCTCTCACTCTCTCTCTCTCTCTCTCTCTCTCTCTCTCTCTCACTTTGCACCATTATACAATAAATATTCACAGTGAAAATATTTTGTAAGCGCGTTTCATGAACCAAGTTATAGGATTTGTTGACAACTCGCATCGAGTTCGTTACACTTCTACCCGGCGTGAAGCACATGTGGTTGTGATGTCATCGTAAACAAATCTGTTCTACTCATCCAGACGACTTTGCAACAGCTCCGTTGCCAGATTTTTTCACTCTGGAACCCGTTCTCAAAAGATTTCATTTTGGGGCACCCAAAACGCCGGTGCCGTGTGGACGCCAGGCCGAAACAATAAACAATTTTATCAGATTCACCTGAATCCATTGCCGTGTGGACAGGGCCTAAGACGAAAGTTAAGGAGGTCCTCATTCGTGAGCTGTTGTTTGCTGACGACGCGGCACTGTTGTCTCACACTGAGGCTGGCCTCCAATGATTGGTGGATCGCTTCTCTTACACCTGTAAAGAGCTTGGGCTAATGATTAGCATCAAGAAGACTAACATTCTTGCGCAGGGTGCTGACTCCCCTCCAGCCATTGTCGTTGATGACAGCTATGTAGAGGCAGTCGAGTGCTTTACGTATCTGGATTCAATGATCACTGGTTCCCTCTCCTTGGATGCCGAAGTCGGTGCAAGAATCAGTAAAGCCACAGGTGTCATGGCAAGACTGAACAAGAGATTTTGGTCCAACCGCCAGTTATTTTCAAACACCAAACTTCACGTGTACCAAGCCTGTGTTCTTTCCACTCTACTGTATGGCAGCAAGTCTTGTGCACCATATGCCAGACAAGAAAAACGGCTTAATAGCTTCCATCTCCGCTACCTCAGGCGCATCCAAAAGATCTCTTGGCAGGACAGACTGACCAACACGGAGGTCCTCAAACGTGCTGGCATTCCAAGCATCCACACTCTGCTGATCCAAAGGCGTCTCAGGTGGCTAGGACATGTGCACCATATGGACTCAGGGCACATTCCCAAGGATACCTTGTACAGGGAATTGCGCAAAGGGACTTGTCCTGTTGGAAGACCTCACCTCCGCTTCAAGGATGTGTGAAAAAGGGACTTGAAATCGGCGGGTATCAACATCGCGGCCTCATGGGAGTCTTAGAGGGCTTTTGTGAGAAACGGCTTGCAGAAAGCTGAAAGGGACAAGAACGAGCATCTCGAAGCGAAAAGAGACGATTGTAAAGTGAGGGCAACATCCTCAAGAGCTCCATCTGAATTTGTTTGTGCCAGATGCACAAGAGACTGCCACTCCAGAGTCGGCCTATTCAGCCACTCTAGAAAGTGCAGCAGCACCTAGTGCTACGCCATCATCCTCTAAGACGAACGGATGCCTACTATTATATAAGCTATATTGGTTGCATCCAAAGTTCTTTACTTTACAAAATACTATGAACAGTTTGCACAAATCTTATCATTCCACTTTTGCTTATCATAAATATTTAGGGAGTAATAAAGTCAAAATAAATTAATTTTCGTTTACACTCACCGGCCACTTTAATAAGAACTTGTTCTTGATTCTGAGATTCCTGTTCTTGGGTGGAGTGGAACCCAATGTGGTCTTTTGTTGTTGCATGCTGAGATGCTTTTCTGCTCACCACGGTTGTAAAGAATGATTATATGAGTTACTGTATCCTTCTTGACAGCTCAAACCAATCTTGGATGGGTTTACCAAAAGCCTCCTAACCCTAAGAGCATCTTAGGCCCTGTCCACACGGCAACGGATTCAGGTGACTCCGATACAATTGCTTATCGTTTAGGCCTAGCGTCCACACGGCACCGGCGTTTTGGGTGCCCAAAACGCAGTCTTTTTGAGAACGGGTTCCAGAGTGGAAAGATCTGGCAACGTTGCCGTTGTGAAGTCGTCTGGATGAGTAGAACGGATTTGTTTACGATGACGTCACAACCACATGACTGTGAGTGCTTCACGCCAGGTAGAAGTGTAACGAACTCGATGCAAGTTGTCAACAAATCCTGTAACTTGGTTCATGAAACGCGCTTACAAAATATTTTCACTGTGAATATTTATTGTGTAATGGTGCAAAGTGAGAGAGAGAGAGAGAGCGAGAGAGAGACTCTGCCCTTAGGGCAGAGTCAATCCCGCCAGCAAAAATAGGGAAAAAAAGGAGCGATCTCACCTCTTCAGATGATGGTTTAAGTCCTACAATACATTCCTCAAAAAGGGCGTAGAAGAGCAAATTAATCCATCAACGTGTAGCATTCAATTTATTCCGGACCATTAAAGACGCCGCCTTCCGCGTAGAATCATACGTCATCCTCGCCGCCATATTGGATAGGTCAAAGCGGAGAATAAAGATTCATGTGCTGCGTTTAACTGTACCAACAGGTTTACCGTCCAAACGAGATCACATGGGATTACCTTTCACAGGTGAGAAACAACAAATTAATCCATCAACGTGTAGCATTCAATTTATTCCGGACCATTAAAGACGCCGCCTTCCGCGTAGAATCATACGTCATCCTCGCCGCCATATTGGATAGGTCAAAGCGGAGAATAAAGATTAGCTGCGTTTAACTGTACCAACAGGTTTGCCGTCCAAACGAGATCACATGGGATTACCTTTCACAGGTGAGACTGGAAAAATACTTTTCATTGTATTTGGTCATTATAATGTAATTTTCCGAACAGATTTTCCTGACTTTGTGGCTAATATGAAGTCTCGCGCATAATAGTTTATGCGCATGCGTCCTTACTTCTTCTATTGTTCTGGTGTCTCCGAAGGGACCATCTTACAGCGCCCCTAGAGGTGTGGCATGTGTATTGCATCGTTTTCAGCAAGCGTTGCATTGCCATATGGACCTGATATTTTACTGATCGTTGCCCATTTGGACGCGATATATTTTTAAATAACATCTCGTTGCCGTTGTCGTGTGGCTGTAGCCTTAGCTAGGAAAGACAGCATTCATTGTGCTGCTCGCTCTATCATTTAACGATGATCTTTGTGCTGCAGTGCTTTTGGGAAACTCAGGCCTGGCCATTTTCCTCTGACCTCTCTCATCAACAAGGCGTTTCCACCCACAGAACTATCACTCATTCACTGTTTTTTGTTTTTTTCGCACCATTCTCTGTGAACTCTAGAGACTGTTGTGTGTGAAAACCCCAGGAGATCAGCAGTTTTTGAAATACTCAAACCAGTCCATCTGGCTCAAACCAACACCCATGCCACAGAGAAAGTCCCACTTTGAGACCACAATTTTTCCCGTTCTGATGTTTGAAGTGAACATTAACTGAAGCTCTTGATTTGTATCTGCATGATTTTATGCATTGTGCTGCTGTCAAGGGATCAGCTGATCAGAGAACTGCATAAGCCAGCAGGTGTGTGGGCGTACCTAATAAAGTGGCCTGTGAGTGTATAATAAAGCTCCACATTACGATTCTAACATTTAAAATTCAGAATAAAAATACAACTTAATCTCTGTGGCATGTTTTTAAGAATAAATATTACCTTTGTACCTTCATAACTTTTTTGTATCTCTGACTGAAGCAGGTGGCGTATTGTCATGTATCACAGCTCCTCTAAAGCCTTTATATGTCGCTAGAATGTGTGTTGTGTGCGGTGTGTCGACTGCTCGTAAAGCAGTGCTTATGTTCAAAGTCTCTGAAATGATAGCAGACAGAAGGCTGTAAAGGCTGCTGAGGAGGGAAAAAAAAAAGATACCTTGCAGGCCTGTGCAGGATCTGGGGAATTCACTAATGGTAATGTTCAGGGGCCCAGTGAAAAGGGGCCATTTTCATGTGCTCTGTGAATGTGTGTGTGTGTGTGTGTGTGTGTGTGTGTGTGTGTGTGTGTGTGTGTGTGTGTGTGTGTCCATATATCTACTCCTACACAGCTACACAATTCTTTCTCTTCCAGATTAGAGCTGGAGATTAAACTGAGCCCAGAATGTGTGCTGTATATTGCATACGTGTGAGTTTCTGTTGTAGCAGTGTGTGTTTGCTGTATGGCTCTGTGTAATAGGCTGGTCGTTTATTAGGACCAGAGTGTAGCCAAGAAATGAATGGGGCCGCAGAGCGGGCCCTTTAAATCCACTCTGCCAACAGACTCTCTAAAACAAAATAATGGCATCACTCGCCGTGCAAGTTAATGGGAGCTGATAGGGCAAAGCCTGGGAGGTCAGGAGGTCGCGAGCTTGGGCTAAGTCGTCAGGGAGCTGAATGCCATTCCCCTGGCCCACAGCAGGAACAAGGGGGGAGGGAGAGAGAGGGACAAGACCTCCATCCCCCACTCTTCCTTAGCCACCTTCAGACACTCACCGGAATGTACCGGAGAGAGAAGAGAGACAGAAAAAGAGGGATGAGTTGTGGGGGAGGGGCGGGTTGGATATGCGCTTCTAATTCACTTCTGCACAAGAATAATATACCAGAGGCAGAAATGTCCACCAACTGTGTGCAGTTTCATGGAATATGGAAGAGAGAGAGAGAGAGAGAGAGAGAGAGAGTGTGTGTGTGTGTGTGTGTGTGTGTGTGTGTGTGTGTGTGTGTCCGTCCAGGGACTTATAACTCAATGGGAAAGCAGAGGGCTTTGGCACTGAACACAGTCCACAGACTCCTCCACCATGAAAAGTGAATTAGCGAGCTGATTTACAGAGATTTACAGTTCTGCTCTCTTCCTCTCTTTTTTAAAAGCTCTCTGCAGGTATTCCTTGACTAGAGATTCGATCACACCGGGGAGAAGATTTGTTAATAGATCTGTTAATAGTTAGCAAACAGCAGGTAGTATCATTTGAAGGGCAAGACATTTGAGAGATTGAATTTTTTTTCCTGGTTATTATCCAATTATCATGATTTCATGGGTTCAAGATGTAATAAGGCCAATGGTTTTCACAGACAGTCGTCAGATTTAATCTTGTGACGAGCACTGGTCAAATCAGAAGCCTAAGAGCGGTGCCCCCTTGAGGAAGTGCAAAAAAGTACATACATCTCATATAACTACCTGCTGGGCATGTATGCAGATAAACACAGGGATTTCAATTTCTAGGAATTATTTAGAACATGAGTTACGACTACTACTACTACAAGTAGTAATAATAAGGATAATAATAATAATACAATTCTATATGTTATAACCCAGCTTTTTTCTCTCTCTGACAGATGCCAGCTTGTCGCCGGACGCCTCTAAGCAGAGCCACTGGTGTAGTGTGGCATACTGGGAGCACCGGACACGAGTGGGTCGCCTGTACCCAGTGTATGAGCCCTCAGTGAGCATCTTCTATGACCTACCTCAGGGCACGGGCCTGTGCCTAGGCCAGCTGGGCGGCGAGCACCGTGGTGGCACTGCCCAGCGCACACGCAGCAAAATCGGTTATGGCCTGCTGCTCAGTAAAGAGCCGGATGGTGTGTGGGCTTACAATCGTAGTCAGCACCCCATTTTCGTTAACTCACCAACGCTGGAGGCGCCAGGAGGACGCGGCCTGCTCGTACGCAAGGTCATGCCCGGATACTCCATCAAGGTGTTTGACTACGAGCTCTCAGCTCGGCTGCTGCTGCGCCACGAGGCTGAGCCTGCGCTACCGGACGGCCCATACGACCCCAACAGTGTGCGCATCAGCTTTGCCAAGGGCTGGGGACCGTGCTACTCGCGCCAGTTCATCACCTCCTGCCCGTGCTGGCTCGAAATCCTCCTCAACAACCACAGATAACACACAAACAGATAGACATTGAGAGCCAGTCACAGACTCAGAGCCAAAAGATGCACCCAGAGACTGGACACACCCCACAAACTATCCCAAATATCGTCTACTTAGATTTAATATAAAGTTTTATATATTATATGAAATATATATTATACTTGTAAATACTGGAGTCATTTTTACAATGTAATTATTTATGTATGGTGCAATGTGTACATGGACAAGTGGAAAAAACCGAAATGCACTTTGGCTTATATATATTATATATATATTATATATATTATATATATAAAATATCTATAAAAATAAAGAATTTTTCAATACCATTTTGAAAAATTATACAGCAAAATTAGACAAACCTGGTTTTGGTGTATAGTTTTTACATATTACTAATATCCAGACAAAAAGCTAACACCGTTCACACATTGATAATAAAGTATTCGCATAATATTTGTCTGGATCTGCTCACTTCTTTCTGAAATGAATGATAAGAATTTTCATTTACATCACCATTACAATGCTATAATGCATTTAGTGGGCGTGTGCAATGTACTACCTGTATGAATATACTTCAGAAGGTGTGTACAGCGGGTGGAGCGGCCCTCAGGCACTGCCACAGGCACCAAAGAGTCGAGCAAATAAAAGGAGCCAGTGAGAAAGTATCCTCTGGAGACTGGCTTGTTTTACTCACCAATGGCTGCTTTGTGTTCCTTGTGAATACGAGTGAAGTGAAGAGTGCGTGTTTGCGTACTCTAGTGCTGACCACTGTCACTAGGACGGTAACTGTATTGTACATCGTTCTTTTGAAGTAAGCTTCTTGACATCTCCATGAGGGAAGACATGAATTCTTATCAAGTCAGCATTATCCAGTGGTGCTTGAAAGTTTATGAACCCTTTGGAATTTTCTATATTTCTGCATAAATATGACCTAAAACATCATCAGATTTTCACACACGTCCTAAAAGTAGATAACCCAGTTAAACAAATGAGACAAAAATATTATACTTGGTCATTTATTTATTGAGGAAAATGATCCAGTATAACATATCTGTGAGTGGCAAAAGTATGTGACCCTTTGCTTTCAGTATCTGGTGTGACCCCCTTGTGCAGCAATAACTGCAACTAAACGTTTGCAGTAACTGTTGATCAGTCCTGCACACCGGCTTGGAGGAATTTTAGCCCGTACCTCCGTACAGAACAGCTTCAACTCTGGGATGTTGGTGGGTTTCCTCACATGAACTGCTCGCTTCAGATCCTTCCACAACATTTTGATTGGATTAAGGTCAGGACTTTGACTTGGCCATTCCAAAACATTAACTTTATTCTTCTTTAACCATTCTTTGGTAGAACGACTTGTGTGCTTAGGGTCGTTGTCTTGCTGCATGATCCACCTTCTCTTGAGATTCAGTTCATGGACAGATGTCCTGACATTTTCCTTTAGAATTTGCTGGTATAATTCAGAATTTATTGTTCCATCAATGATGGCAAGCCGCCTGGCCCAGATGCAGCAAAACAGGCCCAAATCATGATATTACCACCACCATGTTTCACAGATGGGATAAGGTTCTTATGCTGGAATGCAGTGTTTTCCTTTCTCCAAACATAACGCTTCTCATTAAAACCAAAAAGTTATATTTTGGTCTCATCCATCCACAAAACATTTTTCCAATAGCGTTCTGGCTTGTCCACGTGATCTTTAGCAAACTGCAGACAAGTAGCAATGTTCTTTTTGGAGAGCAGTAGCTTTCTCCTTGCAACCCTGCCATGCACACCATTGTTGTTCAGTGTTCTCCTGATGGTAGACTCATGAACATTAACATTAGCCAATGTGAGAGAGGCCTTCAGTTGCTTAGAAGTTATCCTGGGGTCCTTTGTGACTTCGCCGACTATTACACGCCTTGCTCTTGGAGTGATCTTTGTTGGTCGACCACTCTAACAATGGTCTTGAATTTCCTCCATTTGTATACAATCTGTCTGACTGTGGATTGGTGGAGTCCAAACTCTTTAGAGATGGTTTTGTAACCTTTTCCAGCCTGATGAGCATCAACAACGCTTTTTCTGAGGTCCTCAGAAATCTCCTTTGTTCGTGCCATGATAAACTTCCACAAACATGTGTTGTGAAGATCAGACTGTGATAGATCCCTGTTCTTTAAATAAAACAGGGTGCCCACTCACACCTGATTGTCATCCCATTGAATGAAAACACCTGACTCTAATTTTACCTTCAAATTAACTGCTAATCCTAGAGGTTCACATACTTTTGCCACTCACAGATATGTAATATTGGATCATTTTCCTCAATAAATAAATGACCAAGTATAATATTTTTGTCTCATTTGTTTAACTGGGTTCTCTTTATCTACTTTTAGGACTTGTGTGAAAATCTGATGATGTTTTAGGTCATATTTATGCAGAAATATAAAAAATTCTAAAGGGTTCACAAACTTTCAAGCACCACTGTAACTAACTCACTATAGCTGTTTCTCTCACTCTCTCTCTCTCACACACACACACACACACACACACACACACACACACACACATTCATGCACATTCTCTGTCAACCTCAATTTTATGGAAAAACTAAAAATAAAAGAATGGGTTAAAATATGAAAATTACTTTATCCTCTGAAAATGGAGAAATGATTAACATTGGAAGTGGCTTCAAGTAAACCAGAGCTTAAGAGACCCTTTTTTTTTCTTTATACATCTCATGTATGCCAACTGGTAGCCGTTCAACATCTTTACACTGGCAGTCAAGAGATTTTCTTTGACACTTTAACAACTATTAGTGTCACAGACAAAACAAAAGTGTACAAAAGTGCAATTAAATAATGAAAATATTCAACAAACTTTCCACCAGAGACCTAAATATTTGCATCTGTGGACGTAACTGGCAAGAGCTCAGATTCTACAGGAACTTTATTGCCTTATTAAATGCAGATGCTTTTGGAGCATAAATCATTTAAACTTATATAAAAAATGCTTATATAAGTTGCAGGGCAAATATATATTGTGTAATACTTGTGCTTAATTATTGATCTAGACTTTTTCATTTAGGTCAAGGTTGTTTCCAATATTATAATGGAGTCACAAACACTTCTCAATTAACTGTTAAATATTTTCATTTTGGAGTATTTTAGAGGCTTTTAGGGTGTACTAAAACTTTTGACAGGCAGCATATTTTGAGTCTGATTTTTTTTTTATTATAACCAGGTGAGACCAATATCTACCTCCTATTTCACTCCTGAGTTCAGAGCGCACCTCCCCGCAGCTCTCGGGCATCAATCATATGTCCTGTAGCTTTAACTGGTGGGTAGAAAGCTGCAACCTTGAGTTCCTTCAGTTCCTTGAGAACCTAACTGGTTGCTTCGGAGGAGCAGGGAGGAGTTGAGTTGTGAGGGACATGGCCTGGCCCGTTTTCCTCATCTGTGGTACAGCTCAAGCTAAATCCAGCATGCTTGCCTGCCGAGAACTGAATATCTGCAGCGGGTGGTTTATGGACCCGGTTGGCCTTCTCACAGTAAGTGACCAGAGAGACGGCTTCATGCTTGTGTGCACTGATAGATGGCCTGAGCGTGCACACGCTGAAAACATCCAGTAAGATGTAGGTGGCTGAGCTGGTTTCCTTGTTAATTTTGGGTGCTGCTTTTCAAAAGTTCAAAAGGAGAAAGAGGGAGGTTGAGGTTTAGAAGAAGGAAACTGGCCATGAATTCTCCTTCCACAATCCAGATCGCGTAAAGCAGCAATTCGATTCCAGGACCAAACATTGCTTTCCCTCAGCTGCCTTCTGTATTCAACAATAATAGTGCCAGCACCTCTGGGGAGTCCTGGCTGGACCTTGCACTGCTCTGACAAGTTCAAAGAGATTTACTGTAAGTACTGAAACCAGCAGGGGACAGACGGACCATGTCGTGCAGAGAGTGTGACTGGACCGCTTAATTGAAACATGTTGAGAAAACATGGTCCGCGCCTTGTGGTCCGTTAATTCGGCCCATCCTCAAAGGTGCAGGGAGTGTGGTGAAGAGGGCACTGCCTCTGTGTCGTCTCATGCAAAGCCATAGGCTCCACAGCCTGCCGTTCCTCCCTTGGTGCAATGTCTGCCGCCAACCCCGTGCCGAGTTCAAACATCCCAGAGCCAGAGGAGTGGCTCTTCTGCCTACAAGTGGGGGCCATTATCCTGTGCTTTTATGTTTGCCTTATGGGAAGGGTGCCTGGATCAGCACTAGGGGAAGGAACTGGCAGGTCACTCTGCCAGACAAACTGAGAGCGTGATACACACATTACACAAGGTACTGTACAGGGTATGAGAAGGAGGCCTAATTAGAGTGGGCACAGCAAAATCTGGAGCAGGGGACGGAGAGAGAGTGAGAGAGAGAGACAGAGAGGCCTGGGAAGGCTCCCTGCTCCTCATAGTTGTGGCAGAGCTGCAGCTTTTAGTCAGGGAATAAGGGAGGGAGTGTGCGAGGGAGGGATGAGAACGGAAAAGCCATGTAAGCAGCTTTGTGAATGCACTGCTACCTCAGGGATGGTATTGATTAAGGGCCCTTGTAGAGCTCGCACTCACTCTCTGAACTAAACAGGGCCAGGCCCCAACACAATTCAGTTTGCTTATTTTGATATCAGATCCTGAGTGTTAGTGACTCACAAAGAGTGGAAAAGTTTTTCGAATGAGACTTTCTTTTGATGTGAATTAACATACGATAAAAGTCCTTAATGAGTGTATTTTAACTTTGCCAACTTTATACAAAGCTCTGGGGTTTTTTTTTTTAGTGTAGCCTACATCTTTGCCTGTAAGTGCACTGAAGACTTTGCAACTTTTTAAAGAACATTTTAGAAACCTTATGATTATTGCCTCTGACCTGCCAAAGCCTTGTATGTCATAGGCTTTAGATGCCAGGACTTTAGTCCTGCTCCTACACACTGTTCTTTGATATACACAAAATACAGCGTAGTACATGTACATCTCAGACGGCTAAACAATAGATTAGAACAAAGCCAAACCACTAAATCATGTTGTCTGTCGTCGCCCAAATGAGGATGGGTTCCCTTTTGAGTCTGGTTCCTCTCAAGGTTTCTTCCTCATGTCGTCTGAGGGAGTTTTTCCTTGCCACCGTCGCCGCAGGCTTGCTCATTGGGGATAGATTAGGGATAAAATTAGCTCATGTTTAAAGTCATTCAAATTCTGTAAAGCTGCTTTGCAACAATGTCTATTGTTAAAAGCGTGATAAAAATAAACTTGACTTAATGTCTTTTGCAAAACAAAACTAAAGGAGGTTTAAAAAAAAGGGTTCTGAGTAGGCATCAGTGGAATGGTTTGATATTGAGTGTACTATTGATGTCGTGTGCAAGGAACTGTTGACAAACTCGGACACTGTTATGGAGTGACAAAATGGCATCAGCAGAGAAAAGGATCCTAATTTAGTAATTTGTTGAATGTTTTAATCATTGCACCAATTATTTTTCCAGTCCATAATGCAATTTAGATTCATCTGTAATTCTGAAATTCTCATAATACAGATCCTGGCAATATGCCGCTCTGAGAACACAACGGATCCGGGGTAAGCTTGCATGGGAGCTTTTTATTTGAACTCGTGTCATTAGCAAAGTAGTCAGTCGGTATCATTAATGTTTTCTGCCCAAAACAAGTAACTTTACAGCTTGCCAGTTTGCTCACCACTTTCTTCTTGGTTCTGACCTTGTTCTGCTTACAGTCTCACACATATACACTCAGCTCACTGTTCTGGGAGAGAAAAGAGAGGTTACATAAATATATGTGGGAAAACAGGGCGCAGGTCTGCCATGTTAGTCATTATCCCCAAATATCTCCCTCCCAGTACAAACCCACACCCCCATGTGCTACATCTAAACATGCTACACCATCTGCCTAACCTTTTGCAGCTATAGACAAACTGCTCTTGAAACACTGCATGAGTCACTATTCTCACTAGTTATTCAGCACTTGAAGACCAGCAGCTCCAGGATAGGTAGAGACTGTTCTAAACTTATTAAATAGTTACGCAATTTACTTTTTTTTTATGATGAAAATACATCAGATGTTTTAGGCAACGGGAAGGTAGGAAGGTAGGAGTAGACATTTTTCACCTCATTTCACCTGTCTGTTCACTGACCTACACTGTAATCACTGTGGTTAAAGAATCAACACAGAATATATATCAGAAATGTTTTGTTTACAATCATTTCAATGCTCATAAAGGTAAAAACACATTTAAAACATGTAAACTGAACAGGCGTAGATTTCCCAATAACATTGCACTTTAGGGCTAAAGAGTGAGTTTAAAGACGCTCTTAAGAACGAATGTTGTCTCTGTACATGGTTTTCCCAAACTCACTTCTTAGGAGTCTTAAAGGCAACTTTACTAAGAGCGTCTTTACAATGTGCTTCCTCGAGATTGGCATTAGTAGTTGCGAAAGGCATTCATACTGTAGTTGCTGAAGGTATTAGTCATTGCGAAATCCACTCAATGAGGTCACATGGCATTCTGTTTTAACCAAAAACCACTGAAATATCTCATCTTATAATCTCTAGCTGCTTTATCCTGTTCTACAGGGTCGCAGGCAAGCTGGAGCCTATCCCAGCTGACTACAGGCAAAAGGCGGGGTACACCCTGGACAAGTCGCCAGGTCATCACAGGGCTGACACATAGACACAGACAACCGTTCACACTCACACTCACACCTACGGTCAATTTAGGCTACATCCACACGACAACGGCAACGAGATTTTTTTTTTTAAATATCGCGTCCACATGGGCAACGGATCAGTAAAATATCAGGTTCATATGGCAACGCAACGCTTGCTGAAAACGATGCAATACACATGCCACACCACTACGTGCGCTGTAAGACGGTCCCATCGGAGTAACCAGAACAATAGAAGAAGTAGACGCATGCACATAAACCCCTTCTTCTGTAGCATCAGCCACATAAAGTTTTGATTATTAATCAGTAGCGTAAAACGAAAGACGCGGAAAGAGGAATTAATGGGGGTAGATGGAAGCCGGTACGCCAACATTCTGATATCCTCCAGAATTCTTTAATGGTCCGGAATAAATTGAATGCTACATGTTGATGGATTACTTTGTTCTTCTACGCCCTTTTTGAGGAATGTATTGTCGGACTTAAACCAACATCTGAAGAGGTGAGATTGCTCCTTTTTTTTCCTATTTTTGCTGGCGGGATTGTTTTGGTTTTTGGAAAGCGCACGGGCGGTGCGCGGTTTGGTACTGCTTCCGCAGTGTTTGGACTAAAGACTCTGCCCTAAGGGCTATTCTCTCACTCTCTCTCACTTTGTACCATTACACAATAAATATTTACAGTGAAAATATTTTGTAAGTGCGTTTCATGAACCAAGTTATAGGATTTGTTGACAACTCGCATCGAGTTCGTTACACTTCTACCCGGCGTGAAGCACTGACAGTCATGTGGTTGTGACGTCATCGTAAACAAATCCGTTCTACTCATCCAGACGACTTCGCAATGGCGCCATTGCCAGATTTTTTCCACTCTGGAACCCGTTCTCAAAAGATTTCGTTTTGGGGCACCCAAAACGCCGGTGTCATGTGGACGCCAGGCCGAAACGATAAACAATTTTATCAGATTCACCTGAATCCGTTGCCGTGTGGACAGGGCCTTAGAGTCACCAGTTAACCTAACCTGCATGTCTTTGGACTGTGGGGGAAACCGGAGCACCCGGAGGAAACCCACACGGACACGATGCAAACTCCACACAGAAAGGCCCTCGCCGGCCACGGGGTTCAAACCCAGACCTTCTTGCTGTGAGGCGACAGCGCTAACCACTACACTACTGTGCCGCCCCCCCTGAAATATAAAGTGTTATGTTAATATGTTGTATCGTCATTAAGCATTACATATATAATGTGGTGATTAATAATTGAAACTATTTTACATTTTTGGACAATAACTTTTATATATATATATATATACACACACAATGTTAGAGGTGTAGAAATGTGTCTCATTTATGACACTTTAATTAGATAATTAACCTAACCGCATGTCTTTGGAGGAAACCCACGCAGACAACATGCAAACTCCGCAAACACAGAGGCCCCCACCGGCCACTGGGCTTAAACCCAGAACCTTCTTGCTGGGAGGCGACAGTGCTAACCACTACACCACCATGCCACCCAACAATGTGACATAAATTCAATGTGACATTACGATATCCATACGTAATTCCATAATGTTTTGCATATATTTATTTAATAATTAACTCGATGTACTTGCAATGTCCAAGAAAAATAATTGAACACCGGCAGCAGATTCAACACCATTTTCCACCCATTGATTGTGAGAGACCTTCGGAGGCACATGCACATTCTGTGTATTCAGCTGCGAGGAGACGCTCTTTGTTGTGAAAGAGTGAGCCAGGTCCATCGTAAGTTAATAACGATATAAAGTGCTACTTTGGCTACAACATTGTAAAACCATATTAGCTTAACGATGGATCTTCAGAGGAAGTTAAAAACACTCTTAGCCTTAAGAGGCTTTCGGGAAACCCACCCCAGTGCTATTCCCACTTATTGCCAATCATATGCTCTTCCATCTTCTAACTGTTAGTTTAACCCCAGATTGTATTCACATTAACAATCATAATGCTGCTTGTAAACCTCATGTTAATGGCTTACTGCATGTCACAGAATTTGTCACTTCCTAACTCACTAACTTCAGGGATCTTTCATGTACCATTGATATCAACCAGCAGATTGAAAATTTCACAATGTAATGTCATGTAGGGCATACAGTATATTGCATTTATTGTACCTTTAATCTCATCTCATCTCATTATCTCTAGCTGCTTTATCCTGTTCTACAGGGTCGCAGGCAAGCTGGAGCCTATCCCAGCTGACTACGGGCGAAAGGCGGGGTACACCCTGGACAAGTCACCAGGTCATCACAGGGCTGACACATAGACACAATCATTCACACTCACACCTACGGTCAATTTAGGCCCTGTTTACATTATTTCGAATCAGCGGATCATCAGATTAACGTTTTTAAAACAATTCGCGTGCACACAGCAACGCCAATACACGATTCACGTGCACACAGCAACGCCAATACACGGATACACTAATCACATGACTAATTAGACGGCACGTCACATGATCCCAGTGCATATCAGGCATGCGCAAGTCACTCACCACTTGCAAGTGGAAGGATAGCAAGCGAACACCTTCTCCAGCAGATAAACACACCTGGCTGTGATGTTCATGTTCTCACTGAGTTTAAGCGCCTGAAGGAGGTTGAAATGTGTAAATAAACCTCAGTGCAGCTCAGCGCTTCCTCCTGCGCTCCAAATCACTCCGCCCTGAACAGCGAGTGCCCTCTGGAGGGTGCGCACTCCGGCCCTGCGCAGCTCACAGAGCGCGCGAGTGAAGCGCACGAGCAGTGATTCGGGACTGAGCCGCTGTGTGTGTGATCCCAACGCCAGCGAATCAGGAAGGTGGATGTCACAGTGACGTTGTCCAATGACGACGTCAGCTAGAGCTCAGCACAGTGTATCCTCAATGTTTACACAGCACCGGACCAGACACAAACTGGATTGAACACGTGGGCTCTGGCGGATTCCCGTTTCCCGGCGTTTTAATGTGAACGGACAGTGCATCCGCGAAGAAAACGAGACAGATACGGTCTAATGTAAACTTGGCCTTAGAGTCACCAGTTAGCCTAACCTGCATGTCTTTGGGGGAAACCGGAGCACCCGGAGGAAACTCACTCGGACAACATGCAAACTCCGCACAGAAAGGCCCTCGCCAGCCACGGGGCTTGAACCCGGACTTTCTTGCTGTGAGGCGACAGTGCTAACCACTACACCACCGTGCCGCCCTTGTACCTTTAATATGACCATCAAAGATTTCTACAACAACTGCTCGGTCAGGATTTATTACTGCAGTAAAAAGGTTTTCACAACAACAGGGTTCCTATATTTGGCTTATAGAGCTGATAAAAGACTTTTGTGCAAAATGTCCTGCTCTTTGGTAACTTTGTGAACCATGCTCCAATTTATATATACAGTCATATAAAGCACAGCTTCCTGACGTTAAAGCTTAGAGGAGAGTTCTTCAGAGAAGAGGAAAGATTCTGACTTGTGTATTTTTATGACTGAGGTACAAGTACAATTACAGCAATGAGGATGTGCATCCTCAATACTGTCCCACATATTAGCTGTAGCCCCAGTCCAAACCGTGCACATCTGGCTTCAGCACACAGACAGCAGAGTAATAGCACGTTAGACACTGCGAGAAAGAAAGAGATCACACCGAGTGGCTGGAAGATTTCCTGCTCCCACTCTCTCATGAGGCTGACTGCGGAAATCTTCTCACCTAGGCCTAGAGCAGCCTAATTATAGACAACAACCTGACAGTTGTTCACAGTTATGCTCCAATACAGGTCGATGCATGGTGACTAAAACATGCACTCACATGCTCATCCATAATGTGTCTTTTTCAAAGGAATAGGGGATCCACAGAGAGCAAATGAGAGAAAGAGAGAGGGATATCACACCCTAGGTAAGAGTAGGGCTTGTTGTCTGTGAAGATTCTCAATCATCCAGGTCATAGTAAACTGTGGGTGGTAGAAATGGGCACCTGGACTTGCTTGAAGATTCTTGAAAACATTTCACCTCTCGTCCAAAAGGCTTCCTCAGTTCTGTCTGACTAATAGGGGCTTTATCCTTCAGTGTGTGGACAAAATGTTTTGTTCTGAATACATTATAGATGTAGATGTTCCAGATCTCATCTCATCTCATTATCTCTAGCCGCTTTATCCTGTTCTACAGGGTCGCAGGCAAGCTGGAGCCTATCCCAGCTGACTACGGGCGAAAGGCAGGGTACACCCTGGACAAGTCCCCAGGTCATCACAGGGCTGACACATAGACACAGACAACCATTCACACTCACATTCACACCTACGGTCAATTTAGAGTCACCAGTTAACCTAACCTGCATGTCTTTGGACTGTGGGGGAAACCGGAGCACCCGGAGGAAACCCACGCAGACACGGGGAGAACATGCAAACTCCGCACAGAAAGGCCCTCGTCGGCCACGAACCCGGACCTTCTTGCTGTGAGGCGAAAGCGCTAACCACTACACCACCATGCCGCCCCGATGTTCAAGATGAAGAAGCAAAAAACCTACGACAAATACATCCATCCATTATCTGTAGCCGCTTATCCTGTGCAGGGTTGCAGGCAAGCTGGAGCCTATCCCAGCTGACTATGGGCGAGAGGCGGGGTACACCCTGGACAAGTCACTAGGTCATCGCAGGGCCGACACTTAGCCCATGTTTACATTAGACCGTATCAGCGGATCATCAGATTAACGTTTTTAAAACGATTAGTGTGCACACAGCAACACCAATACACGATTTGCGTGCACACAGCAACGCCAATACACGGATACTCTCGGCTCCGCAGGCATCCTGCGCTCCAAATCACTCCGCCCTGAACAGCGAGTGCCCTCTGGAGGGTGCGCACTCCGGCCCTGCGCAGCTCACACAGCGCGCGAGTGAAGTGCACAAGCCACGATTCGGGACTGAGCCGCTGTGTGTGTGATCCCAGCGCATATCACTTACTACTTGCAAGTGGAAGGATGGCAAGCCTAAAGACAATCATAACTACACAATGGGCAGTATTTTCATCAGTATTTGCAGTATTTTCATACTTTTATACTCTTTAATGAAAGGTGATACAAGGCGGAAGTCCGCGCCGTTTTTCAGCAGTCGCGTCACATGACCAACGCCAGCGAATCAGGAAGGTGGATGTCACAGTGACGTTGTCCAATGAGACACCAGCTAGAGCTCAGCACAGCGTATCCGCGTATTCTGAATGTTTACACAGCACCGGACCAGACACGATCTGGATTGAATACGTGGACGCTGGCGGATTCCCGTTTCCCGGCGTTTCCAGTCGGTTTAATGTAAACGGACAGTGCATCCGCGAAGAAAACGAGACAGATACGGTCTAATGTAAACGTAGCCTTAGAGGCAAACAACCATTCACACTTACGGTCAATTTAGAGCCACCAATTAGCCTAACCTGCATGTCTTTGAACTGTGGGGGAAACTGGAGCACCCAGAGGAAACCCACGCAGACACGGGGAGAACATGCAAACTCCACACAAAAAGGCCCCCGTTGGCCACTGGGCTCAAACCCAGAACCTTCTTACTGTGAGGCAACAGTGCTAACCACTACACCACTGTGCCGCCCTACTACAAATACAGCCCTTCCCCAAACACATACGTACATGAACAGCTGAATGGTAATGAAGTGCAAGCGCTTCTGAATTGACAGGCAACATGATGTGATAGACCAGTAAAGCTGCCCCCTTGTATTGATTGGTTGGTTGATCAGCACATGTTTTCTTTTTACAGATCCTGGAGCATTGCATAGAATGGAGCAGACATTTTACTGAAGCTGCTAGGATGCAAGAAAAGCATTGTTAAGTATTACTGACAAATATTGCTAATCCTAGCCTAAATCCATTGCAGGATAATACTAGGACTACTCGGATAAGGATACTATTCAAAGCTATATCTGTTCCTACTTTTGCAAAGACCTGACAAATCATGATACCATTACACATTCATTCATTTATTTTGTATACTGCCTGTCCGTTGCGGGTCACAGGTGAGCTGGAGCCAATCCCAGCTCACATTGGGTGAGAGACAGGGTACACCCTGGACTGGTCACTAATCTCTCATAGGGCTAACACAGAGATACAGGCTACATCCACATGACAACGGCAACGAGATGTTATTTAAAAAAATATCGCGTCCAAATGGGCAACGATCAGTAAAATATCAGGTCCATATGGCAACGCAACGCTTGCTGAAAACGATGCAATAAACATGCCACACCTCTAGGGTCGCTGTAAGATGGTCCCTTTGGAGACACCAGAACAATAGAAGAAGTAAGGACGCATGCGCATAAACTATTATGTGCGAGACTTCATATTAGCCACAAAGTCAGAAAAATCTGTTCGTAAAATTACATTATAATGACCAAATACAATGAAAAGTATTTTTCCAGTCTCACCTGTGAAAGGTAATCCCATGTGATCTCGTTTGGACGGCAAACCTGTTGGTACAGTTAAGCGTAGCACATGAATGAGGCATCTTTATTCTCCGCTTTGACCCATCCAATATGGCGGCGAGGATGACGTATGATTCTACGCGGAAGGCGGCGTCTTTAATGGTCCGGAATAAATTGAATGCTACACGTTGATGGATTAATTTGTTCTTCTACGCCCTTTTTGAGGAATGTATTGTAGGACTTAAACCAACATCTGAAGAGGTGAGATCGCTCCTTTTTTTCTCTATTTTTGCTGGCGGGATTGACTCTGCCCTAAGGGTTATTCTCTCTCTCTCTCTGCACCATTAGACAATAAATATTCACAGTGAAAATATTTTGTAAGCGCGTTTCATGAACCAAGTTATAGGATTTGTTGACAACTCGCATCGAGTTCGTTACACTTCTACCCGGCGTGAAGCACTCACAGTCATGTGGTTGTGACGTCATCGTAAACAAATCCGTTCTACTCATCCAGACGACTTCGCAACGGCAATGTTGCCAGATCTTTCCACTCTGGAACCCGTTCTCAAAAGATTGCGTTTTGGGGCACCCAAAATGCCGGTGCCGTGTGGACGCCAGGCCGAAACGATAAACAATTGTATCGGATTCACCTGAATCCATTGCCGTGTAGACAGGGCCACAGATAGCCATTCACACTCACATTCACACACATATGAGCAATTTAGAGTAGCCAGCTGACCTAATCCACATGTTTTTGGATTGTGGCAGGAAACCAAAGCACCCAGAAGAAACCCACGCAGGCACAAGAAGAACATGCAAACT
The DNA here is from genome assembly GCF_027579695.1 of Neoarius graeffei. Classification (NCBI taxonomy): domain Eukaryota; kingdom Metazoa; phylum Chordata; class Actinopteri; order Siluriformes; family Ariidae; genus Neoarius; species Neoarius graeffei. Next base: position 55,187,379 of record NC_083574.1, read on the forward strand.
CCAAACAGAAAGGCCTCGGCCAACCAGCAGGTTTGAACCCAGAAACTGTTTCCTTTGAAGCGACATTGCTATCAACTGCACCAACTTGCCACCTACCATTACACAAACCATGATAAATGTACTGGGGTGGGTTTCCCAAAAAGCCTCTTAACACTTAGAGCAGGGGTCATCAAACTACGGCCCGCGGGCCGACTCCGGCCCGCCACTCCCCTTTGACCGGCCCCTCAGCCCCTCTGCCCTCCACCACTTGAACCGGCCCTATGAGGCAATCCCCAAAAGTGGTCATGGCCTATTTTTTTAAATTGCTTTTTGGCAAATAATAACATGTCTGCATCTTGTATTTTGTTGATTTTATCAATTAAAATTGACATTTAGTTATAAAATTAACTATTCATATTTTCCGAATTTTCGTCATATGCTCGCGATCAAGCAGTGACAGGCAGCGCACGCGCAGAGAACTGTCAGTGTTCAGGACAGCAAAATGGCTAGCGGTCAGCGAAAAGCTGACAGAGTGCAGAGTTTTTAAAGAACAGTGGACCACCGATTATTTTTTCGTTCAGTGTAAGGACCGTGCAGTTTGTCTTGTATGTAAAGAAAGTGTGTCAGTTTTCAAAGAATATAATCTGCGTCGTCACTACGAAACCCGCCACAAATGCCGCTTTTCCACTACAAACGCGGCTGAGTCGGGCTGAGCCGTGCCGTGCTGAGTCGGGCTGAGCGGGGCTGTTGGAGTTGCATTTCGACTACAACCGCGCTGAACCGTGCTGGCTGGAAGTGGGTGGACACATTGGGTGGAGTTAGCGAAAGTGGGTGGACGTCAGGTGATGTCGTTAAGCAGCGCAAACAGTGACATCAGTGATCTTTTAAGCGGTAGTCTCACGACCCGAATAGTAAACAATAAACATGGAGGACATGGAGTCGTTAGTGTTGCTGGTCTTGGCGCTGTGGCTTGTTGTCACCGACAACGCGGACAGATACTGGAAAGAGCGTATAGATGAGGCGAGGCGCATAAGGCTTCAGAAATTCTCGTAATTCGTAATTCTTCTTCTTCCGGGTTTACGGTGTTTACAGATCCCAGCGCGCTCGCGGGGCGTGTGTGGGCATGTGAGGACACTCCTCCTCACCAATCAGTGCACAGGGGAGTGTCTGCTCACGCCCCCAGCCTCACTCGGCTCACTTTGGCTCGCTTCAGCCCCACTCCAAAACGGTGCGAGTTTTAGGGGCTAAGCAGGGCTGAAGCGAGCTGAGTCGTGCTGGTTTTTGGTAGTCGAAACGCGAGCCGTGTCGGGCTGAAGTGAGCTGAAGCGAGCTGAAGTGAGCTGAAAAAGGGTAGTGGAAAAGGGCCTAAAGAGTATGCTAGTTTGCGAGGGCAAACAAGAGAAGACAGGATTCGGAGGATGAAATGCGGACTGGCTGCACAACAGAATGCATTCCTTCGCCAAACCCAGATCAACCAGGTTGCTGTCCGAGCTAGCTATAAGGTAGCTCACCTACTAGCTACCCATGGAAAGCCGTTTACTGATGGGGACTTTGTTAAAGTATGCATGCTTGCTGTGGCCGAGGAGGTGTGTCCCGACAAGAAGGATGCGCTCAACGCGGTGAGTCTCTCCGCACCTACTATGACCAGGCAAACCGAAGATTTGGGGGACAACGTGTATGACCAGCTGAATGAGAAAGCGTCAGAATTCGAGTTTTTTACTTTGGCCATGGATGAGAGCAATGACGTGCAGGACACAGCACAACTGCTGCGATCTATTGATCTATTGCTCATATTATTATAAGTTCACTGTTTTTTTAATGTATTTATTTTATAGGCCTATTTATTTGACCTTTATTAAGTGCTGCACACAATTATTAATATTATTAATAATATCAACAGGCCTACCTACAATTTATAATTTTCCACTCACCTTTGCCAGTGTCAATCACCTCAACTAGGCAGATGTTTCTTACCTTGACAGCTTTGATGTTATTTTTATTAGAAAATAAATAAATAGAATATCTGTGGTATTTCAAATTAAAACAAAGTGTGAAGACTCGATTACTACTTTTGCAAACCACTAGTAAAGATAAACAAATATGTGCCAGGAATCAAGTGTTGATATAGTAGTGGGGATATAGTAGTGGGGATATAGTAGTGGGGATATAGTAGTGGGGATGGCTGTGCCAGGCTAGTAATCTCTACTACACAATGAGGCCTGCTGGTGGTCATATTTGTCTGGGTCATACAATTCTGTTATATAGCTGACCTGACCCCGGCCCCCCATCACTGTCAGGAACGACAATGTGGCCCCCAGAGAAAAAAGTTTGGTGACCCCTAGCTTAGAGCATCTTAACTAGGAGAGAGAGTGTTCATTGTGATGCTCGCTCTACCATTTAACGATGATCTTTGTGCTATGATGCTTTTGGGAAACCTACCCCTGTTCAATATTCAAATATTTAAGGGGCACTGGTTTAAATTTCAGCTCTAATTTTTAGAAAGTAACGTACAACCATAACGAAACAACTACTTTACTCCTTCACCTTACATCAATCTGTGACCATGTACACAAAGCCATACCTCGCAGAGTCGATAGTGGTGAGCAGAGAGTTAGCTAACTTTCCATCTACTTACAAACTCAATTCAAGTCTTGACTCCAGCTGTCTTTCACACAACCCTGTTCCAAATACAGAATGAAACACAAAGTTAACTTGAAAATTCAAGACACAATGGACTATTCCAATGGATTCAGCTTTTTGCTGCTAGTTGTAGTCATGCAAGAAGAAGAAACCTTTATTTGTTCACATGTACACTCAAGCACAGCAAAATTCCTGCTCTGCATTTAACCCATCTGAACCAGTGAACACACACACATACCCTGAGCTGTGGGCAGACATGCTACAGCACCCAGGGAGCACGTTGGGGTTAGGTGCCTTGCTCAAAAGCATGTCTGTGAAAGTTCTCAGTCATCCAGGTCATATTAAACTGTAGGTGCGAAAGAAGGCAACTGGACAGAATTTCAAGCAAGTCCAGTTGCCTTCTTTAGCACCTACGGTTTGCTCAAGAGCACTTCTGCCATGATACAGATGGAGGGGAAAGCACTGCTCTACTCTACTCATTCTCTCAACTCCCCTCACATTCTTCCTGCCAGTCCCAGGAATCGAGCCAGCAACCATTGGGCCCAAGGCTGCTTCTCTAACCTCCAGGCCATAGCTGCCCCAGCAGGATAACATTACTTCCACTAAAACAACAATAATGTAGAGATAGCTTTTGATGACAGATTTTCAAGCCAACCACCAGAGTTTAACCGCAAATGTTTGCCTCTGGTGGCACGGTGGTGTAGTGGTTAGCATTATTGCCTCACAGCAAGAAGGTTCCAGGTTTGAGCAACTGGACTTGCTTGAAATTCTTGAAGATATTTCACCTCTCATCCAAAAGGCTTCGAGCCCAGTGGCCAATGGGGGCCTTTCTGTGTGGAGTTTGCATGTTCTCCCCATGTCCATGTGGGTTTCCTCCGGGTGTTCCGGTTTCCCCCACAGTAAAGACATGCAGGTTAGGTTAACTGGTGGCTCTAAATTGACTGTAGGTGTGAGTGTGAATGGTTGTTTGTCTCTATGTATCAGCCCTGTGATGACCTGGTGACTTGTCCAGGGTGTACCCCACCTCTCGCCCACAGTCAGCTGGGATAGGCTCCAGCTTCCCTGCAACCCTGCAAAGGATAAGCGGCTACATAGAATGGATGGATGTTTGTCTCTTTGCTCTCTCCCATTGACCAGTAGCATCTAGATCTGAATACCACCTCACTGTGGACTACATTAGTCATTGAACAAACAAAAACACTCATCATTCTCACATATGTTTACTCAGCTTTTAAATAATGAGAAATAAAGTTTGCTAATGTTCGCTAAATAATGCTATCAGTAATAAAAGTTTTACACTTTCACCTATCCACAACTTTATAATGTAAATAATTAACTTTATAATTAAGTAATTAATGGAAATGAACCAAAATGTGGTAAAGATGAAATAATACATATACAATATGACTGAACCACATAACTACTTATCATGGGTGCCGCCAGGGGGGAAAAGGTTAGAACAATTCTAGGGGCCCAGCACTGCCATGGGGCCCTTTAAGGGGCTGATAATATGCTCTTAATGATTTTAATAAGACTTTTGAAATAACAACAATGCAATATTCCATCTGGTAAAATGAGCTAATTGAACAAGGTTGTCTATTTCTTGAGTTCTTCAACATATTGTCATTTAACCCTCCCCCTTTTGCGAAATGGTACGGTCCAGTTCTGGTCGAAGCACGATGCGTTAAATTTGTGTGCTGATCAGTGCAACGCTACTTGCTGCTGTGTCGCGGTGCAGCAGCCAGCCAGCCAGCCAGCCAGCAGTGGAGTGCGTACAGTCTATGATCGCTAAATATGAAGAGTGGCTGTCAAAAACGTAAAGAAAGGCAGCTGAAAGCTGAGAGGGACCGGAGAGGCAGGCAACTGGTCACTCAGTTTTTCCCAAAGAAAGGTAGCTATCGCTCACATGTGTGTTCAAAATATTAGCGAATGGTAAATGAACAGTATGAACGTGGTTGGATTAGCCTATCAAGAGAACACTTTTACAGTTTGTACAGTGACATTTTTTCTATTTTAATAACTGAACTGACTTGTGTGATAAACAAGATGAAATATTACGTTATGCTGGTGCTAATAACTAGTGCTAATAACAGTTTCATAACTAATGGGGTGCCCTAAATATGCACAGATTCAGCCTCAGGGGGACCTCCGCCCTACCAAACCACTGAACCCCCCTTTGGAGAAGGAGGTAAGCAGCAATACAACCCATAAATGCTTTAGGATTGAAGTTTTTAATGAGCGAGCGCCATATACAGTTTGCTAGATTAAAGTGTTGCTTAGCAGTCACATCACACATTTCACTACCAATTGTCCTAGCACAAGAAGGCATGTGGCAAAATCTTGAATTTTCATTTGTGATTGTAAATGCACCAGAATTAGTCACTGACCAGTTTTCATCTAGTCCCTGGTAGGTTAATACATAAAATGTAATAACAAAGTCACAAACTCAAGGTCCATGGGCTATCAAAAGTCAAATAATGACAATAGTGCAATTGTGACAAGGGTGGGCAAAGTTGGGGGGCCCAAAATTCTAATCTTTCATGGGGCCCAAAATTTCTGGCGGCACCCCTGCTACTTATTCATCATTAATGCTAACCTCAGTTAACCTCCTAGGGCTTAGCGGTCACATGCGTGGACAGCACTTTTTAGAAATTTGGAACAAGAATCCACATATGTGGACATACTTTTTCTCTAAAAGTACATCTTATCAAAAGATGATGCTTAGTTTTTATTCTAATCAGGTTCTAATGAGCCCAAATAGCAAAGAGAAATAAAAAAAATGCATGTAAAAAAACAGCTTGGGCCTTAGGAGGATAACATTACTTTACCCTGATAGCTGATACTCTTAAAAATCCCACAATTCTGGAAAAAACTTTCATATCCTCCTCGTGCCCCTGAATGTGTGTAAAGCTACACATAAGACGAATACTTAATGTATATGAAAAATAAGAATATTTGATGCAAACATTGATTGATTGGCTTATAATCATATAAATTGCTATGAGTTACCGCACATTTTATAGGTGCATTATGCTGTCAAGTTTAAAATCGGTTGGGTAGTTCAATTCCAATACACAAATGTAATGACTTTTTTTTGTAAAAGCCAAATTTAATATTTCGTATTAACTCTTTCATCACTACGTAACTTTTTCCAGAAGGAAACCATAGGTGCTAAAGAAGGCAACTGGACTTGCTTGAAATTCTTGAAGATGTTTCACCCCTCATCCGAAAGGCCTCTTCAGTTCTGTCTGACTAGTGTGGAGTTTCAGGTATTTATCCTCTAGTGGACCAAAAGCAACCCTAAGGAGAGTCGTTGAGGTCATATGGGTCTTTGACCCTCTCAGTCATCCTGTAGGTGTTAGGGTCACTGGGGGCTGGGTGTGAATGGTGTTAGCAGCCTAGAGGGTCGTTAGGGTGATCTGCAGGTCGTTGGCTTTCTCTGCCATCATGTGAGTCATTGAAGTCAGCTGAGTCTTGGTGTGGATGTGTATTCAGTTTTCTGGGAAGCATGCCAAGGACTGTATTGTAGGTGACTGATAAGTGGTGTCTCAGACCACCTCCTGTGTTCAGTGATGGTCGTTCCAGGTTCATGAAGATGGCTTCTTTTACTCCGCTTTCAAACCATTAAGGCCAATTTATGCTGACAACCCAGTCCTCGCAGATGGCGTCGCAGATGGCGTCGCAGATGGCGTCTGCATAGCCCCCCCCTTCGCACCTCCCAAAAATTGTGACCACCGCAGAAGCCTCGCAGACAGCGTCGCAGACAAGAGGGCTCTGATTGGTCCACTCTACATCCGCTGTACATGCACTTCCGCTTCCCTACTTTCCCGGTTTGGTTTGTTTTCACGACCACCATTTTTAAAAACACGAGCGAAGATGGAGCAGCACGAAGAGCGGTTGATCGAGGAAGTGAGGAAGTACGTATATCTATACGACTCCAGTTCTAGTCATTATAAGTAACCGGAGGATAAACACTCCACTAACCACACCCACCAACTACTCCTAGCGATTTCGCGACTTCACGCCCCCTTGCGTTGTGGCGGTGAATAACATCGCGCACGCCTGTTACTCCCCGCTCAACGATAAATTACAACTGTCTGCGAAAAGCTATCTGCGAAAGCCTTGTCGCAAGAGCATGCAGAGGCCCTTAGCCCATGTTTACATTAGACCGTATCAGCGGATCATCAGATTAACGTTTTTAAAACGATTAGTGTGCACACAGCAACACCAATACACGATTTGCGTGCACACAGCAACACCAATACATGGATACGCTTGGCTCCGCAGGCATCCTGCGCTCCAAATCACTCCGCCCTGAACAGCGAGTGCCCTCTGGAGGGTGCGCACTCCGGCCTTGCGCAGCTCACAGAGCACGCGAGTGAAGTGCACAAGCTGTGATTCGGGACTGAGCCGCTGTGTGTGTGATCCCAGCGCATATCACTTACCACTTGCAAGTGGAAGGATGGCAAGCCTAAAGACAATCATAACTACACAATGGGCAGTATTTGCATCAGTATTTGCAGTATTTTCATACTTTTATACTCTTTAATGAAAGGTGATACAAGGCGGAAGTCCGCGCCGTTTTTCAGCAGTCGCGTCACATGACCAACGCCAGCGAATCAGGAAGGTGGATGTCACAGTGACGTTGTCCAATGACGACGCCAGCTAGAGCTCAGCACAGCGTATCCGCGTATCCGCAATGTTTACACAGCACCGGAGCTGACATGATCTGGATTGAATACGTGGACCCTGGCGGATTCCCGTTTCCCGGCGTTTCCAGGCGTTTTAATGTAAACGGACAGTGCATCCGTGAAGAAAACGAGACAGATACGGTCTAATGTAAACTTGGCCTTAGTCTTCTCCGGCTAGAATGTGTACATTGCAGTCCTGAAACGAGTGTTCTTTGTTATTGAGATGAAGATAGACTGCAGAGTCCTGGCCTGAGGAACTGGCTCTCCTGTGTTGAGCCATATACTTGTGAAGTGGTTGTTTCATTTTCCCAATGTACAGGTCTGTGCATTCCTCACTGCATTGAATTGCATACACTACGTTGTCTTGTTTGTGTCTGGGTATTCTGCCCTCAGGGTGGACCAATTTCTACCTCACAGTGTTACTGGGTCTAAAGTGTACTGGGATGTTGTGTTTGTAGAAGATCCTCATGAGTTTCTCAGATAGTCCAGAAATGTAGGGAATGACATTGCATTGCATTTGTTCTTGTGTTTATTGCCACTAGAGTTGCAGACCTAAAGCTAGACTCGTCTTCAAGCATTTCAAGCAAGTCCAGTTGCCTTCTTTCGCACCTACAGTTTACTATGACCTGGATGACTGAGAACCTTCACCGACATTTTTCCAGAAGGGGTTTCCCGACTACACTGAGACCGGAATAGCGGTCTGCAGTGGTGAAAGGGTTAACAGTATTAAGAAATATTAAATATGAAAAAATAAGGAAAGCAAGCAAACATAATTCCATAAATTAACACAAATGAGTGCTGTCGTTAAATTAAGAACATCACTTGGATGGGCTACAATGACTCAGGTGGTGTACGAGTCAGTTCTGTTTTCTATCACACTTTCTTTTAAAAAAAATGTAGCCAATGCAAAGTGACCAATCTGGTATGTCTCAAGTTGTAATGTGTTAATGTGCTATACTCTCTCAGGTGCCATCATTGAGCACATTGACGCTCACGTCTTCCTGTTTTTCCAACATGGCATGGTCGCATTCTGCCTGGCAGTCACTGAGACTTTTTTTTAAGTGGTTTATCTGCAGGCTCTGCTTGGATATGACATGTCAGATAATTTCCTTTTCATCTCACTTAATTCACATCTAATTCAGCAAAAGAAAGCCACCATCTCATCTCATTATCTCTAGCCACTTTATCCTGTTCTACAGGGTCGCAGGCAAGCTGGAGCCTATCCCAGCTGACTACGGGCGAAAGGCGGGGTACACCCTGGACAAGTTGCCAGGTCATCACAGGGCTGACACATAGACACAGACAACCATTCACACTCACATTCACACCTACGGTCAATTTAGAGTCAGAAAGCCACCATTTCTAAAAAATAAAATAAAATTCTAAATCCAACATAATTTTTTTATTTGATTTGACTCATGAAAATATTTACATACAACTTTACTAAAAAGTAATAAATGAGCCCCATAGTTAGCAGAGTTATATCACCCAGCTACAGTGGTGTTTGAAAGTTTGTGAACCCTTTAGAATTTTCTATATTTCTGCATAAATATGACCTAAACATCATCAGATTTTCACACAAGTCCTAAAAGTAGATAAAGAGAACCCAGTTAAACAAATGAGACAAAAATATTCTACTTGGTCATTTATTTATTGAGGAAAATGATCCAATATTACATATCTGTGTGTGGCAAAAGTATGTGAACCTCTAGGATTAGCAGTTAATTTGAAGGTGAAATTAAAGTCAGGTGTTTTCAATCAATGGGATGACAATCAGGTGTGAGTGGGCACCCTGTTTTATTTAAAGAACAGGGATCTATCAAAGTCTGATCTTCACAACACATGTTTGTGGAAGTGCATCATGGCACGAACAAAGGAGATTTCTGAGGACCTCAGAAAAAGTGTTGTTGATGCTCATCAGGCTGGAAAAGGTTACAAAACCATCTCTAAAGAGCTTGGACTCCACCAATCCACAGTCAGACAGATTGTATACAAATGGAGGAAATTCAAGACCATTGTTACCCTCCCCAGGAGTGGTCAACCAAAAAAGATCACTCCAAGAACACCAGGATAACTTCTAAGCAACTGAAGGCCTCTCTCACATTGGCTAGTGTTAATGTTCATGAGTCCACCATCAGGAGAACACTGAACAACAATGGTGTGCATGGCAGGGTTGCAAGGAGAAAGCCACTGCTCTCCAAAAAGAACATTGCTGCTTGTCTGCAGTTTGCTAAAGATCATGTGGACAAGCCAGAAGGCTATTGGAAAAATGTTTTGTGGATGGATAAGACCAAAATAGAACTTTTTGGTTTAAATGAGAAGCATTATGTTTGGAGAAAGGAAAACACTGCATTCCAGCATAAGAACCTTATCTCATCTGTGAAACATGGTGGGGGTAGTATCACGGTTTGGGTCTGTTTTGCTGCATCTGGGCCAGGACGGCTTGCCATCATTGATGGAACAATGAATAGACCCTTCCCACTGACGTCACCGGAAACCGGAAGTAAACAAACCCTGCGCCATATTAGAAGACCAACAAACTCGTGATTAGGGGGAAATAACGGCAGCGCGCGGAATTTAAACCCACGAGGCACTTGATTCATCATAAACCTACAATGGTAAACTTTTGTGCTGTGTTAGGGTGTTCCAACAAAGCTGATGGGAAAGGTGAAAAGAAGTCTTTCTACAGAATACCAGCTGTGATTGAGACACAAGCAAACCAAGGAGCTTTCTGCCAGGAGACAGAGAATAAGTGCATTACTGAGTGTCTGTGAGCAAAGGAGAGCCTGAATGTTGCAACCTCCCTATTGGCTGTTTATGGAGCACTTGCATGTGATGTCACAGCCGATCCAGATTGTGACAGACGCCATCTTGTCGGTCAAACACCATATTTCCGCCTTCTACTTCTACTTCTGGTTCTACTTCTGCTTTTACTTCTACCTTTTCTTCTGGAAAACCCTACTATAAACAATTCTACTACAACGGCTGCGGCTACAAGCTCTCCCTACCTGTGCACGTTTTTTATGTTTTTTGTGTGTATTTTTGCGTGTTGTTCATCTGTACCGGACTTCAATATCCACTACAACCGTATGGACTTACTGGACATTGGTTTCCAGCAGAAAATGACGGTTTGTAGCGATTTCCATCGCATGCACAACATTCTGGACGAGATAGCAAGACCAGCGGGGTCTCCGTGGATTGTTATCGGAAGCAAAGTGAAGGAGGCGGCGCCGGGAGCGGAAGCAAAAGCGAGGCTGCAGGCAGAGCCAGCCTGTTGACTAAGCTCAGAAAACAACCACTCAAATCTCCACTACTAAGCCTCTACCTCTCCAACGCCAGATCCATGGTAAACAACACGGACGATTTGGAATTACAGCTGGAATTACCTTATTCTATTCTATAAATCGGCTGGTCAGTGCTATACTCAATACTTAAGTGACTTACCCGTCCAATGAGGACTGAATATTTTCTTGTTTACAAGATGCCACATCTGAGTCGCTGACAAATCCTGAATTTCTGTAAAGATAACTGTCCAGAGATTTATAAGCACGCAGTGCTTCACCACTGAACAGCGAGGGAAAGTTAATGAGGTAATTATACACATCTGGGTATTCCGCTGGCAGTTCAATATCCACTGACACGGTCGTGAAAACTACGTCCGGTAAGCCATAAGGGTCACTAATCTGTAGATCGTTTATTTTAGACATATATCTAGTTATCTATTCATTAGAAAAATGAGCCGTGTAGTCCGTCGGTTGAAATTGATCCATTCTGTACACCAGTGCAGCAGTATTCAGCGGTGTTTTTTACCGACAAGATGGCGTCTGTGTACTTTCCGGTCACGTGACTGCTAGATCTCTATTGGCTGTTTGTAAAAATGTATCAATTGTTGCCCTTCATCGTAGACTTGAGAGACGAGACCTGACGAGTTAGTTCGTTGGTAGCAGAACAAAATGTCTGGACACAAATCGGGTTTTCAGAAAAGGAAAGAAAATAAACGCAGGGTCGAAAATACAAAAAAGGAGGCAGAAAAAGCAAAACGAGTTAAGGTAGGACAAATGGTTACTTTTCTGAGGCAGCCCGCCATGGCTGCAGGCTTTCAGTTGTGTCATTGAATGGTTACTTTTCTGAGGCAGCCCGCCGTGGCTGCCTGCAGGCTTATTTATTATAGCCTATTTAGTTAAAATAGTTGATATAAAATGTTTATAGTTATAGTTATGTGATGGTTGTCCTCAGTGTTCGAACTATGCCGATATTTTCGGGGGGTCCCTTTTTTTCCCTGGGGGGTGCTTGCGCTTGTCTCGGAGCGCGGCTCTCCAAACACGAGAAGCCTATCTTACGCACATATCACGTGGACTCCACACCTCCACACACGCATCGCGTCTGAAGTCATAACTCATCAGGGGAAATCGTGTCCGCATTGGCATGTTCAAAAAACAACCTCGTGTCAACAATGACACCACACGCAAGAACAAAAAAAACAGTCAGGCTACTCAACAACTAACCTGGCAGCAGCAGTCGTTGTCATATTGGTTTATTTTATCTTTGATGTAAACACAACACTTCGGATATGCAAATGCTTCCCGTTACACACGATTGCTATGTCAATAAACATCATTTTGCCAATATTTTAGAGACCCCCCCAACATTTCCCAAATCATGTTTTCAAGGGATCTCATGTCTGTTTCAGGGGATCTCGGATCCCCCGAGTACCCCCGTAGTTCGAACACTGGTTGTCCTGATTTAGACTGGTGTGTTTTTTTTTTTTGTTTTTTTTTTGGGAGGGGGGGGTTGCGCGATGTTGCACCCAGGTCCAGATTAGGGCAGAACCGGCCCTGGCTACATTTCAGGTGTAGTTTGTTTTATGTATGTATGTACTTGCATAGATGTGTACTTGGTCTTCCAATATGGCGACTACCGAAATCTCGCGGCGCGGTGACGTCATGCGGGAACCCTCTATTCTGAATTATACCAGCGAATTCTAAATTCCAGCATAAGAACCTTATCCCATCTGTGAAACATGGGGGTGGTAATATCATGGTTTGGGCCTGTTTTGCTGCATCTGGGCCGGGACGGCTTGCCATCATTGATGGAACAATAAATTCTGAATTATACCAGCAAATTCTAAAGGAAAATGTCAGGACATCTGTCCATGAACTGAATCTCAAGAGAAGGTGGGTCATGCAGCAAGACAATGGTCCTAAGCACACAAGTCGTTTTACCAAAGAATGGTTAAAGAAGAATAAAGTTAATGTTTTGGAATGGCCAAGTCAAAGTCCTGACCTTAATCCAATCGAAATGTTGTGGAAGGACCTGAAGCGAGCAGTTCATGTGAGGAAACCCACCAACATCCCAGAGTTGAAGCTGTTCTGTACGGAGGAACGGGCTAAAATTCCTCCAAGCCGGTGTGCAGGACTGATCAACAGTTACCGCAAACGTTTAGTTGCAGTTATTGCTGCACAAGGGGGTCACACCAGATACTGAAAGCAAAGGTTCACATACTTTTGCCACTCACAGATACGTAATATTGGATCATTTTCCTCAATAAATAAATGACCAAGTATAATATTTTTTCTCTCATTTGTTTAACTGAGTTCTCTTTATCTACTTTTAGGACTTGTGTGAAAATCTGATGATGTTTTAGGTCATATTTATGCAGAAATATAGAAAATTCTAAAGGGTTCACAAAATTTCAAGCGCCACTGTATGCATCTTATGAGAATTTTAAAGGCCATTTTACACCAGATGCAATAACCGTGTTGTGTTAGGTTGTCATTGTTAGTTCAGTCATATGTCCACTTTAGCTAGGTTGTAGGGCCATATTAGTACTGTAGCAATCATCGAAGTTTGTTTTTCTTCTTACCAAGTGTGTCATTATTGTAATTAGGCTGACACACTACGAATTATAAAAGTCATGCTGTACTATGCAGTCTAAGTCCATAATCCAACATTTACCCATTGTTTCTGTGTCACTGGGCTTTTGTTTGTAGTTAGCAACCTGTAAATAGCCCAGCAAGCTAACCTACATGTAGGCACCATTAGCTGCAGTTAGCTAAAATTATGTACACGAAAATGTTTTATCCAATTATTACACTAGAAAAAGTAAACTATTTTATGAAACGATTTTTTTACATAAATGCAGTTAATTATTCAAACAAGTGATTGCGCCACCTCTCCAGGAAAAACACAGCTAAATCACTTTCCAACTCCATCCCTTTCATGCTCAACAGATGTTTCCACACTGTAAAGCATTCCCATACTAAGCATTTAGTACTGTGTTCTGCCACTCCCTATATGAAGGGACCTTATAAGAGTGTCTTTAACAAGATTGACAGAAGGGGCACAAAGCCTATCAGTGTAAGGAGGATCATGTTGGGATGTTGGATTTGCTCTGTCCTTACTAAAGTTTCCCTCACATAGTTTCTTCTGCTGTAAAAGTCCATGGCCACATGGCAGTGAAAAGGTTGCTGCTGAGCCTGAGGTGCTTTCAGAGGCGGTTTCAGGATCTCAGCCCCCGCCCCCACCCCGCCGGCAGTAATTACAGGGTAAAGAGCGGCCTCGCTGACGTACACGCAGGATTTATTTTAGAGAGTTTCCACAAAAGTTAAAAGAATGCCACAGCACTCCCTCTGCGCACGCGCACGCACACACACACACAAAGCCAAAGGCAGGATTCTGACAGCATTAATCAACAGACACTTTTGCCCTCTCTCTGCTGCGCTCTTAGCTCTAATAAGTGATAGGTTTATGAACAGTGACACACAATAGGCCTTGTTTTTTTTATTTTGCGGTTTCAGGTGGATGTTTCTTCCATGCTTAAAAACCTTTATTCAGCAAAGTATGCAGTTGAGTCTTGTGTTTTCAAGTACAACCATTGATTCGCTATGTACCACAGGTTTATAGGCTATTTAGGCTATGAGCGCTTTCTAGTGCCATGCCAAAGTTCAGAAAGTTGTAAGGCTGAATGATCTATTCATCCATCCATCCATCTATCTATCCATCCATCTCTCTGTCTCTATCTTCTGGTTCAGTAGCATGCAGTGATGACATTGCTTGAAGTTTCTGCTCCTGAAACCTAGCCAAGATTCTCTTTTCTCCCAGCAGATTTAGAAAGCCATTCGGCCTTCAATTAACCCCTACCATGGGACAAGACTCCATTCACATGGCTTCAGACTAGAATTACCTCCTTTTTCTTGGAAAAATGTCAGCTTTTTGTCTGTGTGTGTGTGTGTGTGTGTGTGTGTGTGTGTGTGTGTGTGTGTGTGTGTGTGTGTGTGTGTGCGCCCAGTGTCTGATAAAGCTTAGTTTCTCAAAAGTAGCACTGCAGAACAATGACAGTCATCCAGCATTTTCACACTCTATATATCATGCAATGTAATGAAGATTTTTCCATTACAAATCTTTATGGGAAATGCAGTCCAACATACAGTATCTTGACTAGGATTTTTTTCCTGGCATCTAGAACAGATGTTATATAAAACCCCAATTTCAAAAAAAATCAGGACACTGTGTAAACTGTAAATAGAAAAAGAATGTGAAGATTTGCAAATCATGGAAACCCTATATTTCATTGAAAATAGTACAAAGACAACTGTGGCAGTGGGGGCGTGGCCGAGCATCAGTCTGTGAATGGAGGGCGGAGTCAGGGAAGGTGAGTGGTCGTGTCACTACACCTGTTGTCAATTAACGTGTGTTTGTGTGTCTCCTCCAGTGACTGCGCCCTATAAGAGGAGAGTGAGATGGGGAGGTCGGCGCCGAGGGCTCGATAATAGCCTGTGTGTGTGAGAGAGTTTGAGCTGTGTGCTGAAAAGCAGCAATAAAGAAAAGAATTAAGAATGCAAATAACTGCCTGCCATGCTTCTGTGCTCCACCCACATCAGGGTCTCGCTACAGTGGTGCTGAAACCCGGGACGAGTGCAGAAGGGAACAGCCCCATAGAGTCTTCGCCGTTCAAGGACCTGATCCATGCCCTCGCCACAGCCCAGCAGAACCAGCACCAAGCGCTGGTCGCCCTCCGAAAGGAGCAAGAACAACGGTTCGAAGCCTTGGTGCTGGCCCAACAGGAAGACCGCCAGGTGTTCCGGCACCTGCTCGCGTCGGTGGGGCCCACGACTGCCACTGGAGCGGACCCTCCCCACCTCACCCTAACTAAGATGGGTCCACATGACGATCCAGAAGCCTTCCTCGTGCTCTTCGAGCAAGCAGCGGAGGCGTGGGGTTGGCCAGTCGACCAGCGCGTGGCACACCTCCTCCCCCTGCTGACGGGCGAGGCACAGCTGGCTGTGCTGCAGCTCCCCGCTGACAGCTGGCTCGTGTACGCAGACCTCCAATGAGCCATCCTCCAGCGTGTTGGCCACTCCCCAGAGCAACAATGGCACCGCTTCCACTCGCTGTGCTTGGAGGAGGTTGGCCGACCGTTTGCGTTTGGGCAACAACTCCGGGACGCCTGCCAGTGGTGGCTGAAGGAAGACAACCATGACGCCGAGGGAGTGATCGACCTGGTGACACTGGAGCAATTCATCGCATGACTTCCAGAAGGAACGGCGGAGTGGGTCCAGTGTCATCGCCCGGCGTTGCTGGACCAAGCTATCGAGCTGGCAGAGGACCACATGGCAGCAGTTCTGATGGCAGGAAGGCGTGTCTCCTCTTCTCCTCTCTCTTCTCTCTCTCCCTCTCCCTCTGCTTCCCGTCCTCGCCCAATTCCCCCACCGCGGAGACGGGGGCCGGCTCCCCCCAGCCAGCCCGGCATACCCATGGTGTCCTCCTGTTTTCCCCTTCCTTGTATGTGTCTCCTCCCCCCCAGGTGAATGATGTCCATAACACCGGTGCAGAGGGAGAGTCTAGGCCGGTGTGCTGGCGCTGCAGGGAGCCGGGACATCTCCAACATCACTGCTTGGCGATGGAGGTGGGCGTGGTGGTCCGGGTCCCCGACACGCCAGAAACTGCCCTCGATCAGGCTGGAGCATATCGTATACCGGTAAGTGTCCAAGAGGATACGTACCAGGCTTTGGTAGATTCCGGCTGTAACCAGACCTCAATCCACCAAAGCCTGGTGCAAGGTGAGGCATTGGAGAGAGCATGAGTGATGAAGGTGTTGTGTGTGCATGGGGATATTCACAACTACCCTTTGGTGTCCGTCCACATTCTATTTCGAGGGGAAAAGCATAGTGTAAAGGCGGCAGTTAACCCTTGTCTCACCCACTCGCTGATTTTGGGGTTTGATTGGCCGGGTTTTAAGGCATTAATGATGCACATAGTAAGGAGTGGGTCCTGCAGTAATCCGTCTGGGGAAAGCCCCGGAGTAGCATTGGCGGGAGAAGCTGTCACAGAGCCATCTACGTCAGTACTGCGTCAGGGCGATACACAGAGTGAGGAGTGCCCCGCCCCTCCTCCCTCTCTTGGGGATTCCCTTGGGGATTTCCCGTTAGAGCAGTTGCGAGACAGGACTCTGCGGCATGCATTTGACCAAGTGAAAGTAATCAATGGTCAAATTCTCCAGCCAAATGTGACGCCGGCCTTCCCCTACTTTGCTATTATTAAGGATAGGTTATACCGAGTGATGCAGGACACTCAAACTGGTGAAAAGATAACATAATTATTAATTCCAAAGAGCCACCAGGAACTCATATTCCAGGTGGCTCACTTTAATCTCATGGCCAGACACTTAGGGCAGGATAAAACACTAGCCCGAATAATGGCCCGGTTCCATTGGCCAGGGATTCGCGGGGATGTCCATCGGTGGTGTGCAGCGTGCCACGAATGCCAATTAGTAAATCCTGCAGCCACTCCAAAAGCGTCATTGCGCCCTCTCCCTTTAATCGAGACCCCATTTGAAAGAATTGGGATGGATCTCGTCGGGCTATTAGATCGGTCAGCACAGGGATATCGCTTTATTTTAGTTCTGGTGGACTATGCAACGCGATACCCAGAAGCAGTGCCTCTTCGCAATATCTCAGCACGCAGTATTGCAGAGGTGCTCTTCCACTTTATCTCCCAGGTTGGGATTCTGAAAGAAATCCTGACAGACCAAGGCAGTAAATTCATGTCATGCACACTGCACGAGCTGTATAGGCTACTGGGGATTAAACCTATCCGCACCAGCATCTATCACCCACAAACTGACGGATTAGTGGACCGTTTTAATCAAAGTCTCAAAAATATAATTTGGAAGTTCGTAAGCGAAGATGCATGTAATTGGGATAAGTGGCTTGAGCCCCTGTTATTTGCAGTACGAGAGGTCCCGCAAGCCTCCACAGGTTTTTCACTGTTTTAATTATTATATGGGCGTAAGCCGCGTGGCATTTTGGATGTGCTATGTGAAAATTGGGAGGAGGGACCTTCACCTAGTAAGAACGAAATTCAATACGTTCTCGACCTGTGCACCAAACTCTATACATTCACACACTTAACCCAGGAGAATTTGCAGCAGGCGCAAGAACGTCAGGTCCGACTGTACGACAGGGGCACGCACCTTAGGGAGTTCACATTGGGAGACAAAGTACTCGTATTACTGCCCATGTCGAGATCCAAATTGGTCGCCAAGTGGCAAGGGCCCTTCAAGGTCACACAGCGAGTCAGGGACGTCAACTATGAGGTGAGGCGAATGGACAGGGGTGGGGCATTGCAAGTTTACCACCTCAATCTATTAAAACGTTGAAATGAGGAGGTCACCGTGGTGTTGGTGTCAGTAATCCCGGAGAAGGCAGAGCTGGGGCCGGAGGTTCAAAAAAGAAAATTGACATTGCCCACCACTCCGTTCCCCTGTGGAGACCACCTCTCCCCAGCCCAACTCACGGAGGTAGCCCAGTTGCAGAAAGAATTTTCCAACGTATTTTCGCCCCTGCCCGGCCTCACCCACCTCATAGAACGCCACATTGAGACGCCTCCGGGGGTGGTAGTGCGCAGCTGCCCTTACTGCCTGCCCAAACACACAAAAAAGGTGGTCTGGGATGAACTCAAAGCCATGCTCGAAATGGGCATAATCGAGGAGTCCCACAGTGACTGGAGCAGCCCAGTGGTCCTGGTCCCCAAGACCGATGGGTCGGTCCGGTTCTGTGTGGACTATAGGAAAGTCAATGCGGTGTCTAAATTTGACGCGTACCCAATGCCTTGCATTGACGAGCTGCTCGATCGATTAGGTACTGCTCGTTTTTATTCGACACTGGATTTAACGAAGGGATATTAGCAGATCCCCTTGACTCCTCTGTCCTGAGAGAAAACAGCATTTTCCACACCGTTTGGCTTACACCAGTTCGTCACACTTCCTTTTGGGTTGTTTGGGGTGCCCGCTACGTTCCAGCTGGTTATGGACAGGGTCCACCCCCACACCACCTATGCAGCCGCATACCTTGACAATGTTATCATATACAGCAATGGCTGGCTGAGGCACCTCGAACACCTTAGGGCTGTCCTAAAGTCGCTGAGGCAGGCAGGTCTCACAGCTAACCCAAAGAAGTGTGCAATTGGGCGGGTGGAAGTACAGTATCTGGGTTTCCACTTAGGCCATGGGCAGGTGCATCCCCGAATTAATAAGACAGCAGCGATTGCGGCCTGCCCGAGGCCCAAGACCAAAAAAGGGGTGAGACAGTTCCTGGGGCTGGCTGGCTACTATCGTAGGTTCATACCTAATTATTCAGATGTCACCAGCCCACTGACTGATCTCACTAAAAAGGGAGCACCAGATCCGGTCCAGTGGATGGAGCAATGCCAACAGGCTTTCTCTAGGGTAAAGGCTGCACTGTGTGGGGGGCCACTGTTACACTCCCTTGACTTTTCTTTCCCCTTTATTTTACAGACAGACGCATCGGACAGAGGGCTGGGGGCCGTTCTGTCCCAGAAGGTGGAGGGGGAGGAGCATCCTGTGCTGTGCCTGAGCCGGAAGCTGTCAATGTGGGAAGGCAGGTACAGTACAATAGAGAAAGAGTGCCTAGCCATCAAGTGGGCGGTCCTCGCCCTCCAGTACTACCTACTGGGACACCCTTTCACCCTGTGTTCAGACCACGCACCCCTCCAGTGGCTCCACCACATGAAGGATGCCAGTGCGCGGATCACCTGTTGGTATCTCACCCCCCAGCCATTTATGTTCAAGGTGATCCACAGGCCGGGGGCACAGATGGTGGTGGCAGACTTCATTGTCCCGTTGGGGGGGGGAGTGAGCTTCAGGCCAGACGGCTCCCTGGCCTGAGTCGGGCTGTGGGGGTATGTGGCAGTGGGGGTGTGGCCAAGCAACAGTATGTGAATGGAGGGCGGGGTCGGGGAAGGTAAGTGGCTAAGTCATTCCACCTGCTGTCAATTAATGTGTGTGTGTTTTGTTACAGGGATGGAGCATAAAAGGAGAGAGAAAGCAGAGAAAAGGGGCTCTCTCCCCGACCACAGCGTGTGTGTTAAGTGAGTGAGTGAGTGAAAGCTGAAAAGCTAAAAAGCTCAAATAAAGTGTTTGTGTGTGAACATCAACTCTCGCCCGCCGTGCTTCTGTGCTCCACCCACATCAGGAACTGCTACAATAGGGTTTCCATGATTTGTAAATGATCGCATTGTTTTTATTTACAGTTTGCACAGCGTCCCACCTTTTTTGGAATTGGGGTTGTAATTGTAATATAACATTTGATCAAATATAATACTTATAAGTATTTGATATAGAATTAAGTGCAAAAGATAGTATTCCCTTTGATATCAAAGTTATTAGGTGAATCATTTACACCAATGATAATTCAGAAATGGAGGAAGTATAGGCACAAAGACACTACGAGAAAGTGAACTGAAACAAAAATCGCTAGAGAGATTGAGATAGTCATCACTGCAGGGTATTGAGTTGGACCTCATCCAAAACCTCCTATAAGCCTAATCCTAACCTATAACCCTAAGCCACAAGACGCTGTGCAACACGGAATGAACAAACACACTTATTTAGTCTAAAACACAATGATTTGTCTCCTCCCCCTGGACTTTAATCTTGACTCCACCCCAGTCAGATCAGGTCCAACTCAATCCAATCCTGGACTTTTGGTTCTGCAGGTTCTGGACTTGGACAGACTCGCAAACACTCACAGCAGGATACAAAGCGCACATTAAAACATTTTAATTAAAATTCTTCTTTTTTTTTCATTTCAAAGTAAGGCCATGGAAGCCTATACACTCAACTGGTACACCCATAATGGTAAATGCTTCTAATAAATAAATAAATAAATAAATAAATAATTTTATTTATTTTAATTTCACAAACACACAAATTCACAGTTCTTGCAACCAGAAAAAACGACCACAGTTTGAGCAGATAATCAGTGAATTTATTTGAAATTATGAATGTCTTTTACTTTTTAAAAAAATGAACCCTTTTTTGTTTTGAGGCATGTTTTGAGAGGCAAGAGTTAACTCTTTTTTAATTCCTACCAGTCTGTCCCTTCGGCAGGAAGGAGCCTTTTTTCTAAGGGGTACTGTTAAACAGAAAATGTAGAGCCTCTCTCCTTCCTAATATGTTCCATATTGTAACTTTAAATGGGGTGGACTCAGGAAATGCAGTCACACTGACGTGCCTTCCAAGCTTCCAGGCTGAGGTTTGGCCCGCTGTGCTGGTGGTTCTGCGGGCTTGGGCTCAGAGATCAGTCCGTGTTGGGTTTCCTCCTCCTGAGAGACTTGATGTCCAAATTACCAGGCCATGCTTTGTTTTTTTGGTACATAGGGACTTTTCATTCAAAAGAATTTCAAACTGTTTATTGCGGCAAGGTTGAGTTCTTTTATATAAAAAAAGTATTATTTTTGCAACTTTGCTACACTCCTAAAACATGCAAACAATCTTATGTGTCACAGGCACAGCAGTAATAGAGATGCTGTGCACCAGGGCATGTCTATGTGTGGTACAGTTCATTTGCTGTAGACTTGAAGAGATTCTCTGTGCTCAATGAGCCTATATTGTCTCAGAAACACTGCAGCAGGGAGGAGAAAAGGAAATCAAAGATGCATCAAACTCCTCTTTTCTCTCTCGTTCACTCTTTCTGTCTTTCTTCTCTCACTAATCTAACACAGAGCTCAGTCTGTCCGTGCCAAAAGGTGAAGCACATCATGCAGGGAATCACACCGTGCAGCTTTGCCAGCTCCCGTTTATGATGTCTTTGTCTCACACGGTATCTATTGCTGGAGTCGATATGAAGAATACCCCATGTTAATAGTAATGGCATTGGTTGTGCTTCTTGTGATCTCATTATGTGAGGAGACGCAGTATACAGTGTGTAGGTACGATATGTAGTTGTGTGAGTATGTGTTCAGAGATTTTGGACCCTCTCTCTTGAAGAAACGTTCAGGGAAGAAATTCTGCTTTGGCTCAGAGGTCAGATTACACATTCCAGGGGTGCAACACTACCACCCTCTGACTCCACTGACATACCTGAATGTGGGATTGAGAGTGTGTGTGTGTGTGTGTGTGTGTGTGTGCATAAGGACTGCACACATATCTGCACACAATACTTATCCTGAAAGGTAAACAACACAGTTTTTCAAAGTTACAGATTACATATAATTATGGTGATGATATTGTAAGAAACAGACTCATGGGGGTGTGTTTGGAGGCCATTTTGTGTGTTCGGCTGATTATATAGGAATTGATCCATTATGAGGCTTTAGCCACGGGGAGGCATAACAATAGAGACACAACCCTGGATTCAGAACCTTACATTTATGAAAAGATCTTCAATCCCATTTGCATATCCCTGGCTACTTTTTAAGCTAGGAGAATGATATTTTGAATGGTTTGAAAGTTCTTCTGAGTGCTCTATAACATTTATAAACATTGCTACAACAGCGCTAGCAGCAGTCTAATGCGGAAACCATTCTGGCAGAAGATTATTTTTAGAACCTTTGCAATTTATTTGCATCAGCGCATTAGTGAACATACGGTACACTACACGCCCACTCAAAAGCAGCAAGATGTATTTAACTTTATGGCACACTGTTTGCAGGTAATAAATAATCCCAAAAACCAGACATTTGCAGGAAAAAATATTCACAAGTGTTTAACACAAAGCAGAACTGTTTACCAGTTATTCCACAAAATCGAGTCGTACATGAGCTGATAGCCAACGAGGCGCGTAGCACAGAGTCGGCTATAAACCATGTATGACAAGATTGACTGGAATAACTGTTTTATTCTATCCACATTCACTGGATTTTGAGAAACAGAGCATTTTTATTTTTATTTTTTGCAAATTTGATAAATAAAAACTTTATACGGGGGCAACACGGTGGTGTAGTGGTTAGTGCTGTCGCCTCACAGCAAGAAGGTCTGGGTTCGAGCCCCGTGGCCGGCGAGGGCCTTTCTGTGTGGAGTTTGCATGTTCTCCCCGTGTCCGCGTGGGTTTCCTCTGGGTGCTCCGGTTTCCTCCACAGTCTATAGACATGCAGGTTAGATTAACTGGTGACTCTAAATTGACCGTAGGTGTGAATGTGAGTGTGAATGGTTGTCTGTGTCTATGTGTCAGCCCTGTGATGACCTGGCAACTTGTCCAGGGTGTACCCCGCCTTTCACCCGTAATCAGCTGGGATAGGCTCCAGCTTGCCTGTGACCCTGTAGAACAGGATAAAGCAGCTAGAGATAATGAGATGAAATGAGAAAAACTTTATACAAGAGCGGCACGGTGGTGTAGTGGTTAGCACTGTCGCCTCACAGCAAGAAGGTCCTGGGTTCGAGACAGTGGTTTCTGTGTGGAGTTTGCATGTTCTCCCCGTGTCTGTGTGGGTTTCCTCCGGGTGCTCCGGTTTCCCCCACAGTCCAAAGACATGCAGGTTAGGTTAATTGGTGGCTCTAAATTGACCGTAGGTGTGAATGTGAGTGTGAATGGCTGTTTGTCTCTGTGGCAGCCCTGTGATAACCTGGCGACTTGTCCAGGGTGTACCCTGCCTCTCGCCTATAGTCAACTGGGATAGACTCCAGCTTACCTGTGACCCTGTAGAACAGGATAAGCAGCTACAGATAATGGATGGATGGACAAGGGTGGCACGGTTGTGCAGTGGTTAGCACTGTCACTTCACAGCAAGAAGGTTCTGGGTTTGAAGGCCCAGGGGCCTTTCTGTGTGGAGTTTGCATGTTCTCCTCGTGTCTGCATGGGTTTCCTCCGGGTGCTCCGTTTTCCCCCACAGTCCAAAGACATGCAGGTTAGGTTAATTGGCGGCTCTAAATTGACTGTAGGTGTGAATGTGAGTGTGAATGGTTGTTTGTCTCTATGGCCAAGTTTACATTAGACCGTATCTGTCTCGTTTTCTTCGCGGATGCACTGTCCGTTTACATTAAAATGCCTGGAAACGCCGGGAAACGGGAATCCACCAGGGTCCACGTATTCAATCCAGATCGTGTCTGGTCCGGTGCTGTGTAAACATTGAGAATACGCGGATACGCTGTGCTGAGCTCTAGCTGGCGTCGTCATTGGACAACGTCACTGTGACATCCACCTTCCTGATTCGCTGGCGTTGGTCATGTGACGCGACTGCTGAAAAACGGCGCGGACTTCCGCCTTGTATCACCTTTCATTAAAGAGTATAAAAGTATGAAAATACTGCAAATACTGATGCAAATACTGCCCATTGTGTAGTTATGATTGTCTTTAGGCTTGCCATCCTTCCATTTGCAAGTGGTAAGTGACGCGCATGCCCGATATGCACTGAGATCACACACACAGCGGCTCAGTCCCGAATCACTGCTCGTGTGCTTCCCTCGTGCGCTCTGTGAGCTGCGCAGGGCCGGAGTGCGCACCCTCCAGAGGGCACTCGCTGTTCAGGACGGAGTGATTTGGAGCGCAGGATGCCTGCAGAGCCGAGCGTATCCGTGTATTGGCGTTGCTGTGTGCACGCGAATCGTGTATTGGCGTTGCTGTGTGCACGCTAATCGTTTTAAAAACGTTAATCTGATGATCCGCTGATACGGTCTAATGTAAACCCCACCTATGTGTCAGCCCTGCGATGATCTCGCCCATAGTCAGCTGGGATAGGTTCCAGCTTGCCTGCGACCCTGCACAGGATAAGCGGTTACGGATAATGGATGGGAAAACTTTATACAAACATCTGACAAAATAATTTCCACTTAGGTGGACTTCTTAAAAACCTATCAATGGCTGCACGAATTGACTTTAGTGTCTTTTGGTTTGTTTGTTTTTACAGAAAGTGCCATCTTGCTGTTGTGCTGAGGTGTAGAATAGTTTTAGACATCAATTCTTCCTTGGACATTTCAGTGATGTAATTTTCAAACTTGTTTGAGCTTTTGAACCAGTCTAAAAAAAAATCAACAAATTTTAATGCTTAAAGATGAAGAATGTAAACAAACCGGTGAAATGATAGGAGTAATTTGTGAAAAATGCGATGATGATAATAATAATTCTTGAAGAATTATTATAATTCTTGAAGAATAAAATATGTTCTTACAATCAAATACTTTTATTCCATATTTTGTTGCTTTTTTATATTTTTTAAGGTTTTGTTTTCGAGTAGAGTTTTTATTTCGTCCTCAGTTGGTTCAGGAACACGCAACGCCATTTTGTTTTGCTCTATTCACGGTGTATGAGCTGATAGCCTAGTAGTAGAGTAGCCAATCAGAGTGTGTGATTGCTCATATCCGGTGAATGTGGATAGAATAATCTGCATTATTAACCACAAACCAAGGGATCACTTGTACTGTACCTTAAAATGATTATGCTAAAACCTGTTACAAACGATGTGCTGTAGAACCAAGTGACAAGGAAAGATATAGTTTAAGGTTTACATACACTGAGAGTGCATACGTGCCATAAACAATTACATTCATATGTGTTTCTAAATGAATGAAGAAAGAATGTTCAGAAAAAAGTAACAAAAGGAAGAAAGAATGTACTTGTATGTCTATTTTGTGGGAAGGTTTGCGACTTCAGACTTTCTGGAATCCAGTAGGAGAAACCACGGAACGAGCTTTAAGAGCTGCTGGTGCCTACTGGACTGCACAGAGACGGAGGGAGAGGAAGAGAGAGACACAGAGAGCTTGATGTACTGAGCTGTTTTCAGGAGTAATTAAGCCACACTCTGTGCGAAAACCGAGTGTGAAGTCAGCTAAAAAAAAAAATTGGAGAACATGTTAGGGTGCATAGCCTGTTCGCTGTATTAATTTTGTGCCTGATTTTATCCTCTTCCTATATCAGGTATAAATTAACTTGAGGTGTAGGCAGTGTTGCCAGGTGCATTCTTGACTCTCATAATTAGGCTTCTTTTAAATGGTCTGTGCAAGTTGTTTTTTAGTCATCCAGCCATCATAGATCCATCCATCCATCCATCTATTATCTGTAGTCGTTTATCCTGTGCAGAGTCGCAGGCAAGCTGGAGCCTATCCCAGCTGACTACGGGCGAAAGGCGGGGTACACCCTGGACAAGTCGCCAGGTCATCACAGGGCTGACACATAGACACAGACAACCATTCACACTCACATTCACACCTACAGTCAATTTAGAGCCACCAATTAACCTGCATGTCTTTGGACTGTGGGGGAAACCGGAGCACCCGGAGGAAACCCACACAGACACGGGGAGAACATGCAAACTCCACACAGAAAGGCCCTTGTCGGCCACCGGGCTCGACCTCAGGACCTTCTTGCTGTGAGGTGACAGTGCTAACCACTACACCACCGTGCCGCCCAGCCATCATAGATATTTGTCTTATTGATAAAATGTATAATAGTCTAATACAAGACCATTTTCAAACCTGGAAACTATCTGTTTTAACTACGGCTGCAAGAACTATTCGACACAAATGGAAAAAAATCTGATAATAAAATTCACTCATGTCAAATTTGATTGGAAATAGTAGCGTGACAGTGAAAATCCTCCTTTAAAGCATGGAAATGCTATGTGGTTCTCTGCACTGTCGACATAACTTGTGCTTTCATGTAAGTAATATTTTTATTTCTAATCATATGTTTTTGGGAACATTAGAAACAGTGCAAGTACGACGTAACTGTGAACCATGCTTTTTTAACCATTTTATATATATATATATATATATATATATATATATATATATATATATATATATTTTTTTTTTTTTTTTAGTTCTCCCAGCTTATCTGGTTTTCTAGCTATCTTGTACATTTATGTGGCTGGGAAGTTCTTTAATTTGAGGGGATTCCTTCACAAATAATCTGAATGAAATCGCTCGCTTCGCTTCGAGCAGTCAAGCAGACAGAGGAAGTCCGTGTGCACATACGCATGCTTACCTTTTACTGTGCACTGACAGATACATCATCCTGTCGCTAAACGAGCAGCTGATCACACCAAGGTGCTCGCTGACCGCCGATATTTATTAATTTGGTCCTGTGTTTCCTTTCCTTCGCAACATAACGTCTTTTCTACTCACTTTCTGTTACTGTAGTCGGTCTTTTACATTTCATTTGCGTCCTCCATTTTCCTCTCCTGTTGCAAATTTGTATCCCACAATGCCTTGCGTCAACAGGGAAAGCCCACCACATGATGCATGATGTAGTATCTTGTATTATGTCATGGTGAAGCAAGAAAAAATAGCGGAGAATTTAGGGCCATGTGGCCCTAAATTCATTAATTGTTCTATTAGAAAAAAAAACTAATAAAATTGGAAGTCTGTGATTTGAATTCAGTAGCTTTCGGTCCACTAAGCAAAAATAATTGGGTGTCAGGGAAAATTCTTTTTATGACCTAAACTTGAAAAATCTGAAAGGCAGGAAAGCTTTAGTATGCGCTTGAGAAACTGGTTCATGCTATTTTGTTTTATCCTTGTCCTCTCATGGACTTGCTTCATTTTAATCCACACCTGATAATAAACTTATATGACAGTAACATCCTGGCATGTTTTTTTTTTTTTTTTGGTCTGATTCTTTCTTTTCAGGGTATCAGAGGGGCCTCTCTTCTGAACAGAAATCGTGCTGGAGGCTCTGAAAGGCCACAGTAGCACCCCTGCTTTAATAACCGCGCTGAGCTGCTCTGTAACTCAAGCCCCAGTTTGCATTCCTCTCCGCTTTTGTTCGGCAGCATTTAGAACTATGGTGAGTGCTGGAGAACCTGAGGGTCTCACTTGTCTTGTGCCATCCTACAAGAGGCTGTTTGAGAACTCTAATCTGGCCATGTCTTTCAGCTCAGCCCTGTTAAGACCCAAACTGACTGACTGTGAATGTTGGCTTCTATCAACACCTGGGTGTAAGAACTTGAGGAGAAAAGGGGGAGAGGGGATGGGTGACTGGGTGGGATATACCCAGGACGGAGCCTGAGGAGATATGACAGGCATTTTGAGCAAAAATTATGATCAGGACTTGGTTCGATGTTGGCCTTGAGGTAGTAAAAGTGAGTTGTTGGTCGAATATATTTCACATCATATCAGAGTAGGGAAAATAATTGATCAGATCCCATTCTTCAACAAATCTAGACTGAAATACTACAGAACTGCTTGTAGTGCAACATAACATAAAGCGCTGTAAAGTAAATCACAGTATAGTAACAGTACCTGTGGTTATGGTACCTTAGGAACCTCAGTTACCATAACAGCAAGCAGCTAGCGAGCATCTATAGAAGTATTCAAGGAAGTAAAAAGGAAAACAGTAAACTAGAATGTATGTATATCATATTTTCGGCCGTTTTTGCCACAAACCCTATCAGCCTGAATGCTCCACAACATGGCATTTCTATGTTCAATTCCATTTCTCATCAGCGTCAAGGACTACAAACACTGTCACATGACCAATATTCATGTTCAAGTTCACCTTACTTCTAATAAGTCATGTCTGCTCATAACCTCTCTCTCTCTCTCTCTCTCTCTCTCTCTCTCTCTCACACACACACACACGCACACACACACAGTTGTGTCTTCGTGAAGTCTCGGTCTTGGTGTATACTAGTGATGTTACTATGCGTCTTTATTCTGTCCACATGCACTGCATATGAGCAATCGTGCACTCTGATTGGCTACTCGACTACTAGGCTATCAGCTCATATACTGTGAGTAGAAAAAAACAAAATGGCGGAGCATGTTACTGAACCAACCGAGGACGAAATAAAAACTCAACTCAAAAACAAAAACCCCAAAAATACAAAAAAGCAACAAAATATGGATTAAAAGTATTTGATGGTAAGAACATACCTTTTTTTTAATTTTACAAGAATTATTATTATAGCATTTTTCACAAATTGCTACTGTCATTGTTTAAATTCTAAGCGGAAATGATTTTGTCAGACATGTTGTATAAAGTGTTGATTTATCGAATTTGCAAAAAATAAAAATTAAAATGTTCTGTTTCTCAAAATCCAGTGAATGTGGATAGAAGAAAACAGTTCACTCAATCTGGTCGTACATGGCTTATAGTCATCTTGGCGCTACGTGCCTCATCGGCTATCAGCTCATGTACGACTTGATTTCATGGAATAACTGTTAAACATTCTCCATCGCTCTCACTGTTTTTATTATTGCCTTTGTCCCTGTTGATTCTGTTTGCTGATTACCTAACCCGTTTCTGATTTTGCCCACATTTCTGAATGATCCTTCAAATTTGTTTGCCTGTGTTCAATAAACCTGCATTCGTTATCTACAGTAACTAGAACCACCTTCATGACAGTGTAAAACAAGTCATGTTGATGTCTATGTATTTCCTCTGGTAGGGTAGTGTTTAAGAAGTTTGAGGATGGGAATTTCAGAAAATTTTCACTTTTCATTTAAGCTTCATTTTAAAGCTTAATAAGTTAAAAATATAGGATTTTATTGGATCATACTTAAGCTTTTAGTATCAGAAAAGAAAATGTGATATCATGCCACCTCTACTTGGCATCTACCTGTTTCAGTTGTGTATTTCTTCAAAGAAGAACAGACGTGTTGTGCAGTGGCGATCCGTTACTATTAGAGCTGGAACTTCAGCTCAGTCAAAGCTTAGCCAGACACAGTCAAAAAGCAACAGGCCAAAGGATTTAGCAAGGGATTAGCGGCAGGGTGCCAGGTAGCTCCGTTGTGTGTAGTTGTCGATGTTGATTTTAAAAGTAACTAAGTAGATTACACAAGGAAATAAATACTTAGGTATAAGTGAAAAATACTGTGGCGAGTGTGCATGGAAGAAGAGTCTGGAAACAGAAATCTTAGTTTCTCGGTCATTAGCCTGTGCTACTTGTTCTCGATAGCACTGGCTTGACTGCTTTATTAACATTCGCGAACACTACTAATGAACGCTACACTGGCTGGAAGGTGACTTCACGGCTGCGCTGACGGTGCTGATTTGCAGTTAAACTAGTGTTGGCCTTCAAGTAGGCCTAGGGTGATACATTTTTGGTCCCTCCCACTATAAATCAAAATCTGATTGGTTAATTCATCTGTCACTTCCTATATAAGCATACACTGCCATGGCCTTCTGTCCCGGCAATTTAGTCCAAACTGAGTGAGCCATCTCTAAACTCTTCTCAGCCTAGAGACAACAAACAAAAAATCTCAATGGATAACTCTATTTTAATTTTTTCAGGACCGTAACCCTTTCATTTCTGAAGCAAATTTGATAGAAAATGAGCCCAAATTAGAATTAGAAGAGAATAATTATAATGAAATAATAAAAGAACAAAAGCAATTAAAGAATGAAAGAAATTAAATATAACATTTGAAATGCTGATATGTTTGGGCCTTCTCTGAAGGCCTAGAAGGCCTTGACGGTTCCCCTCTGGTGCTGTGATCGCATATACTATGAAAAGGAGAACATCATAATAGATCATAGAAATTCATCCAGAATAGCTAAGCTTCAGTTTTGTTTCGATGTAAAATGCGCACATACTGTATATTCACACTTTGAAGCAATTTGTGTGGCAGATTTTTTAGGAAGTTGGCGCAAACCAGAGAAAGCGGTGGAAAACCAGACCCACATATGGAGAACGTGCTCAAATCTCAAACTCTACATTGTGAATTTTCTCTTTTGTCCTTCTGCTAATGTTCTTGTGGGATCTCACTGGGGGGTGATTTATGGTCACACCCTTGCTTTGGCTTGTGGTTGCAGGTTCGAGTGACAGCAGTCTGGCAGTGATGATGTTCACAATGTTGAAACAGTCATTAACAAGGCCGAGGATCCCTATTAGGAATTAGCCTGGAGAAATATGAGCGAGATAAATGCTAAGGCTACACAGGCGTGGCACGTACCAACGTGTCAGACCCAAAAACTCACACAAGTGTTCAGCGCTTAATGATTACTGAGTTAAAAAAAACCCTGCAATTCATAAATTATTTTGACTACCTGCTTGGCTAGCTGGAGAAGTGTTAAGGTATCTGTTTTATTGAAACCGTGTTTAAATACTTTCATCTTTTGTGTTCTTATATAAAGCGCATCTGTTTTCCAAAGTATCTGCTACATCACAATACTGTCAACATTCCCCTCAAATTGTCTGTCGTCTCCTGCTTGTATGAACAACATTAAGCAAGTCAGAGTTGATATAAATGCACTAATAAGTGCCCAGAGGGATCCGAGAATCAGTGTAATAGCAGGCGCCTTGGAATAGGAGCAGAGGGATGAGAAGGAGAAAAGAAAAAAGGCAGCCTCATTACAATCATTTCTGCGTTTTTCTGCAAAAGGTCGGCGTGTCAAGGCTTGTCCTTCCTGCTGTGAAAAGGTGTGTGACATGTCTTCTTTCATGGCTGGTTCCCAAATGTTCCTATACATTTTATACGTGCGAATGTATTTCATACGGCATGACATAAATACTTCCATCGCAATATATAGTGCTGTGCAAAAGTCTTAGGCACCTTATTATTACTTTTTTTTTTAGTACAAACTTTGTTATAGACTTTTATTTTATGATTTCTACATTATGGAACCAGTGCTTTAGATAGAAAAACATTTTAGATTTCCAAACTTTAATTTTCCAGCACAAAATTAAATGTTACATACTGCAAAGTAGGCAGCATGGTGGTGTAGTGGTTAGCACTGTCGCCGGAAGGTTCTGGGTTCGAGCCCAGTGGCTGACTGGGGCCTTTCTGTGTGGAGTTTGCATGTTTTCCCTGTGTCTGCATGGGTTTGCTCTAGTTTCCCCCAAAGACATGCAGGTTAGGTTAATTGGTGGCTCTAAATTATCCGTAGTGTGAATGGTTGTTTGTCTCGATTGCTGGGATTCAGTCACGTGACTTTTCTTAGCGGTTTTACTGGAAGTGAAATAGCTGGTGGTCGAAACGGCTGCCGTAGTGCAAACAACTAGCGATAAGTTATCAGAGTA
Source organism: Neoarius graeffei (assembly GCF_027579695.1). Taxonomy (NCBI): domain Eukaryota; kingdom Metazoa; phylum Chordata; class Actinopteri; order Siluriformes; family Ariidae; genus Neoarius; species Neoarius graeffei. The sequence continues at coordinate 55,218,884 of NC_083574.1, forward strand.
CGCTCGTAATCTAGAAGCCACCGCTCGCTTTAGATATATTCAGAAGATCGCTATGTGCAAAGGAATCGACCCCTACAATCTGGGAAAGAAGGATTTGTCATACGATCTCGAAAACTACCCTTCAGTCGAGTTCCCCGACATCTCGAACTATCTGGTGTTGCAGACGTCCTTCTACAGCGCAAAACAGATGGAAGTGTGGAAGAGTATGGAGGCTTACAACTTTTTTGTATGTGGCTGGGGAAAGGACCTCATTATCAAGTCACTGCCGAATGAATCCTGTATTGTTTTTGCCCGTGTAAGTATGTTTTGGTTTTTTTAAGCTTTTCGTTCGCGTCTTTACAACAAAGCGCTGCAAGTTGAAGTGTAAACAAACAACAGTTTGCTTGATTCTCACTTGTGTTGGCTCTTATCTCTCAGCTAAATCATTCACAAAGATCATCAGAAACCCCTTTAAAGACCTGGGTCTTAGTTAAACAAGACGGAGAATTGATCACAGCACATTGTAACTGTATGGCTGGGTAAGAATTTTGTCACGACCTTCATGCAGATGGACTTTTTTGAGGAATGAGGAGTAAACAAAGAAACAGCTGGGGACTTTAGCGCTTCATGACTAAAAAAAAGTACCGTAAAATAATGACACATAGCAAGAAAAGTACTTGGAAAACACTCGGGCCATAGCTGAGAGGGATTTACAAACCTTTCACCAAGTGGTCACTGCAAACTCGAGCATGCTTCGACTCGGCTCCCTTCGATTTCAGCGAGAGGTTCAAAAGCTACCTTTCTTGACGTCTTTTTGTAAAATCCTTTGTTCGTTCACCCTTTTTATTAGTTCACGGGGAACCCTGAAGAAACTTTTATCAATTTCATAGTTTGATCGATTCGAACAACCTAAAACAATGCAAGCGTAAGGCATTTTTCATGTGAGCAATGCATCTTCTTCATACAGATGCTTTGTCAACTGAGCTTTGGTTGACCACCAACTAAAGTTTTGAATAACTAATTAAGTGGATGTGATGTCACATGAAACCCAGCAATGTGTCAGCCCTACGATGATCTGGTGACTTCTCCAGGGTGTACCCTGCCTCTCGCCCATAGTTAGCTAGGATAGGCTCTAGCTTGCCAGCAACCCGGCACAGGATAAGTGGTTATAGATAATGGATGGATGGATATTACAAAGCAGCATATTACATAACAGACCACTTGTCAGACAAAAACATAATGAAGGCTGCTGGGTTTTGCTGCAAAATTAAGAAGCAAGTGTGACAGTCAAAGTGTCCAGAAGAACTGTAGCTGGTTCTGTAAGATGCTCAGTAAAACTTGCAACACTTCCTTATAAAACTGCACTAACTGTACCTGAGACTACTTTTTTTTTTAAGCAAAGGATCATCACACCAAACATTAATTTTTCATTCATTACTGCTTACTGATCTTTATGGTATTTTTTTTAATGTAGAAACATTTAATTTCATTATTTTTGAAGGCATCTTTGCTCTACAGCATTTCATTGGATGTGCCTAAGACTTTTGTACAGTACTGTACAACTATCAAATAAAGAGTAAGAGCCAATTAGGGATCAATCAATCAATCAATCAACAACCTTATTAAAGTGTCAAACTTATAGCTGGCCACAAGTAGCCTACTACTTGGGATTTAGTACTGGGATTTAGTCCCCATTTTTCTAGCTCAGCTTTTACGAGAACAGCTATGGTTCCTGTTAACCCAGTGAACGCAGCAGACAAATTTAGTATCAAGAAAAGTCACATTAATTAATTTGGCAATTCATTCTATTCAAAGTGACCTATAGCAAGATGAAATGCAATGGACTTTTTTGAGGAAAAAAAGTTCAGGGCCTTGTACAAGGACGCAGAAATGGTTCTCGTCTAGTCATGGGATTTAAACTCAGATCCTTATGACTGGACCGATGGATTTACTTTGATTTTGGATGTTTTGTGTTCAGCAAAGTTGCTACTGGACAAACTGTAGTATACAAACTGTAGGCTAGCCAATGTTAATTAAAGGTAATTTAGGGTTGGGGCATCGTGGCTCAGTCGACTAAGGTGCCATACCATAAATCGGGGGACCTGGGTTCAATTCTGACCTGAGGTCATTTCCCAATCCCTCTCTGTCTCTCTCCAGCTCATTTCCTGTCTCTACACTGTCCTATCCAATAAAGGTGAAAAAAGCCCCCAAAAAATCTTTAAAAAAAAAAAGGCAATTTAGGGTTAGAAAAATCATTCATAGTTAGCTTACCTTGACTAGCATTAAATATGCGCCATAGAGTGCTAATTAAAGTTAGTCCTCATCAAGCATGACATAAATCAACAGTTTATAGCGCTCTGAAATCCTTTATATCGGGCCTAAAATATATTCAGCATTAATAAGTTCAGTCTCTTGGCAGGTTTTCGCCCCATCGTTGGCACACATTGAGCCGTACAGTGTTTGCTTGTTTCAGGGGATTTTCTAGTGTCTCAGCCAGAGAGGTAGACTTACCTCGGGGGAATTTTCAGCTTTGGCTACATGTGATGAGGTAAGATGGCTGTCCAGACTTTCTGTTAGAAAAGCAGGGACTGTACGTGTCAATGCCATCACTGTTAACAGTAAACGACTGGAGACTGCGCTGTTTGTTATGAGGACGCAAGCAAGAGACGCCTGGATTGCAACTGACTGTACCCACTATATAACGCGTCAAAGAGGTGTTTTTATTTTGTTTTGACTAGACAAATATTTGTGAGTCCATTATGGGGCTACACCTACAGACACGGGGCTTAGGAGACAGTAGGAGTTTGTTTTCTTCCTTTTCATCTTTTTGCTCCCTCCCTCACCTTATCCCTCCCTCCCTCTTTCTCTCCCTTCCTCACTCCAGAGTTTTTAATATCAAAGTGCACTGTCTGACAACACTAAAGGAGGAACAAGGGGGCTTTTGTTGGATCTTTCTAGAACTGGCCAGGAACGACAAGAACTTGTCAACCCTTGTTCAGCGAGAACGGAAGATGTACGTTTTTCAAAAAAAAAAAAAGCTGAGGAGGCAGGATGGAGAGAGACTAGTCTGTGGCATACAAAAGAGATTTTTTTTTCTCTCTCCATCTGCTTGGGGCACAGGTTTGAAACTGAATAACTTAATTTCAGCTCATCGGGCCAGACAACAGAAGGCTAACAAAGGTCTCCTTTTTTACTGCAACTACCCTGCCACTTTGTCATTTTCAAGAACCTAACTTCTAATAGCTGGAAAATAGCACTACTTTCCTATAGCCAATTTTGATGAAGGGGAGCAGGGTTCTCTTCGGTGGTTAACTCCCATACATTTCAGATGAAAAGTGTAATCATGACTAGATTAAAAGACTTAAGTCCGTACAGTGGGAAAAAAAAACACCAAGCCTGCCTCACTAATGTGCCTTGCCCCAGGATGTGGTTTGTATTGTTCTATAGTTTGCTCAGTAACCAAGAAAAACTGCGATCTGGGTTTGATGTTGTCAAAAGCGAAAAGAGAGAGTGGGTAAAATAAAACATCTTCTGTTTTCTAAAGATATCTCCTCAGGCTATGTGGTATATGTGTGGTAAAGAACCAGATGAAATGAAAACTATAAAGTGAAAATGGAAGCTCACTGTCATCTTCAAAATGGTGTTGAGAAATTTGGCACGTCTTTAGTGCTTTTATTTATTGTCTGTAATAAACATTTGGGAACTTGTGCACATAAATCCTGTGATACAGTTTTTTCTATAAATAGCATTTATGTCTCGAAATAAATTTGGGAGGGCGGCACGGTGGTGTAGTGGTTAGCGCTGTCGCCTCACAGCAAGAAGGTCCGGGTTCGAGCCCCGTGGCCGGCAAGCGCCTTTCTGTGCGGAGTTTGCATGTTCTCCCCGTGTCCGCGTGGGTTTCCTCCGGGTGCTCCGGTTTCCCCCACAGTCCAAAGACATGCAGGTTAGGTTAACTGGTGGCTCTAAATTGACCGTAGGTGTGAATGTGAGTGTGAATGGTTGTCTGTGTCTATGTGTCAGCCCTGTGATGACCTGGCGACTTGTCCAGGGTGTACCCCGCCTTTCGCCCGTAGTCAGCTGGGATAGGCTCCAGCTTGCCTGCGACCCTGTAGAACAGGATAAAGCGGCTAGAGATAATGAGATGAGATGAATAAATTTGGGGGACAAATGTTATATACAGTGTCTTGTAAAAGTATTCATCCCCCTTGGTCCATTTTTGTCCTGTTTTGTCGCATTACAAGCTGGAATTAAAATGGATTTTTGGAGGGTTAGCACCATTTGATTTACATGACATGCCTACCACTTTAAAGGTGCACATTGTTGTTTTATTGTGACACAATAAGATGAAAAAACAGAAATCTGGAGTGTGCATAAGTATTCACCCCCTTTCATATGAAAACCCTAAATAAGTGCTGGTCCAAACAATTCACTTCATAAGTCACATAATTAGTTGATGAAGATCCACCTGTGTGCAATCAAAGTGTTACATGATCGTCACATGATGTCTGTATAAATCAACCTGTTCTGGAAGGACCCTGACTCTGCAACACTACTAAGCAAGCGACATGAAAACCACGGAGCCTCCAAACAGGTCAGAGACAAAGTTGTGGAGAAGTATAGATAAGGGTTGGGTTATAAAAAATATCCCAAACGTTGAATATCCCACGGAGCACCATTAAATCCATTATACCAAAATGGAAAGAATACAGTGGTGCTTGAAAGTTTGTGAACCCTTTAGAATTTTCTATATTTCTGCATAAATATGACCTAAAACATCATTAGATTTTCACACAAGTCCTAAAAGGAGATAAAGAGAACCCAGTTAAACAAATGAGACAAAAATATTATACTTGGTAATTTATTTATTGAGGAAAATGATCCAATATTACATATTTTTGAGTGGCAAAAGTATGTGAACCTCTAGGATTAGCAGTTAATTTGAAGGTGAAATTAGAGTCAGGTGTTTTCAATCAATGGGATGACAATCAGGTGTGATTGGGCACCCTGTTTTATTTAAAAAACAGGGATCTATCAAAGTCTGATCTTCACAACACATGTTTGTGGAAGTGTATCATGGCACGAACAAAGGAGATTTCTGAGGACCTCAGAAAAAGCGTTATTGATGCTCATCAGGCTGGAAAAGGTTACAAAACCATCGCTAAAGAGTTTGGACTCCACCAATCCACAGTCAGACAGATTGTGTACAAATGGAGGAAATTCAAGACCATTGTTACCCTCCCCAGGAGTGGTCGACCAACAAAGATCACTCCGAGAGCAAGGCGTGTAATAGTCGGCGAGTTCACAAAGGACCCCAGGGTAACTTCTAAGCAACTGAAGGCCTCTCTCACATTGGCTAATGTTAATGTTCATGAGTCCACCACCAGGAGAACACTGAACACTGAACAACAATGGTGTGCATTGTTAAAGCTGTTCTGTATGGAGTTGAAGCTGTTCTGTATGGAGGAATGGACTAAAATTACTCCAAGCCGGTGTGCAGGACTGATCAACAGGTACTGGAAATATTAATTGCAGTTATTGCTGCACAAGGGGGTCACACCAGATACTGAAAGCAAAGGTTCACATACTTTTGCCACTCACAGATATGTAATATTGGATCATTTTCCTCAATAAATAAATGACCAAGTATAATATTTTTGTCTCATTTGTTTAACTGGGTTCTCTTTATCTACTTTTAGGACTTGTGTGAAAATCTGATGATGTTTTAGGTCATATTTATGCAGAAATATAGAAAATTCTAAAGGGTTCATAAACTTTCAAGCACCACTGCATGTACCACGACAAACCTGACAAGAGAAGGCCGCCCACCAAAACTCACAGGCCGGGCAAGGAAGGCATTAATCAGACATGCAACAAAGACACCAAAGATAACACTGAAGGAGCTGCAAAGATCCACAGCGGAGATGGGAGTATCTGTCCATAGGACCACTTTAAGCTGTACATTCCACAGATTGGGGCTTTATGGAAGAGTGGCCAGAAAAAAGCCATTGCTTAAGAAAACACATTTGGTGTTTGCCCAACAGCATGTGGCAGACTCCCCAAACACATGGAAGAAGATTCTCTGGTCAAATGAGACTAAAATTTATCTTTTTAGCCATCATGGGAAATGCCATGTTTGGTGCAAACCCGACATCCTGAGAACACCATTCCTACAGTGAAGCATGGTGGTGGCAGGATCATGCTGTGGGGATGTTTTTCATCTGCAGGGACAGGAAAGCTGGTCAGGACTGAAGGAAAGATGGATGGCACTAAATACAGGGCAATTCTGGAGGAAAACCTGTTTGAGTCGGCTAGAGGTTTGAGACTGGGACGAAGGTTCACGTTCCAGCAGGACAATGACCCTAAATATCCTGCTAAAGCTACAGTGGAGTGGGTTAAAGGGAAACATTTAAATGTCTCAGAATGGCCTAATCAAAGCCCAGACCTCAATCCAATTGAGAATCTGTAGCATACCTTGAAGATTGCTGTACACCAACGTCACCCATGTAACTTGAAGGACTTGGAGCAGTTTTGCCTTGAGGAATGGGCAAAAATCCCAGTGGCTAGATGTGCTAAGCTAATAGAGACATACCCCCAAAAGACTTGCAGCTGTAATTGCAGAAAAAAAAGGTGGCTCTACAAAGTATTGACTTTGGGGGGTGAATACTAGCCTGGGCCCGCCCATCCTAAGCGTGACGCAACACGAGGGCCTATTGCGAGCTTAGTCTGGCAAGGCAAGCTATCTCCAGCTCTTTCAAGCTCCCAAAAAATCGGGAGCCAATCAACTTTGAGCATCTCCAACGGCCCTGGGTAGAGGCATGTTCAAGGCAGTGACGTAGTAGAACTGCGACCGGAAGCCATAGATTGTTTACAGAATCTATGCCGGAAGCGCTTCATTCACTAGAAACATTACGAACATGGAGCAGCGGCAAGCCTTTGACACAGCGGTAGATGCTGTATTGAAAGCATTCAACGGGAAGTTCTCATTGAAAACGGAGCAAAGAGCAGCCCTGGAGGTATTTATCTTCTTCCTGTTACTCAAGCAGTTTCCGTCGCGTCACATACGTCAGAGGAAAGAGTGATGTGATTGGTTTAAGCTTCGTCACAGCCTTTTCTGGCTTCGACCAGTAGCAAACTGAGGCATTTCAGGGAGGCGGGTCAACCACGCCTTTGGGAAACGGTTGGGCTTAATATCTTTGCCAGACTAAATGTTCGCAGAGCTTTGAAGTCGCGTTAGCCAGACTAGGTGAATACCTACGCACACTCCAGATTTCTGTTTTTTCATCTTAATTATTGTTTGTGTCACAATAAAACATCAATTTTCACCTTTAAAGTGGTAGGCATGATGTGTAAATCAAATGGTGTTAACCCCCCCCCCCCCCCCCCCCCCCAACAATCCATTTTAATTCCAGCTTGTAATGCGACAAAACAGGACAAACACCAAGGGGGATGAATACTTTTGCAAGACACTGTATCTTTGTATATTGAATGTAAGACGGAACAAATAACCAACAAAATATATTTGCTAATTTTCAGAATTGCCTCATAATTCCAGAGATTATTGTAGTGCCAAATTGTGATCTGTATTTCTAAAGCTCAGTGTTATTTTTATTCAAGCTCATATCTCCTTAACTAAACCAAGTGCAAGGTTTAGTCCTTTCTCTTCATGACTGCAAACACAATTTATTTAAAGATCAAGAACTTCTTGAATAGCACTTAAAACGCCTATCAGATATCTCTTCATCTTTATTCCTGGCAATGGAAACATGGCTTTAACTTTGACAGGTTTCATAATAAATGTCATGATAGAATATAGAAATCTGTGTGTGTGCGTCACTCAAGAAGCTTCTCGTTGTGAAAGTTACAAATGAAACATTTTCAGTTGTGCTGAGAAATTGCACAGACAGATCACAGTGATGATGTAAAAGGCAAACAGCTGAGAGCTTTGAAAAGCTGCCAGTGGATGTGTCCAACATCTCATTTACTCATTTACACAGGTGAAGAGGAGTCATAGCAGACGCAGGGAGGCCACAGAGCTGACGAGAACATCTGAGGTGCCGACATTGGCTTAGCCTCCAGTTAGATTCTGCACACACGTTGAAAACTTGCATTGGTAAATAATATATGCTTATATTATACAGACATGAGTGTTTTACTGGGAAATACACCATATGTATTTTTCAGACGAGCTACATTCGGGACATGGAGAACCAAAACCGTGCCATATTTAAATAATATTTGCTGACTTTTTTTGTGGTATATCAGATATATTCCATTCAGCTAGCATGATATTGAACAAGTAGAAGACAAGTTTATTATAGCCAATATTATTATTATTATTATTATTATTATACATACACACTCTCTTTTCCAGTTTTTTGATGTCCGTTGGTATGTTTTTCTCTTGTAAACAGAGGGGAACCGTCAGGGCCTTCTAGGTTTCAGAGAAGGCCCAAACATATCAGCATTTCAAATCTCATCTCATCTCATCTCATCTCATTATCTCTAGCCGCTTTGTCCTGTTCCACAGGGTCACAGGCAAGCTGGAGCCTATCCCAGCTGACCACGGGCGAAAGGCGGGGTACACCCTGGACAAGTCGCCAGGTCATCACAGGGCTGACACATAGACACAGACAACCATTCACACTCACATTCACACCTACGGTCAATTTAGAGTCACCAGTTAACCTAACCTGCATGTCTTTGGACTGTGGGGGAAACCGGAGCACCCGGAGGAAACCCACACGGACACGGGGAGAACATGCAAACTCCACACAGAAAGGCCCTCACCGGCCACGGGGCTCGAACCCGGACCTTCTTGCTGTGAGGCGACAGTGCTAACCACTACACCACCGTGCCGCCCAGCATTTCAAATGTTATATTTAATCTCTTTCATTCTTTAATTTATTTAATTCTTTCATAATCTCATTATAATTATTCTCTTCTATTTCTAATTTGGCCTGATTTTCTATCAAATTTGCTTCAGAAATGAAAGGGTTACTGTCCTGAAAACATTAAAATAGTTATCCAATGAGATTTTTTGTTTGTTGTCTCTAGGCTGAGAAGAGTTTAGAGCTGGCTCACTCATTGGTTACGACTTCATTGCCGGGACAGAAGGCCATGGCAGTGTATGTTTATATAGGAAGTGACAGATGAATTAACCAATCTGATTTTGATTTATAGTGGGAGGGACCAAAAATTTATTGCACTCAGCCTTCTCGAAGGTCAACGCTAGCTTAACCGCGAATCAACTTTGTCAGTGCTGCAGTGCAGTCACATTCCAGCCGGTGTAGCATTCATCAGTAGTGTTAGCGAATGCTAATAAAGCGGTCAAGCCAGTGCTATCGAGAGCAGGTAGCACAGGCTAATGACCGAGAAACTAAGATTTCTGTCTCCAGACTCTTCTTTCATGCACGCTTGCCACAGTATTTTTCACTCATACTTAAGTATTAACTTACACATTTCCCTGTGTAATTTAATTAGTTACTTTTAAAATCAACATTGACAACTACACACAACGGAGCTGCCTGGCAGCCTGCCACTAATCCCTTGCCAAATCCTTTGCCCTGTTGCTTTTTTGGTGTGTCTGGCGAAGGTTTGGCTGAGCTGAAATCCCAGCTCTAATAGTTACGCTTCACCACTGCTTGGAAATATGTGTGAAGAATATCTAATGGAGTTTTGGTAGCCTTTTGGGTGTTCAACACATCTTTCGTTTCAGTTTTCAGTTTATTTAGTTAATGTTTAATTATAGCATAGCTAATCCTAACACTGGATTAGCCTAGTCTTTTGCTTTCCCAGCGAACAAAGAAATGGTTCTCTGCATGCACAGCAAAAAGGTTTTGTCATTGGATATTCGCATCAACTCCAATGTGTCAGACAATGTGTTGTCTTGACAACATGCAATATCATAAACCATATTCAACGCTCATTCTCCAGTGGGTAGAGTGACGTAATACACATAGGATAAGCGATATGCTAACAATATTCCATGCTATCAAACCAAATGAATGAAACCCACTAGAAGGGAATAGAATACATGTTTTTATTCCATGGAAAAAGTGTCCTGTATGTATAATAATTCCCGATATTTCACTCCACTGACGTCACTCCCAGTGTTTTCCTGCTGACTAGACATGTTGTCAAAATGGCGAACCGGTTCAAAATTAAAATTCTTTTGATTGACTTGCATAATTTTTTTGTGGATGTGTGTATATATATAATATAAAGAACATTACACGGTTGCGCAAAGATATGAAGTTTATCTTCTTGTGTTGAAAAATATATCACTCATTCACCTCACTCGTGAATATGTTCACCACTCAAAGATAAACTTCATATCTTCACGCCACCGTCTAATATCCTCTATACAAAAGACCCAGTGAAAATGTTTCAATTGTGGCCACAACTGTAGCATGCAATTACTATTAACAATCATGTTAACACACTTCCCTCTGCTAAGAAAAGAAGAGAAAACTTTACTTAAAACACACTTCTGAAGTGTGTTTCTAAAGAAAGTCTAAGGGCCATTTCGGAGCATTAATAAATGTTTAAAATATGCTATATACCATGAACTCAAAGGTACACCTATTGCACTGTAACTATAAATGTCTTTGGATGAGACATAAGAAAATGTCTAACCAATGCAGTTTTATCTAGTTTTATCAAACTTCCAAACACTAGAGCAATACAGTAAAATGGTTTTGTAGTATCTCTATGTGATCTGGTCGGATTGAGGCAGTTTTGTGTCTACATTAGTAATGCACAATCACAGATTCTTCTGTCGGTCCAAATGCTGCAATGATTGAAAGAAAGAATGAATAGAGATTTCAGAAGTATAGAGATTTAAAACTTAAATTACAGCTTTGATTGAAGAAGGTATTAAAATGTTATATTAAAATGCCTGCTTCACATTAATTTGTCCTAACAACTGCCTTTAGATGTACATTATAAGAGAGCTTCAGCTAAACAGGATTTCCTTTCTTCTTCAGTACAGGGAAATGCGTCAAAATGATTGTAATCACACATACACTACAGATGCAGCAGAAAAAAAAAGCTGAATTATTCTTTTAACCCTTTTAATTTCTTTAGAAAACATCGCCATTCGACAGCTAGGCTGCGTGAACATTACATCTTGTGGAAGAATCAAATAGTGACCAAAAAAAAGTACAATGGAACCAGTTTCTTTTTTTTTTCTTTTTTTCCTGGTCAGGATCACAGTGGATCCAGAGCCTATCCCAGGAACACACGGTGCAAGACTAAATCTCTCATTTCATTACCTCTAGCCGCTTTATCCTGTTCTACAGGGTTGCAGGCAAGCTGGAGCCTATCCCAGCTGACTACGGGCGAAAGGCAGGGTACACCCTGGACAAGTCGCCAGGTCATCACAGGGCCGACACATAGACACAGACAACCATTCACACTCACATCTACGGTCAATTTAGAGTCACCAGTTAACCTTACCTGCATGTCTTTGGACTGTGGGGGAAACCGGAGCACCCGGAGGAAACCCATGCGGACAGCATGCAAACTCTGCACAGAAAGGCCCTCGTCGGCCACGGGGCTCGAACCCGGACCTTCTTGCTGTGAGGCGACAGCGCTACACCACCGTGCCGCCCACAAGACTAAATGATCATTTAAAAAAAAACATAGATGGGATGACAGTTCATTGTAAAGCACCTTGCACATCCACATTCACAACTTAGCATCACCAACATGTTTCTGGAAGTAGGGAGGAAACCAGAGAACCCGAAAGCAACCCACATCATCAACGTGTGAAACTCCACACAGACAGTAAATGGATTTGAGGATCGAACCAGGGACACTGGAGACTGAATGCCAAAAAAGGTGCACATGGGAAAGTAGAAGAAGAAGAAGGCTGCTCAGAGGATAAGGTGATACGATTCTCCAGAGGTGCTTCTTTGGTGTTGCACTTGTTGAACATGAGTCATATTTTCCTCGCTGTTCTTTACTCTGAGTAAACTAAAGAAAATCAACAGTTTAAACTGATGAAGTGTATTAGTGCAGGGAGAAAACCACAAGAGTGGTCTTATTGAATTTCACACAAATGTAGCCAGAGGATACAGCAAGATACAATTTTATGTATAATTATGTTTTTGAAAAAAGAAGAAGAAGCAGCATTGAAATCAATTTCTGTGGGAAGCCAAAATATTATGCAAGAAGCTTGTGTTTGCACAATTGCTTATTTGTCTTTCCTCTATGGCTTAGTGTAATAGCGTTTTGGTTAATTAATTCAAAAAATATTCCCAACTGTATTTCTTTTTTTTTTTCCCCCTGTAAATCAGAAAAACAGTCACACAGCTTTATATCAAAACAAACAGAGCCTGAAATAAGCTGCTGTGCCCAAGGCATGTTTGTGACCGAGTTCATGTCAGGTCATGTTGTCTCTCACAAATACCCTAACCTCTTCGAGCTCTCACCTTTCAACTCATCACCACTTATTTGTCTTATTTTCCTTCTGTCTCTTATTGGTCCTCTTTCACCCTTTTCTTTTCTTTTCTTTTCTTCCGTTTTCTTCCAGATTTATATTTATGTCTTCTTGGCTACAGTGTTTTCCATGCACTCAGTGCGTTCATCTTCCTGAATTATCAATACTCTCTGTCCCCATAGTAGACACTTGGAATAATGTAATGGGTAATATGTACATACTGTGTATGTTTGTATATGAGATGTGGCTTCCTTTAATGAGCACCACTTCCTGATATAGCTACCTTATAACATTCTCCTAGAGCCAGCATTTGCTAGTATAATAATGTTTATTCTATCCACATTCACTGGATATGTGCAATCGCGTGCTCTGATTGGCTACTCTGCTACTAGGCTATTAGCTCATATACCTTGAGTAGAGAAAAACAAAATGGCGGAACGTGTTACTGAATCAACCGAGGATGAAATAAAAACTCTACTTGAAAACACCCCCCCAATACCAAAAAAAGCAATAAAATACGGAATGACAGTATTTGGTGGGGGCGGCACGGTGGTGCAGTGGTTAGTGCTGTCACCTCACAGCAAGAAGGTCCGGGTTCGAGGGCCTTTCTGTGTGGAGTTTGCATGTTCTCCCCGTGTCCGCGTGGGTTTCCTCCGGGTGCTCCGGTTTCCCCCACAGTCCAAAGACATGCAGGTTAGGTTAACTGGTGACTCTAAATTGACCGTGAGTGTGAATGGTTGTCTGTGTCTATGTGTCAGCCCTGTGATGACCTGGCGACTTGTCCAGGGTGTACCCCGCCTTTCGCCCGTGGTCAGCTGGGATAGGCTCCAGCTTGCCTGCGACCCTGTAGAACAGGATAAAGCGGCTACAGATAACGAGATGAGTATTTGGTGGTAAGACCGTATCTTTTTCTATTTTTCAAGAATTATTATTATTATCACATTTTTCACAAATCGCTCCTGTCATTTCACTGCCGGTTTGTTTACATTCTAAGCGGAAATTATTTTGTCGGACGCTTTGGGTAAAGTTTTTATTTATCGAATTTGCACAAATAAAAAAATTAAAATGCTGTGTTTCTCAAAATCCAGTGAATGTGGATAGAATAAAACACTTATTCCATTCAATCTTGTCATACATGGCTTATAGCCAACTATCAACTCATGCATGACTTGATTTCGTGGAATACCTGTTAAATAGCTGGAAAACCTCAGCCACTTCCTTTGAAGCTTATGTAATTTATACAAACCGTATCATCTATATTTTCTGCTTTAGTTATTATTGCTTTGTAGCCCTTTTTGCACTAAAGCTTACAATTATAAATGTATCGAAGTGATATAGAAGTACAGTGATATATTTGTCAGGGTACCGAAGCTGCAGGCCCTTAAAAAGGGCTCCTTAAAGGTTAGTAGGATGGTTAAAGGTTCCTAGCTTTCTAAAAAGGTTAAGAATTCTCCCAGAGGGGATAAAAACCAAAGAGGTTCTAGATTTAAGCTCCTGAAGAATCTCAAACACATCTACAGCTATGGGTCTCCAAGAGTGCAGGGCTATTCTGGCCTGGTTTTGTAACAGACAAACTTCTGTAACTATGTAAGTGAAGCATGTTGGTGGAGAGTCTCCACTATCTGATGACAAGCTACATACTGACGAAACGATGAACTGTGAGTCTCCCATTTCCAGTGGAGACTACAGGACTGCCTCCAGGCAGTGCACTTAAGCAAATGAGAGGAGTCTGGCGACTCTAAGTGGCTTCAGCCTGAGGCAAAGCAACCTGATTGGTTTTTAGTTGAATTACCTGATTTTTTCGAGGTTGAACTGGTCAACTGAGCATATAATGACAATAGGTAAACTTACAAGCATATTATTTTTGATGAATCATTTTCTTCTTTAAAAAAGGCTATAATTCCTCTGTAGCTTTCAGCCCTTTCGGTCGCCTTCTTCTTGTTGTATCTTTTCCTGGCCCTAAAACACGTTCACAAATAAACACTCTGCTGCTGAAGGAGGTTTTCCAAACAGAAAAGATAAAGGCTAAGACAAGAATGCAGAGTGCTCCCCCCCACACACACACACACACACACCACCGCCACCACATCTATCGCACTTCTTTCTCTCCCTCTGTCTTCTCTTATTCGATTCTTTCTTTCTCTCACTCTCTCAGTACGCCACCACTCCTTCCTCCCAACCCTCTAGCACCCCCCCTCCTCCTCCCCCTCCCCCCGGCCAACTCCCTCCTTGGCCTCCCCAAGGGGATCGGATGTTCTCAGCAGTTATAAGCAAGCAAAGCTGGCGGCCGGCAGACGGGCTGGCTCCACAGCAGCCTGGGCACACAGACAATGCCAGACCTTCTGTCATGTGGCTCGCTTTCACAGAGGTCAGCTAAAGCAGCCCGTAGGCCATAGCACAGACAGACACATATACACACACTACACACACAAACACACACACACACACTTCCACTCACATTATACATAGTACACAAACAGAAGGAAAAGATTTTGCATGCCTCAGAGGGGACTTTGCATACATATGTAGAGCACTCCACTCAGTTTGTTAAACTGCCTAGAATATTTACCTAATATGTAAAATGCATTTTTGCATGGGTGGTATGGTGGTGTAGTGGTTAGCGCTGTCGCCTCACAGCAAGAAGGTCCGGGTTTGAGCCCCGTGGCCGGCGAGGGCCTTTCTGTGTGGAGTTTGCATGTTGTCCGCGTGGGTGTGCTCCGGTTTCCCCCACAGTCCAAAGACATGCAGGTTAGGTTAACTAGTGACTCTAAATTGACCGTAGGTGTGAGTGGTTGTCTGTGTCAGCCCTGTGATGACCTGGTGACTTGTCCAGGGTGTACCCTGCTTTTCGCCCGTAGTCAGCTGGGATAGGCTCCAGCTTGCCTGCGACCCTGTAGAACAGGATAAAGCGGCTAGAGATAATGAGATGAGACATTTTTTGCATGAATTTTTACTAATCATCGGTTAAAAAGTTTTGGTCTCGCACAAATTTCAGTCCATTACTAGTATTAATTCCCAAAAAAAACCCCCAAAAAACAATCAAAATGAGGCGTTTATACACACAAGTAAACTGACACATCAGTTCAGCCAGTCCACACACATGCACACACACATATACACACACATCCTGATATCTTGTTAAGACAGATAAGCACTTACTGTTCAGACCAGCTGAAGCCTTGACGTCTGTCTGGGTGCATGTGTGAAAACATGCATGTGCTTCCTCACAGATACAGATGTGTATCCGACTGAAAGTGGGTCCTAGTGATGAACTGGGTAGTCTGTTCAACTTTGATGAAGGGCCAACCTGCTTATGGCTCTAGAGAGAAAGAGTAACATTTTGCTGGCGAACGCTTGAGCAGAGGTTATCCAAAAGGCTGACTGAGGCCTGGTTCTGATTTCACACTCAAACCCCCAACCTATTCTTCACAGACTTTTCACTACACACACTCACATGCTGGTGTTTGAATCCTGACACACAGCACCACCAGCACAACAGGTGTTTACACTTGCCTGTCTGTTCGCACAAGTCTAATGATGAATTATGGAGGATTAATGGAAATTAACCATGAAAAATAACATTGTGTTTAAGGTCCTGGCACAGGCAGCTGGCGATGTGATGCTAATGTTGTGCAGTAGAGAGTGTTTTCACTGCATCTATAGGTGTTATAGAAACCTTGATTGAAATTTGTGGAAAGTAAAACAGAGTGTGTTGATCTCACTATGCTTAAACATGATAGATATTGCTGAGGTAGGGCACACACCAGGCTTGTAGTACTCGAGTCCGACTCGTGCCCTAATTTTAAGGACTCGTGACTCGACTTGGACCTGAGCACGGATGACTCGGACTCGTGCATTAACTACATTCGGACTCGTAAATTGGAGACGAGGACTCGGATTTTGTCTTTATTTTTTGTAACATGCCATAATAATTTGGCATAAGATATTTATATCTACATTAATTATATACCAATTTCATGCAAGAGAACGCACATTCACCTGTTCATATGTCATGTTCAGGAACAAATTAATGGCGCTAAAATGCCTGGAGAGAAGCCCCTAGGATTGTCCGCTTTGCTTATACAGACTTCTCATGCAGTGGGAAAAAAATGCACTGCTATGTGTTCCATATATAGAAGAACTATCGAGAAGATGACGGGGACAACCTCGAACTTCATTCGTCATTTGGCAAGACTCCACCCAGAGAAGGAAGTAACACACTATGTTCATTGCTCTGTTGATAGCGGGGGCTTGCTGAGCGATGAACTAGCTAGTGTTAACCCTCTCTCATGTTATTTGTTCTGTTGATGGTGGCCGGGGCTTGTGTTGGACTCAACTCAGATCAATAGTGGACTCGACTCGGATTCAACTCGAATTTTTCTTTAATGACTTGGACTTGACTCAGACTTGAACACTGGGGACTCGAGACTGGACTCAGACTCCAGGTTTAGTGACTCGACTACAACACTGGCACACCGAAATCATGAATATATTGTAATTTCTATATCAAATATGAAATGCAGATTTTTTAAAAAGCATTTTAGAGTTGCCACCTCACATCTCCATCGTTCCTTGTTGGATCCTAAGCTGTGTGGAGTTCCACATGTTCTCCATGTGTCCATGGGTTTCATCCAGGTTCTCCAGTTTCCTCCCATCTCCTAAAAGCACAAGCTCCAGATCCACCATGATCCAAACCAAGATAAGGTGTTTACTGAAGATGAGTGAAATGGATGAATGAAAATATTATACGAATGAAAATGTAGATGATCTATTGATTTAATGAGAGCTCCTAGCGTCTCATAAAAAAAAACTTGCATGCAAATTTACAGCCACTATAATTCATAATGCTTGTGCATCATTTCTTTTGTACTGCAGCACAAAGGCTTTCAAGTAACAGCCCCACAAACAGCATACAATATGTATGTCTACCATCCTCAGAGCTAATCATGGCGCCACAGTGACGCTGTTTCAGCTCTGCTTTATTGACTTTAAAGTTAAAGCCCAGAATGTTGATAGCAGGCATTATGTTTATGCAAATGTGACAGCAAACTTTACCTCATTCTTTTGCATCGTGCCAGAAATAGTGCATTGTATGGTTTGAAGGAGAATTGAATCATCCATTTTTGTCTTGGGGTGTAGACTAAGCAGCGGAGTGTGATTAAGCAGTCTTTAAAGCATACCCAAGAGAACGACGTAGCAAAGGGAAAATAAACTGCTTCAAGTTCCACTGGAAAGTTCTCTCTCTCTCTCTCTCTCTCTCCCGCTCTTTCTGAATGAGAGACTAAGGAGTGCTATGAACCTCTATCAGAAACATGTGTGCAAAGTTTAAAGCCATTGAAGGAAGAAAAAAAAACGTGCAAGGGTCCCTCAAAATGCCCTGACTTAGTTATGCTCTGAAACCTTCATCATGGACCAGATGCCCTGACTAAACTCTCAACCAAACACCATCTACACTACAGGGAATATCATGAAACGTATTACAGTACAAGACAGCTCTAAAGCTCTAAAACTCCCACCACCATGACTAGGACTGATGAGCGAAAAGCTTGAGCTGAAACGGCACCAAAACGTTCATGAGGAATTCTGGCTCAGGTTCATTGTCCATAAAACAAAACCGAACTTTGAATCGAATACAAGAAGGAATGGCTTTTCTTTTCCGCTCTTTGCTTCCTCTCTCATTTCTCTGGTGTTTATATCTTTCATTTCATCTAGCTCTTTGCTCCTTTCTTACCCGTTTTTTGGGGCCAAGTTCTCAGACATGGCACATTGCAAGTGTGGAATGTAAAGGGACTGAGTAGAGGAGGCTGCCTAGAAAAGAGCACACATCCATTACCAGCACATGACATCATTCAGGAACAAAACGGACAGCAACATTTCCTCTGTAATTACGAGAGCCAATATTCGACTTATAGCTGTCATGCTTTTCTTTTCTTTTACTTTTCTTTTCTGTTCCCTTGCATTTTTTGCCTTGAGAACCCACAGAAAGGTCCATATGAAACAGGGTTACTCCTGAAAGCTCTCTCTCTCTCTCTCTCTCTCTCTCTCTCTCTCTTTGGTCTGTTGCTTGAAATAAGCCAAATGGGGAACTTTTTTTATATTTTTGCTAGTTTTTGGAAGCTGAGGAAAACTTTATTTATTCATTTATTTATTTATTTATTTTTGCAAGAGCACTGTGGAAAAGCAAACTTGCAAAAATATTCTACCACCACCTTGTGGCAGCCAGAACATATTTCTTCCTTGTCATGATGTGATTTCTTTTTTGTGTGTGTGTGTGAAGCCTGCCTGTTCTTTCAGGTACTGCCAAAGCCTCATAAAACAGACATGTGAAACCACATCAAATGTGTCTACACGAGAAATATGCAGATGAGATTTTTATCCATTTTTTAAAGTATGGTTTCTCTTTCAATTGTATTTATACTACAAAAAAACAAAAACAGGTTTGTGCTTATAAATATTCATTCATTTATCCACAGTAATTTACATTTAGGGGCAATTTACTGTACTCCTACCATGTTTTTGGAAGGTGGGATGAAACCACAAAACCCAGAGGAAACTCGCATGTGGACACGGAGAGAGCACTCACAGAAACTCAATACAGAGAGTAACCCAAGATCAAGATCAAGATCGAATCTAGAACCCTGGAGCGGTGAGCAGAAATCAGGAGGCCACTGTAAAATAAATCAATATGGTTTCCTTATTTTTCTTCTGTGTCATGCTAATTGTTTTAATAATAAAGAAGTATATTGGGACTCATGGGAACTTTACGGATTTTGTCTATTGACTTTGGGTTTGTCTTGTTGTACAGCATAAATATATGAAAAGAAACTGCTGCTCTTTTATAAAAACTGATGAACTGTGATGTAATAAATGAATAGGTGCTTGGTATGTACACTGAGATGGCTTGGGCTCTGAGTATTGGTCAGAACCAGGCATTCTTTAAGCTTTTGTTTATGTGTTTGGATCTCTCCTCTTCCTCTTGTGGCCGTGATCGCTTTTGTGAAGCAAATGCAGTGAGTTTGTGCTTGGCAACGGCTGCAGCACAAGCCGGGAAGGGGAATGGAAAAATCTGTGGCATTTAGGTAGAGCTCTGTCATAAAGCTAGCACTAATGAGGCCAGGCTTCGGGGAAAGTGAGGGAAATGGTTTACATATGGATCTGAGAACATGCAGTGCATGTAACGAGATAGAGCCACAAACTCACAGACAGACAGAGTAAACTGTGTCAGTTGAAGAAGAAGACGAAGAAGAAGACTTTATTTTGTCACATATACATTTCAGCACAGTGAAATTCTTTTATTCACATATGCCACTTCTTAAGAAACTGGGGTAATTGCTGCTGATGAAGACAGAAACACTCTTAGAAAGGTTTTCTCAGAGGTTCTTTGGATGGTTATGGGTTACAGTGCCATGAGAAAGTTTGGGCACCCTTGACAAATCCCAGTATTTTTCATTCATATATAATTGGGTGTTTGATTCTACAACTTAGTCTTGACATATGAAATAAATAAAAGACACAGACATATTTCAGCATTGAAGAGAAGTTTATTGGGCTAACAGAAAAAGTGCAATATGCAGCAAAACAAAAATAGGCCCGTGCATAAATTTGGGCACCCTAACAGAAACATTCCATCAATATTTAGTGGAGCCTCCTTTTGCAAAAATTACAGCCTCTAGACGCTTTCTATAGCCACCAATGAGTGTATGGATCTTGGACGAAGGCATCTTGGCCCACTCCTCCTTGCAAAACATCTCTAATTCCTTGAGGTTTGAAGGTCTACGAGCATGGACAGCTTGCTTCAATTCATCCCACAGATTTTCAATGATATTCAAATCTGGGGACTGGGATGGCCATTCCAAGACATTGTACTTGTTCCTCTGCATGTATGCCCGAGTGGATTTTGAGCAATGTTTCGGGTCATTGTCTTGTTGAAACATCCATCCCCGGCGCAACTTCAACTTTGTTACAGACTCTAGCACATTATCCTCAAGAATCTGCTGGTATTGAGTGGAATCCATGCGACCGTCAACTTTAACAAGGTTCCCAGTACCAGTACTCGCCACACAGCCCCACAGCATGATGGAACCTCCACCAAATTTCACTGTGGGTAGCAGATGTTTCTCTTGGAATTCTGTGTTCTTTTTACGCCATGTGTATTGCCTCTTGTTGTGACCAAATAACTCGATTTTTGTTTCGTCAGTCCACAAGATCTTATTCCAAAAGGATACTGGCTTGTCCAAATGTGCTTTTGCATAGTTCAAGCGACTCAATTTGTGGCGACTGCGAAGAAAGGGCTTCTTCCTCATCACTCTCCCGTACAGTCTTTCCTCATGCAAATTGCGCTGTATTGTTGCCCTAAGCACAGTGACCCCATCTGCAGCTAGATCCCTTTGCAAGTCTCTGGTGGTGGTCTGTGGGTTGTTTTTAACAATTCTCAGCATCCTTCGTCTTTGCCTCCCTGAAATTTTTCTTGGCCTACCACTTCTGGCCTTGACAAGGACTGTGCCTGTGGCTTTCCATTTTCTTACAATGTTCCTCACGGTAGACACTGACAGCTGAAATCTTTTGGAAAGTTTTTTGTAGCCTTCCCCTAGTCCATACTGCTCTATAATCTTCGTTTTGAGGTCATGAGAAAGTTGTTTTGAGGCCCCCATCTTGCAGCTCTTCAGAGGACAGTCAAAGAGAAAGAGAACTGGCATTTGGCCACCTTAAATAGCCTTTGTCATGATTGGATGCACCTGCCTATTAAGTTCAAGGCTTAATGAGCTCACTTAACCAACTTGATGTTTTCAATTACTCTGTGATGATTAGTTACAGGTTTTCAAAGCAACAAAATGTCAAGGGTTCCCATACTTTTGCACAGCCTATTTTTCACATTTGATTTAATTTCATACAAAGGAATACACCAATAATTAAAATCAGTGTCTGCAAAACAACCCAGCACTTGGCTCTGATGGGCAAAGGAAGGACATGCCACTAGGGTGTTTTTCTGTGGAGACAGAGTCAATTATTGTACAACCTCAGACGGGGTGCCCAAACTTTCTCATGGCACTGTATTGACTTCCTAAAAGTGTTCGACTTGGAACCTTCTCTAAGAGGGAAACACTTAAGGGTAGCGATCTAATAAGGTTAGGTTTCTCAGAGAGGGACAAGGAAAGTAAAAACAATCTTTTGTTGCATAAAATTTGTGTGTGTGTGTGTGTGTGTGTGTGTGAACTTGCTACATATTGAGGACCAGAACACGTTTTTATCCAACAGAGTTAGGACATTTTTGGGAAGTGAGGAAATTTTGGCTGGTGCTCACTTCTTCAAAGGGCTGTTTGAGGGCTAAGACTTAGTTTTAATGTTCAGGTTAGAATTAGGTTTGGGTCAGGGTCAGGGTTAGGCACTTAGTTGTGATGGTTAAGATTAGGGTATGGGCAATGCATTATGTCAATGAGAGTCCCCACAAAGATAGAAGTACAAGTGTGTGTGTGTGTGTGTGTGTGTGTGTGTGTGTGTGTGTGTGTGTGTGTGAGAGAGAGAGAGAGAGAGAGAGAGAGAGAGCAGCTCATAGAAAATTTCCAGGGTTTTACACCCAGAAAGAAAGGTTTGCAAGGGTTTTATTATTTTTAAATCATTATAAAGACCCATACATGCCAAAGATAAGAAAACACAGATAGGTAGTATTCCAGTAGAAATGACTAAAATAAATATGCAAACAAGAAACTTGAGAAGCCATAGCTCAGAAATGCAACTGAGTACAACTCCATTTCCAGAAAAGTTGCGATATTTTGCAAAATACAATAAAAACAAAAATCTGCGATTGATTAATTCACATCAACATTTATTTAACTGACAAAAGTACAAAAAAAAGGATTTTAAATAGTTTTACTGACCAACTTAATTGTATTTTGTAAATCTAAATGAAGTTAGAATTTGATGCCTGAAACACACTCAACAAAAAAGTTGTGACAGAGGCATTATCACCATTGTGTTATATCCTTTTAATGACACTTTTTAATCGTATGGGAACTGAGGATACTAATTGTTGCAGTTTTGCAAATGGAATTTTTGTCCATTTTTGCTTGATACAAGACATTAGCTGCTCAACATTCCCTGGTCACCATTGTCTGATTCTCCTCTTTGTGATGCACCATACATTCTCAGTAGGAGACAGATCTGGACTGGCAGCAGGCCAGTCAAGCACATGCACTCTGTGTCTACGAAGCCATGCTGTTGTAGCCCGTGCAGAATGAAGCCTGGCATTGTCCTGCTGAAATAAGCATGGACTTCCTGGAAAGAGATGTCGCCTTGATGAATATATCTCTCTAAAATCCTAATATATCAATGGTACCTTCACACACATGCAACTCACCCATGCCATGGGCACTGATGCCCACATATCTTCACAGATGCTGGTTTTTATACCTTTCTCTGATAACAAACTGGATGGTCGTGGATGGTACTGTACCTTTCTTTGGCACAGAGAACTCAACGTGTGGTTTTCCTGAAAACAAGCTGAAATGTGGACTCATCTGACCACAGCACATGTTTCTACTGTCTTTCAGTCCATCTGAGATGGGTTTGGGCCCAGAGAAATCAGCATTGTTTCTGCATAGAATTGATGAACGGCTTCCTCCTTGTGAAATACAGTTTCAGGTTGCATTTCTGAATGCAGCGGCGAACTGTATTAAGTGACAACAGTTTTCCGAAGTCCTCCCGAGTCCATGTGGCTGTATTTGTCACATTAGCATGATGGTTTCTCAGGCAGTGCTGCATGAGGACTCGAAGGTCATGCACATTCAACAGTGGTTTCCGACCTTGTCCTTTACACACTGAGATGTCTCCAAATTTCCTGAATCTTTTCACAATATTATGTCCTGTAGATTTTGAAAGACCTAAAATCTTTCATTGAGAAATGTTCTTTTTGAATTGATTAACAATTATCTCACAAATTTTGGCACAAAGGGGTGAGCCATGACCCATCCTTGCTTGCAAAGACTCAGCCTTTGGTGCTGCTCCTTTTATGCCCAATCATGATGCAAATTAATCTGCAAAATGGTGTTACTTGAATATCCTATAAACTTTCCAGTCTTATTTTGCTTCTGTCCCAACTTTTTTTTGAGTGTGTTGCAGACATCAAACTCTAATTTTGTTTATATTTCCAAAATACAATTACAATCCGGGGCGGCACGGTGGTGTAGTGGTTAGCGCTGTCGCCTCACAGCAAGAAGGTCCTGGGTTCGAGCCCCGGGGCCGGCGAGGGCCTTTCTGTGTGGAGTTTACATGTTCTCCCCGTGTCCGCGTGGGTTTCCTCCAGGTGCTCCGGTTTCCCCCACAGTCCAAAGACATGCAGGTTAGGTTAACTGGTGACTCTAAATTGACCGTAGGTGTGAATGTGAGTGTGAATGGTTGTCTGTGTCTATGTGTCAGCCCTGTGATGACCTGGCGACTTGTCCAGGGTGTACCCCGCCTTTCGCCCGTAGTCAGCTGGGATAGGCTCCAGCTTGCCTGCGACCCTGTAGAAGGATAAAGCGGCTAGAGATGATGAGATGAGACAATTACAATCCCGATTCCAAAAAAGTTGGGACAAAGTACAAATTGTAAATAAAAACGGAATTCAATAATTTACAAATCTCAAAAACTGATATTGTATTCACAATAGAACATAGACAACATATCAAATGTCGAAAGTGAGACATTTTGAAATTTCATGCCAAATATTGGCTCATTTAAAATTTCATGACAGCAACACATCTCAAAAAAGTTGGGACAGGGACAATAAGAGGCTGGAAAAGTGAAAGGTACAAAAAAGGAACAGCTGGAGGACCAAATTGCAACTCATTAGGTCAGTTGGCAATAGGTCATTAACATGACTGGGTATAAAAAGAGCATCTTGGAGTGGCAGCGGCTCTCAGAAGTAAAGATGGGAAGAGGATCACCAAACCCCCTAATTCTGCGCCGACAAATAGTGGAGCAATATCAGAAAGGAGTTCGACAGTGTAAAATTGCAAAGAGTTTGAACATATCATCATCTACAGTGCATAATATCATCAAAAGATTCAGAGAATCTGGAAGAATCTCTGTGCGTAAGGGTCAAGGCCGGAAAACCATACTGGGTGCCCGTGATCTTCAGGCCTTTAGACGGCACTGCATCACATACAGGCATGCTTCTGTATTGGAAATCACAAAATGGGCTCAGGAATATTTACAGAGAACATTATCTGTGAACACAATTCGCTGTGCCATCCGCCGTTGCCAGCTAAAACTCTATAGTTCAAAGAAGAAGCCGTATCTAAACATGATCCAGAAGCGCAGACGTCTTCTCTGGGCCAAGGCTCATTTAAAATGGACTGTGGCAAAGTGGAAAACTGTTCTGTGGTCAGACAAATCAAAATTTGAAGTTCTTTATGGAAATCAGGGACGCCGTGTCATTCGGACTAAAGAGGAGAAGGACGACCCAAGTTGTCATCAGCACTCAGTTCAGAAGCCTGCATCTCTGATGGTATGGAGTTGTATTAGTGCGTGTGGCATGGGCAGCTTACACATCTGGAAAGACACCATCAATGCTGAAAGGTATATCCAGGTTCTAGAGCAACATATGCTCCCATCCAGACAACGTCTCTTTCAGGGAAGACCTTGCATTTTCCAACATGACAATGCCAAACCACATACTGCATCAATTACAGCATCATGGCTGCGTAGAAGAAGGGTCCGGGTACTGAACTGGCCAGCCTGCAGTCCAGATCTTTCACCCATAGAAAACATTTGCCGCATCATAAAATGGAAGATACGACAAAAAAGATCTAAGACAGTTGAGCAATTAGAATCCTACATTAGATAAGAATGGGTTAACATTCCTATCCCTAAACTTGAGCAACTTGTCTCCTCAGTCCCCAGACGTTTACAGACTGTTGTAAAGAGAAAAGGGGATGTCTCACAGTGGTAAACATGGCCTTGTCCCAACTTTTTTGAGATGTGTTGTTGTCATGAAATTTAAAATCACCTAATTTTTCTCTTTAAATGATGCATTTTCCCAGTTTAAACATTTGATATGTCATCTATGTTCTATTCTGAATAAAATATGGAATTTTGAAACTTCCACATCATCGCTTCCGTTTTTATTTACAATTTGTACTTTGTCCCAACTTTTTTGGAATCGGGGTTGTAAGTTGGTCAGTAAAACTATTAAAAATCTTTACTTAGTACTTTTGTCAGTTAAATAAAGGTTTGCGTGAATTAACAAATCGCAGATTTTTGTTTTTTATTGCATTTTGGAAAATATCCCAACTTTTCTGGAAATGGGGTTGTACATGCAGGACAAAACGAGTGCTAAACCTGGGCTATATCTAAAACCACATACTAAAGGAGGTGGGTTTGTTTGTTTGTTTGTTTGTTTGTTTGTTTGTTTGTTTGCTTGTTTGTTTGTATTTGAATAAAGGCTGCTTTAGTGAGAAATATGCAAGACCTATATTATAAATTAATTTTAATGATCTAAAAATGCCATTTGTAATTTAAAGGACAAGTACCATAGGAGAAGTATAACATGAGTTCCATCAGTGCAAAACAGTTTCTATCCATTACATTTACTAAACCATAAAAATAACATCAGTCTGTGGCAGTGGTATTTACAATTTTATTGCATTGCTTGGAGCATCAGTCCAGAATTGCATCAAATTAATGAAACGATATATGAGGAACTGGCAATTCTGTTGTGAACTAATTAAGCATTATATAGCTGGCTTCATGTGGCTCACCAATTTGTAAGATAATAAACTTCTATTAAAAAAAGGCATAGTTATTAATGTAATATTGTAACTGCATCAGTTTAGCACATCCTAAGCCATTAATTTATACAGAATCAAAGACGAAAGATAAAAACGGATGTCCAATTATTTTTTTGTCATGTCATTCTAAAGGGTCAATGTTATGCAGAAGAGAAGAGTGTTACTAGTATGTTCTTCCTTAAATATTTGACTCTCGTTGTGTTGCATTCACAATCTAATACATTCAGGCCAAATATTCTATTAATTACTACTAAGTAGTAGTAATAAGAGTTCTTTGTAGATCTTTGTGCCTCTACTACTTCAGTCACCACAAGGGAGGACATGTCCCCCAGTCAGTGGCTCTCCAAAATAAGCATGTTTTAATGTTCATGAGTAATGCTTAATTACCCATACATGGCAATTTACAAGCAGAGTGCTGTAGGGCTGCTCAGTAAAAAGACGAGCCCCAATTTCATGGAAAATAACATTAGTGTGAGTGCAGGAATTATCCACAGCATTAGCCCCATTTCATAACCCATATTAACTTAGGCAATTTCATGCGTTCGGTCACAGGGGCTCATAGCAGGGGGGTCTCTGATTGCACTTAAAGTAATTTCATAATAATTAGTTTAGTAGGGAGGAGTGCTCTTGATATTTCTGCTCAAGCCCTCAAGTAAGAGTGCATGTACACATGTGACTCTGTGTATGTGTTTATGTGTACATGTAATAATATATGTGTATGGCCATTAATTCCTCTTTTTCTCTCTTCACTATAGCCCAAGGCTCCATGCAGTGCACTCTCATAGCCTCACTCATCATGTAGCACATAAATACCCAGCCCACTCATTTACTCGAAGTTTCTCTGTGGATCTGCATCTCCTGGGACCCGAGAAGAGGACTGAATGAAGGGGTAGGCTGTGCTGGAGATGGATCGAATCGATCAGCACAGCAGTTAGAATATGTGGCCTGCGGTTGGCTTAAAGTCTCCCCAGAGAGAGGCTCACACACACACACACATATATGCAGGGCCTGCTTCATGGAGCAAATGGGGGTTTCGCCCTCTGGGCATTGGAGTGTTTGATAGACCGGAGCATGGTTGCCTCTTCTGTATTCCTCTGTTCTGCACCACTCTGAGACACTGCTCAGTTCCTCTATCAAAATAAATAATCATGTTGAACCCTGGACGTTTGCGTCATGTTTGAAGAAGACAGCAATATGAATACATGTAGCATTCTTGTTTTCTTACTCGTTCATGGACCATGATAATTGAGCCAGTTACCTTTTTAAGGAGTATGTTGGTCTGAAAATCATAAAATGAATCATTTGTGATAAGCATTTTTCATATGCTTGTTGTTGTTGTTGTTGTTGGCTTTTTTATGGTAACTCATCACTGTCATCATTGGCTGGGACGTCATGGAGTCCATCTTTATATACTGAGAATATTTAATGTAAAAGAAAATCCCCATCATCGACAGATTTTCAAACTATATGCAAACTGTCTGCATAGACTTTGATATGTAAATTAGCTTTATGATGCAATACTACAACTGAACACTAGATGGTAACACGCAATTATTTTAAGCATGAGACAGCCTATAGGGAAGACTCAGTGAAAGGAGCTGCGCTTATACATACAGTTCATGATCTTTTTTTTTTATCAGATACAGATATTTTGTAGGCGTACCATCACTAATTATATCTACTGTGGCAGTTGGACAATGGTTTGTCGAGGCCGCATGGTGGTGTAGTGGTTAGCACTGTCGCCTCACAGCAAGAAGGTTCTGGGTTCGAGCCCAGTGGCCGACAAGGGCCTTTCTGTGTGGAGTTTGCATGTTCGCCCCGTGTCTATGTGTGTTTCCTCCAGGTGTTCCAGTTTCCCACACAATCCAAAGACATGTGGTTAGGTTAACATGGGGTGGCCTTGGGCTGAAGTGCCCTTGAGCAAGATACCTAACCCCCAACTGCTCCCTGGGTGCTGTAGTATAGCTGCCCACTGCTCTGAGTTTGTGTGTGTGTGTGTACTCCTTCAGATGGGTTAAATGCAGAGGATGAATTTCACTGTGCTTGAGTGTGCATGTGACAAATAAAGGCTTCTTCTTCTTCTTCAAAAACCCACACTTGTACCATTGCTATACACACAAACATGCCACTATCAGGTTAGCGTCACTCCTACATTAACAGTCCACCAACTGTAAAAACTACTTAGTCAGTGGTGGTTCTGTGCTGCTCCATGTCCTTTGATGGATGGGGTAGAGACAGGATGACAAAATGTTCATCGCAACAGATGGGCTACAGTCAGCAATAATTCGCTCACTCGCTTTCAGTAACTGGTTTATCCTGTTCAGGGTTGTGCTGAATCTGCAGCCTGTCTATTGAACACTGGGCATGAGGCAGGAAGACACCCTGGATGGAACTGCAGTCCATCATAAGGTACCATGAGAGGGCGTGTGCGCATGCACACACAGAGAGAGAGAGAGAGAGAGAGAGGCAATTTATCTTCGCCAATCCACCTACATTTTTTTTATTTATTTTTTCCAGAGGTGGGAGGAAATCAGAGAACCAAGAGCAAGCCCACAAGAGCATGGGGAGAACATGAGAAACTCCACAGACAGTAATCACACTGGCGGCCATGGAGCTGTGAAGCAGCTGCACCACTTGCATTAATAAATCTAATCATTAAATAAAGAACGTAGGTATATCCTAGGTGCACCTAATACAAGTGCAACTGCTTGTATGTATTAGAAACTATCTGGTAAAGGTTTTCTAATATTGTAATATTTGTATTGACATTAGTTATGGAGTGACTCAAAAACAGGTTCAGATAGCTATTCCTACAAACTGAATTGATGGATGTGAGAAAGGTTAATCGAAAATTGAATGTATTGATATGAAATTCATAGAAATCAATATTTAGACTTTGATTGAAAACATTCAGCTTCGGTTTCAGTATGTCCAGTCCTTATTTTGTCTCTCACTACCAGAATTAAGACATCTAAAACTATGGTGACTCTAAATTGACCGTAGGTGTGAATGTGAGTGTGAATGGTTGTCTGTGTCTATGTGTCAGCCCTGTGATGACCTGGCGACTTGTCCAGGGTGAACCCCGCCTTTCACCCATAGTCAGCTGGGATAGGCTCCAGCTTGCCTGCGACCCTGTAGAACAGGATAAGCGGCTACAGATAATGGATGGATGGATGGATGGATGGATGGATTAGTTAAAATTATGTTAACACTAATGGGTTATTTTTCTCCTGAATGTGTGGTGCGCCATGACCACTGCTGGTGTAATTGGGCCCTGCTTTTTTGACACCCCAATAGTGACGTCAGACATCTACTTACAGATGGTGCAGCAGTACACCATTGATGAACTTCCACTCCAGAGCTGACTGGCAGGGTATTTCCAACAGGATGGCGCACCGCTGCATTTTGGCCGTACTGTTTGTGCTTATCTTGACCACACATTTCCAGGTCGATGGATAGGTCACGGTGGACCATTGTCGTGGCCTCCACACGCCTCTGATTTGACGCGCTGTGATTTCTGGTTATGGGATATGGTGGAGGAGGGCGTGTATAGCAGGAAAGTTCGTGATATCAATGACCTCAAGAACAGAATAAGGACTGTGGTATCATCTATTCCCCGCAAAATGTGTGTCCGGGCTTTAAATGGTGCAGTTGCTCGCTGGTTTTTGTGTGTTGAACACGATGGCAAACAGGTTGAGACCGTCCTGTAAATCATCTTGCTCATTTGATGTACTGCATGTTTTGTGAATAAATGGTTTCTACCATTTAAGTGTTAACATCTCATCTCATCTGATTTTCTTCCGCTTATCCGGGGCCAGGTCGTGGAGGCAGCAGTCTGAGCATGGAAGCCCAAACTTCCCCCTCCCCAGACACCTCGGCCAGCTCCTCGGGAAGTACACTGAGGCGTTCCCAGGCCAGCCGAGAGACATAGTCCTTCCAGCGTGTCCTTGGTCTTCCCCGGGGCCTCCTCCCGGGGGGACATACCACCCACAGAGGTAGCCGTAGGGGGCCGGTGCAGTGTGGATTGGGCGGCAGTCGAAGGCAGGGGCCTCGATGACCTGATCCCCGAACACAGTGGCTAGCTGTTGGGACATGGAGTGTTAACATAATTTTGACTAACCCTGTAAAAAGAAAGAAAAGAAAGCACAACTTTATTCATCACACACTTGTGAAATTTCCTCTCTGCATTTAACCCATCTGAAGCAGTGAACACACACATGCACACACATGTGAGCAATGAGCGCACACACTCACACACCCAGAGCAGTGGGCAGCCATGCTAACAGCACCCGGGGAGCAGTCGGGAGTTAGGTGCCTCACTCAAGGGCACCTCAGCCCAAGGCCATCCCATATTAACCTAACCGCATGTCTTTGGACTGTGGGGGAAACCGGAGCACCTGGAGGAAACCCATGCAGACACAGGGAGAACATGCAAACTCCACACAGAAAGGCCCTCGCCGGCCACTGTGTTCGAACCCAGAACCTTCTTGCTGTGAGGCGACCGTGCTAACCACTACACCACCAATCAAGAAGCCAGCTTTCAGGTTATTCCTGAAGACGGTGTCGTTCAGGTTTCTATTTGTGTAATTAAACTCCATTATGGCTATACATAGCTATATAAATTTCACCCCCTGCTCTTTGCATTATTGTGTAGTCCAGCTGATCCTCCTGCACCCACGCGAAATGTATGCAGTGCGCAGTCTGGCAATGCCTTTGTTATCTGCTGGACTATTGTCATTCACCATTCAGACTGCTAGCCTTGCCTTTTGTCCACTGCTATCCTTTCCTCTAACTGTGTATGTGAAATTTGCCCTTTTCCTGTGCTGCTGTTCCATAGCCCATCTGCCCCCCACATGCTCTGTCCACACTCCGCACCAGCTGTCCTCCTCCAGTCCCTGGGGTGTAAACAGGTGCTGCACTTATGCAGGCTGGAGTGGAGGGACATGGCAACACATGCTTCTTCTTCTAC
Organism: Neoarius graeffei; assembly: GCF_027579695.1. Lineage (NCBI taxonomy): Eukaryota > Metazoa > Chordata > Actinopteri > Siluriformes > Ariidae > Neoarius > Neoarius graeffei. The sequence goes on from NC_083574.1 coordinate 55,250,040, forward strand.
TTCTTCTTCTTCTTCTTCTTCTTCTTCTTCTTCTTCTTCTTCTTCTTCTGCCTCTCCTCAACACCAGTTTGGACTTAGTGCTGTTTTCTGCTAACAAACAGAAACCATGTTATATTTTATCCCTATATGTGGCACTTAGGAAATCATATGAAACAATCCTTGTGATAGAGCAGCACCAAGTACAAGACATCTGGTTGCTCAGAATTGATTTCATTCAAACTTTCTGTGACAGGGAACTTATCCCTCCTGCTCCAGAGTTTACTCAGAGCCTTTAACTGCAGTTAAAGAGCATGATGCCATGCCAAAAAGCTCAAAATATATACTGGTGTCATTGATGGTGTGATATAAAAAGATAAAAGGGAAAAGGGTCATCGGGATGGGGCTCAAGGCAGGGCTATTTTTTAGCATGGGCCTAGTTCTGTCCACATAAAGGGGACAGGGTCAATACTGAATAATCAATACTTCACATAACCCAACCTAAATAATCACACAGCAATCACATTTATCCAAAAGGATGAAAAAAAAATCACTCTTAGTGTGAGGGTTAGCTAAAGTGGGGTGCTCTATTTTCAGAGCCAGCACAGTGGGGGGTATAAACCAGGAATGTGTCGACACTTCACATGCTGAGGACAGCCAGGGAGGCGCTTCCTTTTACTGTAGTCTGGCTCTACGTTTCACTTCGAAGGCATTGACTTGGAATGACTCAGGACAATATGTTTCTTGATTCTGCAACAGAATCTCATTTGATTCACACAGCTTTTACCTTTAACCAAATTTCCACACATCAGATAGCAAAAGAGGTACAAGAGCATAACCTAATTATGTCTAGGACTCCACATTAGCAGAATATCCAGTTTGTCACATTAATGGAATATAGTGGATTTGGTTAAAATTGCTACAATGCTACTATGATGATTCAGATTAATAAGCGCTAGATATCTCAGTAATGTGATTTGAGGTCATGGCTGGCGGTTTTATTTAATTATGAATCATTCTGATCTCAATTTCAGATAGCTGATAAGCAAATGTAACGATTTTACATGTGATACAGAGGTGGCAAGGTAGTGCAGAGGATGCTAGCTCACAGCTCCAGGGTCCCTGGTTTGATTCCAGAAACAAGAATAGATGGATTGGCTGCCCTAAATTGCCCCTAGGTGTGAATGAGTGTGTGAATATGAGTGTGTGAATATGTGTGTGTGGCGCCCTGTGATAGACCAGTGACCCTTCTAAGGTGAAATGCCTGCCTTGTGTTGAGTGTTCCCCAGGATAGGCTCCAAATCCACCATGACCCTGACCAGTATAAAGTTATGAAAGCCTGTTCCCACCACTTAGAAAAAACACTAGGTGTCTCATAATTATGACTTTATTATCTCATAAGTATGACTTATTGTGTCATTTACTTACTATTTCATAATAATGAGAACATTCCCTCAAAACTATTACTTAATATCTCATTATTGTGAGATAGTGAGTCATTATCATTGGTGGCATGGTAGCCTCACAGCAAGAAGGTGAAGGTCACTGTCGCCTCACAACAAGAAGGCTCCGGGTTTGAACCTCATGGCCAATGAGGGCCTTTCTGTGTGGAGTTTGCATGTTCTCCCCGTGTCTGTATGGGTTTTCTCCTTGTGCTCTGGTTTCTTCCCACAGTTCAAAGACATGCAGATTAGCTAAAATACCCAGCCACTGGGGTTGCATACTTATTGCCGGTCCCAAGCCCAGATAGATAGACAGACAGAAAGGTTGTGTCAGGAAGGGCATCTGGTGTAAAAACCTATGCCAAATCAAATATGCGGCTCATAAATTGGGAAGAATGATCAACTGTGGCAACTCCTAATGGGACCAGCCGAAAGAAGACGTGAGTCTTTATTAGAAATTAAGTCACAATTATGAGATACTATCTCATAATTATGAATGAAATAGTAAATTAATAATTATGAAATACTAGTGCATAATTATGAGATAATAAGTCATTATTATGAGACAGAATCTCATTATTATGACATTGAAAATAATAAATATGAGATAGGATCTCCTTATTATGAGAACAAAAATCATAATCATGGGGAAGCTGTAGCCTAATGGTGAAAAAAGCTGCTTTGGCACCAAAAGGTCACTGGTTTGATTCCCTGAAGCAACAGGAATGGCTGAAGTGCCCTTGAGCAAGGCACCTAACCCCTAACTGCTCCCCCGGCTGCTCTAGATATGTTGTACGTCACTCTGGATAAGAGTGTCTGCTAAATGCCATTAACGTAATGTCATAAATATGAGATAGGATTTAATTATTATGGGATAGAAAATCATAATTATGAGATAAGATCTCACAAGATAGAAAGTTATAACTATGAGAAAATGATCTCATTGTTATGAGAACCTAAGTCATTATTATGTGAAACCTTCTCATTATTATGGTGGCAGAAACGGGTCTCCATATAAAGTGGTTATTTGAGCATGTTGAAAGGACAGACTCTTCCTGAACACAGGCTCAGGTTCAGGAGATCCCCAAGTGTTTGCATCGAAAGGACATGCTGAAACAGGCCTGCATTTGAGACCATTCAATTTGGGGCCACTGTTGCTTTTAACCCTTCCCTCTTTCTCCCTGACATGCGAACACGTCTCACTTTATATCACCTTTCAAAGTTTTCCAGGTGTGCAATCTGGAAGCAAATTTCACCAGTTTACACCAGATAATGTGGTTAGAGAAACCATTCATGTCAGCTTCTCAAAAAATATACTGTATGCTATCTCAAACATGTCAAAATATGGATCAATATTTACTCTTTGATCTTTAAAAAAATTATTAATACAAAATCCTTTTTATAAATAGCCCAAAGGAAAGGGAACACCAAAGTCAGGATGTGTTGCATACGAGTGAGTTATCCAGCCTAAATTAGGAAGGCAGGATCTGTCCTGGGCTGTGCACTGGAGTCAGTGGACGTAATGGGGGAGAGGAGGATGTTGGCCAAGTTGTCATCCTTAATAGCGAACACCTCCCATCCACTGCAGGAGACAGTAGCAGCACTGGGCAGCTCCTTCGGTGACCGGCTCCTCCATCTGCAGAGTGTTAAGGAGAGATACAGCAGCTCCTTCCTCCCTACTGCTGTGAGACTGTACAACCGGCACCTCACCAAGCACAGCACCAGTCACTCCTCACAATAATCAACAATACTGTCCAGATCACTTCTACATCCATAGAAACCCCTCTGAACGTATACTGTGGGCACTGACTATCAGCATCAGTACTTTACAGTGAACTGCTAGCTACACATGGTTAAAATGGCTCTTGTCTAATATACCTACTTGCTTGTGCAATACGATCTGGGTAATACTACCCGTGCAATACTTAAGCCAGTATCTCACTGGGCTGCGACAGCTTGCGACAAATTGCGAACGTCATTTGCGAGAGAGTTTCAAAAGTGTCTTGAAGCATTCGCGGGGCTTCTCAATTTCCTTGCATGAGTCGCAAAGTGTCGCTCCTTTGTCGCTGAAATTTTGAACATGTTCAAAAAATTCATGCGGCAAAATTTCTCTCAAAATAGCCGCAAATGTGTCGCTGGTGTCGTAAATCCGTCACGAACCCTTCTCAAGTCAGTTTCTATGAGACAGGAAGTACGAGAACTGAGAGACAACTTTGCCATGCCACCTAAGAAAGGCAAGTCCAGACTACTGGCCCTGCTCAACGAGCCCCTGTAGAAGTTGAGAAAGTCCCAGGGCCTGGTTCCGATGGGGAGGACTCTGAGGCTTCCTCTACTTCCCTGCCTGCCGAAGAATGAAGGCAGTAAGTGGTGCAGAACGGCAGTACCCCTGGAAGGATGAACACCAGGACACGCTTGCCGAATTTTGGCTCAATCATCCTATTTTTTTTGATAAATCCAAACAAAATTATAAAAACAGGGAGATGAAAAATCAGTTAATACATTATCTTATCCAGAAGAATGACAAGGACTGGAGAAAGATTTACACACCCCTGCCAACAGGTGAGTACAAATTGTATATTTTTGTAATAGAATTTTAGTTTGACAGAACAGACGCCATTCATATGTGAAGTGCAAGTGCAATACAAACTTTTCAAATAAGTGACTCCATTTATTGTGATGTTTGTGACTATTCATACACAATACAATACTTTATTATGGAAATGACACCTTTAAAATGTGCAACATGACTATATGTATAAATAGATTAAATGTCTTTATGGTTCACATTTCTCAAACATCATGCATAGCTGTCGCATGACTATTGCACGACATTTGTGCGACTGTCGCACGACTGTTATGCGACTGTCGCACGACACTCGCAAATTTGAAAAAAATTGCAATTGTGTTTCGCGATTGTCGCGCGAATGTCACGACATTTGTGCTACAGGTATACGAACTTCTGGCGAATTTTTGGCCAAAGTTCACCTGAGTTCTTGTGACATTCATGCAACACTCGTGCGACGGTGTCGTAAGTATCAATTCAGTGTGATTCCAAGTGAAAATTGTCACTAATTCGCATATTTTATTGCAATTGTTTTGGTGTAGTGGTTAGCACGGTCGCCTCACAGCAAGAAGGTTCCGGGTTCGAACCCAGCTGCCGGTGAGGGCCCTTCCGTGTGAAGTTTGCATGTTCTCCCTGTGTCTGCGTGGGTTTCTTCCAGGTGCGCCGGTTTCCCCCACAGTCCAAAGACATGTAGTTAGGTTGACATGGGGCGGCTTTGGGCTGAGGTGCCCTTGAGCAAGGTACTCAACCCCTGACTGCTCCCTGGGTGCTGTGTGTGGGTGTTCACTGCTTCAGATGGGTTAAATGCAGAGGAAGAATTTCACTGTGCTTGAAGTGTGCATATGACAAATAAAGGTTTCTTTTTCAACTACTCGCAGGCTGTCGCAGCCCAGTGAGATACTGGCTTTACATGTGCAATTCCACTTTTGTAATACACTTATGTTAGCTATATATCTGCAAACCGGGCGGCATGGTGGTGTAGTGGTTAGCACTGTCGCCTCACAGCAAGAAGGTCCGGGTTTGAGCCCTGTGGCCGGCGAGGCCCTTTCTGTATGGTGTTTGCATGTTCTCCCCGTGTCCGCGTGGGTTTCCTCCGGGTGCTCCGGTTTCCCACACAGTCCAAAGACATGCAGGCTAGGCTAACTGGCAACTCTAAATTGACCGTAGGTGTGAATGTGAGTGTGAATGGTTGTCTGTGTCTATGTGTCAGCCCTGTGATGACCTGGCGACTTGTCCAGGGTGTACCCCGCCTTTCACCCATAGTCAGCTGGGATAGGCTCCAGCTTGCTTGCGACCCTGTAGAACAGGATAAAGCGGCTAGAGATAATGAGATGAGATGAGATGAGATATTTCAGGTGGGCCGGCTCTGTGGTCGGCATGAAGCTGGACTCTCTGGTGACGGTGGCAGAGAAGAGGACTACAGACAAAATCCTGAACATCATGGACGATGCCAGTCACCCTCTGTACACCGTCATCAGCAACCAGAGGAGCCTGTTCAGTGACAGAATGCTCCTTCCCAAGTGCAGGACGAACAGACTCAAAAACTCCTTTGTCCCTCACGCCATCAGACTGTACAACTCCTCTCTGGGGGGGGGGGGGGGGGGGGGGGGGGGGAACAGGAGGACAGAGGATGGGAAGGAGCAGTAGCCTAGCCTGACAATAAGCAATACCGGACAATGTGCAATATAATGTGCAATATCTTTCCTGCCCCCCCCACACACACACACTTACCCTAACCCCACTTCTCTCCCCCCTCCCCCATATCTTATTCTTTTATATTTGTATATGTAAATACTTAATTTATTTTAATTTATATGGGCGGCACGGTGGTGTAGTGGTTAGCGCTGTCGCCTCACAGCAAGAAGGTCCGGGTTCGAGCCCCGTGGCCGGCGAGGGCCTTTCTGTGAGGAGTTTGCATGTTCTCCCCGTGTCCGCGTGGGTTTCCTCCGGGTGCTCCGGTTTCCTCCACAGTCCAAAGACATGCAGGTTAGGTTAACTGGTGACTCTAAATTGACCGTAGGTGTGAATGTGAGTGTGAATGGTTGTCTGTGTCTGTGTGTCAGCCCTGCGATGACCTGGCAATTTGTCCAGGGTGTACCCCGCCTTTCGCCCGTAGTCAGCTGGGATAGGCTCCAGCTTGCCTGCGACCCTGTAGAAGGATAAAGCGGCTAGAGATAATGAGATGAGATGAAGAATAATAATAATAATAATAATAAAGTTATCCTACGTCAGTAGTCATTTTATGAGATTTTTTTTTCACTTGTACTCAATTTATTTTGACGGGTACTTTTACTTCACAGCAAGAAGGTTCTGGGTTCGAACACAGTGGCCAGCAAGGTGTCCGCGTGGGTTTCCTCCGGGTGCTCCGGTTTCCCCCACAGTCCAAAGACATGCAGGTTAGGTTAACTGGTGACTCTAAATTGACCGTAGGTGTGAATGTGAGTGTGAATGGTTGTCTGTGTCTATGTGTCAGCCCTGTGATGACCTGGTGACTTGTCCAGGGTGTACCCCGCCTTTCGCCCGTAGTCAGCAGGGATAGGCTCCAGCTTGCCTGCGACCCTGTAGAACAGGATAAAGCGGCTAGAGATAATGAGATGAGATGAGATTTTAATTTATCTAGAAGTTTTCTCTATTTCTTTTCTCTGTTTATCTGTAATGATGCGGCTGGAATCTTAATTTCCCTGAGGGAACCCTCCCAAAGGGATCAATAAAGTTTTATCTAATCTAATCTAATCTAATCTAATCTAATCTAATCTAATCTAATCTAATCTAATCTAATCTAATCTGCTGCTGTAACAATGTAAATTTCCCCTTGTGGATAATAAAAGGTTATCTTATCTTAAACCATGGGCTGAATCATAAATAGCGACCTACTTCGAATATAAATGCACTACATAGGGTAGAATATAATCGGTTCTTTGTCTTATCTAGTGCACTATTTACTGAGGATGAGGGCATTTGGGACAAAGCCACGGTCTGTGCGTGAGTTAGAAGGAGGAGGAGGAGGCGGAGGAGAGCGATGGGGGCGGGGCTGTGAGATTACTGCGCTTTTACGCTCAGTGCGCTACAGAGTGAGTGTTTGTAGCTCTCGGCTGGATGTCTGTTGCAGGAACTAAAGTTTCGTTCACTGATATTTGGCGGATATTTTGGTGAAATCCGACGGAATTACTTTTCTGAAGGAAAAAAAAGGCGTGTGACTGAGCGAGTGTGTGAGGAGGCACAGAGGTGTGTGAGTGAAGTGAACATGTCTATCCTCCCGTTCACACCTCCGATTGTGAAGAAGCTCCTTGGATGGAAAAAAGGAGAGCAGAATGGACAAGAAGAGAAATGGTGTGAAAAAGCGGTGAAGAGTCTGGTGAAGAAGCTGAAGAAGACGGGCCAACTTGACGAGTTGGAAAAAGCCATAACTACGCAGAATATCAACACGAAATGTATCACCATACCGAGGTACGCTCGGCTGTTCAGTCACGAGCCGAGTTTTGTTTTGCTAACTTCTAACACTAGTTAGCCACCTAGCAATGTAGCAACGGCTGCCTGCCTGCCAGCTAGCTAAGCTAGCAAGCTAGCTCATAGCTACTATTATAACCTTTATAGGACTGGACAAGACCTAATATACCTCAAGGTGCACTTTTTTTTTTAATCAATAATTCTAACGGTTAGAATTTATTTGTCAAGTGTTTACCGAGTACATATTTGGTTAACGTTTATAAAGTTAGCGTGATTTGAAATTCAACAGCTTGTGAACTGTGTTCAGCTTTCTCCAAAGTAAATAACACGACCAAAGTTTTTATTATTATTATTAGACATGCATACTTTATAAACGTCATAACTAAACGTACACTACCGTTCAAAAGTTTGGGGTCACTTTGAAATGTCCTTATTTTTGAAAGAAAAGCACTGTTCTTTTCAATGAAGATCACTTTAAACTAATCAGAAATCCACTCTATACATTGCTAATGTGGTAAATGACTATTCTAGCTGCAAATGTGTGGTTTTTGGTGCAATATCTCCATAGGTGTATAGAGGCCCATTTCCAGCAACTCTCACTCCAGTGTTCTAATGGTACAATGTGTTTGCTCATTGCCTCAGAAGGCTAATGGATGATTAGAAAACCCTTGTACAATCATGTTAGCACAGCTGAAAACAGTTGAGCTCTTTAGAGAAGCTATAAAACTGACCTTCCTTTGAGCAGATTGAGTTTCTGGAGCATCACATTATTTTGTGGGGTCGATTAAATGCTCAAAATGGCCAGAAAAATGTCTTGACTATATTTTCTATTCATTTTACAACTTATGGTGGGAAATAAAAGTGTGACTTTTCATGGAAAACACAAAATTGTCTGTCTGGGTGACCCCAAACTTTTGAACGGTAGTGTACCTCAAGGTGCACTTTTTTTTTATCAATAATTCTAATGGTTAGAATTTATTTGTCATATGTTTACCGAGTACATATTTGGTTAATGTTTATAAAGTTAGCGTAATTTGAAATTCAACAGCTTGTGAACTGTGTTCAGCTTTCTCCAAAGTAAATAACACAACCAAAGTTTTTATTATTATTAAAGCTTTTCACGTTAGATATGCATACTTTATAAACGTCATAACTAAATGTATACTGTCGTCATGGAGTTATTAGGTTTATAAAATATCTATCACTGTTATTATAATGTTAATAGCTATGTAATAACACTAGTCTATATTATTATACTACTTTTAGCAACAGGACATGTTCTGTAAGGAATGTTTTGCCTTACCTTTTAAGTTTGAATTTTGGAAAACTTTAAGTAAAGTGCATATCAGGGGTAAATTCAGGCGCAAGATCTTCTGTTTTATATTAAACTTTTTGGTGAAATATCCGTTGCATTTTGGGCGGCACGGTGGTGTAGTGGTTAGCGCTGTCGCCTCACAGCAAGAAGGTCCTGGGTTCGAGTCCCGTGGCCGGCGAGGGCCTTTCTGTGCGGAGTTTGCATGTTCTCCCCGTGTCCGCGTGGGTTTCCTCCGGGTGCTCCGGTTTCCCCCACAGTCCAAAGACATGCAGGTTAGGTTAACTGGTGACCCTAAATTGACCGTAGGTGTGAGTGCGAGTGTGAATGGTTGTCTGTGTCTATGTGTCAGCCCTGTGATGACCTGGCGACTTGTCCAGGGTGTACCCCGCCTTTCGCCCGTAGTCAGCTGGGATAGGCTCCAGCTTGCCTGCGACCCTGTAGAACAGGATAAAGCGGCTAGAGATAATGAGATGAGATTTTGTGCAATTTTTTTTTTACCTTGCGCAATACCAGAAAAATTCAGTTGAAATCAAGCCATTGGAGGCGTATTGGTCCGCCTCTTAAAAAACTTGGCATTTGGATTTCTTGGCAAACATTGAATTTCGTGACGTCGCGTGCGGGACGCCTCCCTCTGAATCCTATGTCAGCGCTGGTTTGTTTATGAGGAAACGACCTGGTGGTTTTCTGCAAATTTCTACAACGTTATTGCGTAATTATTAAAATGGTTAACAGATGTATCGTAGGAGGGTGTAGCAACACCAATCATGATGGGATTAGTACTCATCGTTTCCCAAAAGACCGGACAATGAGAGAGAAATGGGAGCGCTTGGTCTACACAGGCTGTGCACTGAAACCGTGCAAAGCTCGCGCAGCCTGCTGGCGCTTCCGCAGATAACGTCATGAATCTGGCTCCAGACTCCCTTGGGATTTTTCCAGACGTGTTTTGTTATTTTATTTTTGTCTGCTGTAGACAGATGGCCTCGTGCAAAATTACCCTTCTGGATGAGTGTGTAAAGGGACATACTTTCATATAAAAAAAACATGAAATTGGTCCAGAATATGCACTTTAACATTTATTATTGATCAGGAAGTCAGCTAACTGCTCTGATATCTAGTCAGCTGTGCCTCTTTTTAGCTAGACTGTTGTTTGGAACTTGGCTACAATGGCCAACAGGCCAACTTCTACTGGCTTGTTATGGGATTTTCTGTAAAAAAAACCAACCCTGCATTAGGTAATGAAATGGCTAGCTAGCTTATCTGCAAGGTTTTAATCAACTCATCCCCTACAGCACTATCAGCTTAGCAGCTGTTATGCAACGTGTTTAACTGGGACAGCTCTGTGCTCTGACACTTCATGATAGATCAGTGTGTGAATGTGAACCTCGAACACTAAAACAAGCCAAATCTTGTGTAATCATAAATAACCTACCTAGCTAACATTATCCACATGGTTCATCTGAGTTCCCTGCAGCTCTTCTGTTTTACAGTTTAATAAGGAACGTGTTGTGAGAATGATTTCAGGTTGTGTTTACTAGTGGAGGCTTGTTGAACTTCCAGCTGGTGTTGCATAGTTTGTGCTTTAGCTCACGCTTTTATAGAGGTGCTTACTGCATGACATGGACACACATTGTGAATATATGTATATCGCGATAAAAGGTTGTGATTGCCATATGGCTTACTTTATATTAGAACGAAGCAGTGTGTTGTCGTGATTAACGATCGGGCTGTGTCCAGTGCAAGCCACATTTAAGCCAGTGCCTTGATTTATCACAAAATTTGTGTAGGTCACTGGCATAGACACAGGTGTGCCAAGACATGCCTGTGCCACATAGATCTGCAGCTGGCGCACACACTTATTTTTGAAATTGACAGATCAGATTCATGCTATAAAGAGTTTGCAGCATAGTCATAAGCACTAACTTCAGTTTGTTGGTATTTTGATAAGCAAGACAAATGCTGTTTCACTGGTTGACATGGTGACCTTTTTGCTTAGATTTGGGGTTTTTTTTTTGGCAAGCTTTTTGCTTACAAGAACATAGAATGGTTGATGCCGGGATTAGGCTCCACAATATTTTTGTCTTTCATGGTCACAATGTCAGATTACCCAATCATAGTGCCATAAATTCTTGACTTGTCTTGGTGTCTTGGTGTCTTGGTTGGGAGACTGGCAGCACTACAAGTTTTACCCTGACCGATCATCGTTCACGTCCTTGCGTAACTATGAAAGAACATATCATAGAAGTTCAGGGCAGCACAGTGGTGTAGCACTGTCGCCTCACAGTAAGAAGGTTCTGGGTTCGGTCTCAGCAGCCGACGGAGGCCTTTCTTTGTGTTCTCCCCGTGTCTGCATGGGTTTCTTTGGGGTGCTTCGGTTTCCCCCACAGTCCAAAGACATGCAGTTAGGTTAACATGGGGTGGCCTTGGGCTGAAGTGCCCTTGAGCAAGGCACCTAACCCCTAACTGCTCCCCGGGTGCTGTAGCATAGCTGCCCACTGCTCTGAGTATGTGTGTGTGCTTGGATGTGTTCACTGCTTCAGATGGGTTAAATCCAGAGAATGAATTTCATGGTGCTTGAGTGTGCATGTGACAAATAAAGGTGGCTTCTTCATAGAAGGAACACATCAGACTAGATGAGAAAATACAAAGCATTCTGACATGCTAGACTTTGGTGAAGCATGAGTTGGCCTAGTGGTTAGCGTGCCCGCCTTTCAACCAGGAGATCGTGAGTTCTACTCGCTGTCAAGTCATACCAAAGACCATCATAAAAATGGTACCCACTGCCATCTGGTGAGGCACGCTGCAATATAGATATGGGTAGCAAGTCAAACTCTCATGGTTGCCAGAGGACCTGCCCCCACTGTAACCGCAGCTGTGTAATAGGTGAGAGGCCGAGGGCTACTGAAACGGAGTTCGGCGCTGCCCAATGTGCCTTAAAGTGCATATTCTGGACCAATTTTGTGTTTTTTTTTTTTTTTATGAAAGTATGTCCCTTTACACACTCATCCAGAAGGGTAATTTTACACAAGGCCATCTGTCTACAGCAGAAAAAAATAAAATAACAAAACACGTCTGGAAAAATCCCAAGGGAGTCTGGAGACAGAATCGTGACGTTATCTGCGGAAGCGCCAGCAGGCTGCGCGAGCTTTGCACGGTTTCAGTGCACAGCCTGTGTAGACCAAGCGCTCCCATTTCTCTTGTCCGGTCTTTTGTAAAACAATGAGTACTAATCCCATCAAGATTGGTGTTGCTACACCCTCCTACGATACATCTGTTAACCATTTTAATAATTACGTGATAACGTTGAAGAAATTTGCAGAAAACCACCAGGTCGTTTTCTCATAAACAAACCAGTGCTGACGTAGGATTCAGAGGGAGGCGTCCCGCACGCGACGTCACGAAAATCAGTGTTTCCTGGGAAATCCAAATGCCAAGTTTTTTCAGAAGCGGACCAATTCGCCTCAAATGGCTTGATTTCAACTGAATTTTTCTGGTATTGCAAGGTAAAAAAATTGCAGAGAATGCAGAATGTTACAGATATTTGACCAAAGTTTAATATAAAATAGGAGAATTACATTGATCTTGCTCCTGAATTTACCCGTGATATGCACTTTAAGGGCCTGGTTAGTACTTGGATAGTAGACTGCCTGAGAAAACCAGGTTCTGGCACAGGAAGGACTTTGAGACTTTGTTGGGGTTTCATGGAGTGTCCCAGACGCAACATTGCTGTTCTTCGATTGTCACACTGAGTTTTTCAGCAAAATTGTGTCAAAAATTGGGCTGAATTTGTGTAGTCTGATCCCAGCATAAAAGGTTGACTCACTTCTGCTAAAGTAAAAATTGGTGTTTTCGTGCCTTTTTTTTTAAAAAATCTCTCCCGTATTGTTATGGACACAGTGTTTTAGAGATATTCTCCTTATGACATTATGGTTCAAGAAGGTCCGGGTTCGAGCCCCGTGGCCGGCGAAGGCATTTCTGTGTGGAGTTTACATGTTCTCCCCGTGTCCGCGTGGGTTTCCTCCGGGTGCTCCGGTTTCCCCCACAGTCCAAAGACATGCAGGTTAGGTTAACTGGTGACTCTAAATTGACCGTAGGTGTGAGTGTGAGTGTGAATGGTTGTCTGTGTCTATGTGTCAGCCCTGTGATGACCTGGCGACTTATCCAGGGTGTACCCCGCCTTTCGCCCGTAGTCAGCTGGGATAGGCTCCAGCTTACCTGCGACCCTGTAGAACAGGATAAAGCGGCTAGAGATAATGGATGGCTGGATGGACATTATGGTTCCTCACATCTAGAATAACTGTAATTTTTGGATGAGTCAGTTCTCTCTAGAATGTATATATGTCATGCCCCTGAGATGGGTCTGGCTCTACAGTAGCAGCTAGTTCGCAGGAAAAGTCTTTCTTGGTGCATTTTAGTATCTTATTCGTGTCTTGTACACCTTTTTTTTTTTTTTTTGAATAGTTGGGGAAAAATGTATAAATAAGAGAAGAGAATTTATGCGAACTTGCTGTTGTATGACGAGCATTTTCTGTGAATGTTTTACTAACCCAGGGCTGTTTGTTGATTGAATTCTTGCCATGTCAGACTGATGGAGAATGTGAAAAGCATGCGTGAATATGAGTACCAGTCGGATATATCAGCTGTCTCTCGGTGATGACCCTGAGACTTCGGTTCAAACGTGCACAGCATAACACTCGTATCTCATCGTCGATCTTGCTGAAGTCATTAACCGTGCGTGAAGGTGGCGGTGAGAAATCCTCCACATCTGGAAAAACTTGCTAAACTCAAGCATAACAGGACACAACACCTGCTCAAGTCAAGCAGCAGAGTAATTATTCTCTCTGATCCAGTTCGCTGTCGAGCACTTCGTGTTTGCTTCATCAACAAAAAAATCAGCAAAAAAATGTTTGCTTTAGGATGAAATGTTATTCTGGCTAGTGTCCTTTTATTTATTTATTTATTTTTCTCTCTCTATGTTTAAAACCATGAGGTGACCATATTTTCATTTAACAGCCAAGAGTTAAATGATAGCTTTGACGGCGAGTAAAATTATAGCATAATATGTGTTGGTGCTGGGATAGGCTCCAGCTTGCCTGCGACCCTGTAGAACAGGATAAAGCGGCTAGAGATAATGAGATGAGATGTGTTGGTGCCTAAAGTGAATTAATGAGGATGTTTTTTCATGAATTAATTGATTTAATTATTAGTACAATTCCAAGCAACCAGGCAGCTTTATAACATAATAGACATAGAAATTCACAAAAGCTGAAATTTTAAATAATTTACACTATCCATACATCGGAGCCTGCATCTTCCAGAGGTAGTTGTGGCTATTCAGAAGGGTAATGTTTTGGCACAGGGCTGATTAGATTAGATCAATTTTGTCGAAGTCTGCATCTCTGTTTACTCGCATATCTTGATTGCTCCAATATGACTGATGCGCAGATGCATGTCAAAGCACAAAATACGGCATCTAGGTTTCAATATGTATGGGGATGTGACCGGAGATGGGGAGCAAGCCCATACAGCTAAACATCTACACTTTAGAACCAAGCCCAAAAAAACATAACCCACAACTACCAAAGTTTGTAAGCGACTTTATAGAAAAAAAAAAGCCCATAGTCATTTTAATAAGCAGACTTGGTAACTCTGCCGCTGATAACTAAGACTACGTTCAGACTGCACCCTGAAACGACCCATATCCGATTTTTTTGCCCATATGCGACCTGTATCTGATTTGTTATTGACAATCTGAACGACACAGATCCGATTTTTTCACATGCGACCCAGGCCGCTTGGATATGTGGTCCTGATTCCGATGCATATCCGTTATTTTCACATGCGACTGCAGTCTGACCGGACAGGTCGCATTCATGCGACCTACACGTCATCAACAAGAGACAAACGTCACTATTCTGTGTTGGCTAATCCCGCCTCTTTGGTGGAAAACAACATTTGTCCAGTTTTCAGAATTTAAATAGACTTTTATAGAATTGATCAAGCTAATGGTGGATTTGGTAGGGACTTGGATGTTAAATCATCCTGTATTACAAGATAAGATTGTTCTGGAAGTAATTTGACACCTTCGGTCTCACTAGTCTGCTGCCCACATTAATCAGATTATTGTGTGAGTTCCGCCACAAAAACCACATCGCCAGGTCTCGCCTCATCTCCATGCTTTACTTGCAAACTTGAAGAGTGCACTTTTTTTTGTTTACGTATTACGTAGATGTGCTTATTACATGTCAATTTGCGCATGCGGGACACTTGGGTCGTTTTCCGTTCATATTGGAGATCGCATGCAAGTCTCATATAATTGGTAATGTGAACCGCCTAACAAAAAAAATCGGATTTCACAACAGATCGGATATGGGTCGTTTCAGGTTGCAGTCTGAATGTAGTGCAATTCAAATTAACACACGTCAGTATATTTAACACGTGTGTGCACAAAAAAAAAAACTGCTTCAGAGAACCTTGCTGCCCCTCCTACTGCCTGACTCTATTACAGAGGTACACAGCTGGTCGCCATGGCTACATTTATATACCGGCAGTGTTCTGCACTCGATTGCTCTTCCTCAGTAACCTGGATGTGTGAGACGGTAAATTTGAAATTTAATAGCAAGAACTGAATATGGAAATATATAGAGTTGAATTTTCACTGAGGATCAAATACAGTTTCGGAGGGAATAAATACAATTTCATAACATTGCATTCAGTTTCATGTTTATTTCAATATATTTCAGGTCAAGATTATTTTATTGCGCTTTTAACAATAGACATTTCTGTGAAGCTGCTTTGCGACAAAGTAAAGATTTTAAACATGAGCTAATTTTATCCCTAATCTGTCCCCAATGAGCAAGCCTGTGGCGACGCTGGCAAGGAAAAACTCCCTCAGACGACATGAGGAAGAAACCTTGAGAGGAACCAGACTCAAAAGGGAACCCATCCTCATTTGGATGATAACAGACAACGTGATTTATAAATAACTTGTTTCGGTAAGCGTGTCCGATATAGTCGCAAAGTAGGAAATTCATTATAGTCTTAGCATGAAGTCTGTTTTGTTGAAGTTATAAACTGTTCATTGATGGAAACTTGAGTGCAATGACAACTGCAGTGCTAAAGTCAGCTAGTTAACTGTAGTCCTTAGCCATGGAAGCATTACTGTAAGTGTCCAGAGCGTCTTCCAAGTGCCACTTTTGACTGTCCATACGGGGCCGTCCTCCACAGGAGCAATGTGACGAGACTCCAGCCAGATGTAGGGCATCAGGATGGATCAGGCAGGTCCAAGGAGCAGAAGAGGTCAGGATCGACATGTAACTCAGAGGGACAGACAGAGTTTGGGGGTGGGGGGAGAGGCACAGGTTCAATTTCTTAACGTTACATTCGGTTTCAGGTTTATTGCTATTCCGTTCCGAACGATTCAATTCAGTTTCAAATTATGCTTTTCAGATCTAGGTTTTTACTGCAGTTATTCAAGTTAAAATTCTGATGCATATTTCTGCTCATACATGGGACCTTTGGTGGTAGACCTACCAGCCTGTAGACGAGCAAAAGTATTGGAACAGACAGTCTTGCCGTGAATGAGACTTCATATTTGGCTTTAGACTGGCGGAGTCAATCACCAGACCTTAAGCCAATTGAGCATGTATTTCACTTCCTGAAGAGTTGACTAGTAACCCCATTCGCACTCGCAGTGAAAACAGTGTATTTTCCATTATGATGCAGTCATGGTGTCCTGTGGGAATGGAAGCAAAAAGTTGAGATGTTAATCTATCCCTTGGTGACCTGGTAACATTTATGGAAATCTTTTGTGATTGCTCCAGTGAGAATTGGAACCATCAGATTTGCATGTTGTGACCGGGCAAGACGTAAACATAGTAGTGATGTGGCGGCACTACTCATACTGCCTCAGTGTAAAGCAACTGGCAGCAAAGTCAAAACAACAACAAGCAAAGAAAACTTCAGCAGATACACTGGGAGCACCGTATCCGTGAGGGATATGTTCCAAGACCTCACGCAGAAAGCTGAAAACACAGATAGGAGCGAAGCATAGCTTGTTTTTTCATGTACATACAGTACATGCCTATGATGAAGTTTCATTTATAAACTACACACAATGACATCAACTACAGCAACTCATAATAAAACAGTTAGAACAATATACTGTAATAAAGGTTGTGTGAACGTGGTCTTTCTTGAATGAACAAGACTCTGACATTTCCACTTAATGTTTTTATCATGGTTGAGGCATGGAGACAGATGTGGAAACCTTTTTATTTGCACAGGATAACAGAAAACACCAGGCATGAACACACAAGTGAGGAACACAACAAGTATTAACATACGTTAATGGATTTCGTATGCAAACGGGGCTTGAAGGGAGAAATCCCCCAAAACAAACAGATGAATGAAGCTGCAGTACAAACCTGGAAAAGCATCGCAAAAAAAAAAAAAAGAACGCAACGGTTTGGTGATGTCAGTGAGTCACCTGCTTGATGCAGTTATTGCAAGCAATGCAACTAAATACCAAGTGTCTGGTTTTCTGTTCCAGTACTTTTGCTCAGCTAAATATTGTGTGATCTACCATCAAAGGTGCCATGTTATAAGTTGTTTAAATGAGGACATGAAAAAGCTGACTTGGCCTTGCCATTCCAATACTTTCAGAGGGGACTGTATGTATATGGTATTTCTTTATAGGAAGACCGAAATTTCTATTTTTGACGACTTCTGTGATAATTGTGTGCTGAGATCGAAAACGAATTTCGCAATTTCTAACAGCCAATGGTCCATCTGAAATAGATTTTTCTATCAAAATATATATCACAAATTACACATCATTGCATAGGATATGCTAAATCATTGTTAAAATCTCATCTCATCTCATTATCTCTATCCGCTTTATCCTGTTCTACAGGGTCGCAGGCAAGCTGGAGCCTATCCCAGCTGACTACGGGCGAAAGGTCGCCAGGTCATCACAGGGCTGACACATAGACACAGACAACCATTCACACTCACATTCACACCTACGGTCAATTTAGAGTCACCAGTTAACCTAACCTGCATGTCTTTGGACTGTGGGGGAAACCGGAGCACCCGGAGGAAACCCACGCGGACACGGGGAGAACATGCAAACTTCGCACAGAAAGGCCCTCGCCGGCCACGGGGCTCGAACCCGGACCTTCTTGCTGTGAGGCGACAGTGCTAACCACTGCACCATTGTGTAGTGTCGCCATTGTTAAAATCATTTTACAAAAAAATAACATTCTTACTGTACATATCTTTATTGTCAATGCGAGACTCATTTGACATTTCAGTTGAGACTGATGCGCCTGTTGCGTATCCCTGAATTAATTATATTTTTTTCTGTGTGAAAATAAATGAACTTCCATGCATAAACAAAATACCCAATTACAATACAGTGGTCGAAATACTTTTTTCCAGTGTTCTGCAATATTGCAGAATGTCAAAATTTTGTTCTGCAATTTGGAAATATTTTCTGCAAATACACAAGCCTCCATACTACACCCTTCGCAACCTAATAATGCCTATATTTACATCATATCTAGCTTTACAACTTGTAGCATTACTGTAATTCTTTATTCTCTCACTCTATTTTTAATTTCAGTCTTCACAGATCCTTCTCTGCAGCGGAGTTATCATTCCATGATACCTCCACAGGTCTTTCATCCCCCTCGCCCTGACACTACGGGCTACTACAACTTGAAGTATACCAACTAATTCATAAATGTACTAGTTATCACACCCACACATTATCCTTCCACACAACATACTAATAAAGGGATCACCACAATAAAAAATAGAACACAACTGTTCTTCAAGAAACAAAACATTCATTTTCATGTTACACGTCATGTTACATTTTGTCAATATTAAGTTTCTCGCTTGAACAATAGATTGTTACCCAAAATGCACTTCATTCACAGTGTTTGCATCTGCAACCTGTAGTTTTAAATTGGAAGCAAGGTTTCAATTCTACACTGTTACATCTTACGATGATGCAAAGGATTGATGCCATTATGGAATAAAACCCAACTGGCAAATGGAAAGACGTTTGGGTTCATGGTGTTTGCCTGGCTTCTAAAGTGCAAGGTCATGAACTGAACTGAGAACGACTGCAGGGGCTTCACTGCTCGAAACTAACAGCAGAGAACTGGGGCCATCCTTAAAAAAAAATTCGTTTCCTGTCCACCGGGTGGGCAAAAAAAATTTCAGTCGGGAGGGAGGGATTTTTTTTTTTTATTATTATATATGGATGGATAAGAAATCGCAATGCTGTGTTTGCTTTTTCTTTCAGTACTTTTTTATTACAAAAGCAGACACATTTAATAAAGTATGACGGTTTAATCAACTGAAACTTGTACAAAAACTTTAAGTTAGCATTTTAAATGCTGACTGCAACATTTGCAAAACTTTTACAAAGGTACTTAAAATGTCCGACACACGAACTTTTTGTAGTTCTAAATCGAGCGTTAGGCCTAGTTCGGATGAAATTACACTATTAAATAAAATGGTCACTGAATGATTTGTTTTTCTGAATCTTTACTATTTTGTTGTTCGCTAGCATACCATTTTGCGATTTCACACTTAAGCAAATGTTTGAAAACTCCGGATCTCCTTCCTTCATGGTGGCTGCCATTTTTTTGTGCCACACAGCGCATGCGCAGAGCTGATTCGACAGGGCTTTCCACAAGCGCCGGCCACACAATTAAGTCCAGCCGGCTACTTTAATGACTATTTTTGTAGCCCACAGGCTCTAAATATTAATTTTCGATTTTAATAAAATTAAATGTTTATCTAATGGACTGACAATAATGTCAAACTGAACCATTGATCAAGGGAGAGTAACTCATCCGCGCCCCGACATGCGGTGTGCGCGCGCACTCGGCGCATGCTCAGCTGCGTGAATGTGTCATGCACCGAAAATAAGAGATTTACAAGCCAGGAGCGCCTCATGATGCAATACGCAAGAAAAGAAAGATTTACTGCCATTTTACTTTGTATTTGAGTAAAGTGAATAAATAAATGGTCTGTGGAAAATACACTTAACCCTGGGAACTGCGTTCACAGGAGTTTATTTTGTGTTTACCCCCCCGGCTGGCTACTTATTTGTCATGGCTGGCTAGTATGAGCCTTAGTGGAAAGCCCTGGGAATGCGGAAATGTCAAGTTCGATTTTAGATTTACGAACCCCCAAAAAATGTCGAAAAACCGGCGTTTAAAAAAAAAATTTACCCCGCACAAACGGCACTCACCCGGCCGGTGGACCGGAAACAGAACATTTTTTAATAATGGCCTGGGTACAAACTAATCACGGCAGAACTGAGAGCTACAGAACTACTGAGAGCTACAGAACTGAACCTATGAGCTTTGTCTTACAGGGCAACTGTTTTACTTTGTGCTAGTCTGCACCACAGGCAACACAGCACTAGTAAAAAAAAAAAAAAAAATAGTACATGTACACAAAACATGTATTAGTGTAGCTTGGTATGAGAAAACAAAATATTCACAAGTATCTATAAATAAAGGTAAAATACTGTTGCTGTCTTCAAAAGGGATATATCATCAGTATAATTTTGCATGATTCAACAATACAATATATACAAACCTATACAATTTACCAATACATATGTATGCAAGATGAGAACTAGTCAGCAGCGACCGTCTTCATTTTTGTCACCCTCGAGGACGCGCGATCTGTCGCTGTTGTTGTTGGAGTCACGCTGGCTGCTGGTTTTGCCGAGATACAACAAAATCGTCCTTGTTTTCTTGGCGTTTTTGTCGGACTCTTGCCCCGAAGAAACAGTCCTCTTCTTGGGAGCCATGTTTGTTGTGCCGCATTGAAATCTGGGAGCTGCATGGCAGAAACTGCCGAACACTGCCGAGGTAGTTGTCGGGTCCTCCCGGCGGGTATTAAAAGTGACGAAATCTTACATCGGAAAATGGCAACTGCCCTTATTTGGTTGTCGTCGCCTTTCGTCTGTATTATACAAATATTGCTCAACTTTGACCTGGAAAACGCCGTCAGGTTCGCGCGGCGCAGGTTTCAGTTTATTTACAGTGCCGCGAGTTTGCTAAATTGAGAACCATTGAATCCCAAGCCTGATTTTTTTTCATTCTGCAAAATTGCAGGTTGTTTAATTTTTCTTCTGCAATCTTGAAAATCATTCTGCAAAATGCAGACTGCAGACGGGTATTTCGAACACTGCAATAAATGCATACATTTTTTACAATACACAGAATTAATGTTAATTGGATGAAACCATTCCAATCCATGCACGAGCATGATGTGGGCGTGCCCGAGACTGGCACTACAAAGCCACCCCGGCCTCCGTAGTTTGGGTCCTTTGACCCAGGAACCTGGAAGTCCTGCAGTAAACAACCACAGGGAAGCAGCGGGAAAATGCAGCTCTCGCCTGCACAATCACAGATACGTCAAATAAAAGACCTGAACTTAACTAGTGTGTGTGAGCGCTGTTATATGATTACTGTAACTGTGTATGGTCAGAAAAGACGATAGATAAGCGTAACCGTTGCACAATAACGCTACAAACACCCGCAAAGTTATTTAGCTGCTGGCTAGCTGCAGCTTGTAGCTTCCAGTGTAACTATGTGTCAGTATAGTGTACTGTGGTGCGGTGTAGTGTAACGCAGGGATAGACCTCAGTCTGCAGAGCTCTGGGTCACAATCTGTATGCAGCCGGCCGGATGGTTTTCTATTGCAATCGCGTGGCCACTTCAGGTAGCCCCGTATGCATTCGTTTAATGGTCTTCTGCGTGTTAAATAGTTACAAAATTATAATAAAGTGAATAATTTACGATTTATTTGGTGTATACTAATGAAGTTACGTTTTTTTGTTGCTGGTTTTTTTTTTTTGGCCAAGGGACGGGTGGCGGGCCAGAATTATAACGTGGCGGTGCGCCACTTTAAAAGCGCCCATGGAGAACACTCCTGGGCATTTTCCGTGAGACTTACCAGTTTTTTCTGCGAAGCCGAAATCAAACAGCTTTTGCTTTCGTTTTTTCACAGCCACCATCATGCTATACCATACAGGATAGTGTCGCCATCTTACCATGTGGGGACCAGGTGATATAATTTAATATGCACTAAATGATTGGACGATATAAGAAGGATTAGCCAATCAGTTCCCACCTTTTATCTAGTCACATGTACACAGCCTCAGCAACCAAACGGCGTGCAAGTAACGGCGTTCCTTATCAAATAAGTCAGACGAGAAAGTTTGAACAATTACAGGAAAATTGCATTTGGCCGAAAAACAACCGATTCAGACGTCATTACAAGTGATTATTTCGATCGGCAATCGGTTACTAATGAAAACCCTGCAGTAATGCACGTAGTCGCTCTTTACAACTGTGAGGAGCAGAAAAACACTGAACCTTGGGACAAATGAACAACAGCTGAAGATTAGGGGGGAAAAATCTTTCTGGTCTTTAGTTGTGTAGTTTGGCGGTAAGTCTGTGCCCATGATAGTTTCAAATTTTTGTTCATGGCTGACAGGAGTGGAAACTGCTGTGGGCTTCTGTTCTTGTAGCCTGTCCACCTCGGGGTTTGATGCTTTTCTGCTCATCACAGTTGAAAAGAGTGCTTATTTCAGTTACTGTAGAATTCCTGTCAGCTCAAACCAGTCTGGTCGTTCTCCTCTGAGCTCTCATCTACAAGGTGTTTCAGCCTGCTACCCTCTGCTCACAGGATTTATTTATTTATTTATTTATTTATTTATTTTTATTTATTTATTTATTTATACGCACCATTCTGTTTAAACTAGAGATCTCTGTGTGTGTGAATCTCAGGAGGTCAGTGGTTCCCGAAATACTAAAACCAACCTGGCTTGTAGTACTCAAGTCCGACTCGTGCCCTAATTTTAAGGACTCGTGACTCGACTTGGACCTGAGCACCGATGACTCAGACTTGGACTCGTGCATTAGGACTCAAATTGGAGACAAGGATTTGGATTTTTTCTTTATTTTTTGTAACCTGCCATAATAATTTGGTATAAGATATTTACAGTGGTGCTTGAAAGTTTGTGAACCCTTTAGAATTTTCTATATTTCTGCATAAATATGATCTAAATCTAAAACAACATCAGATTTTCACACAAGTCCAAAAACTAGATAAAGAGAACCCAGTTAAACAAATGAGACAAAAATATTATACTTGGTCATTTATTTATTGAGGAAAATGATCCAATATTACATATCTGAGAGTGGCAAAAGTATGTGACCCTTTGCTTTCAGTATCTGGTGTGACCCCCTTGTGCAGCAATAATTGCAACTAAACGTTTGCGGTAACTGTTGATCAGTCCTGCACACCGGCTTGGAGGAATTTTAGCCCATTCCCCCGTACAGAACAGCTTCAACTCTGGGATGTTGGTGGGTTTCCTGACATGAACTGCTCGCTTCAGGTCTTTCCACAACATTTCGAATGGATTAAGGTCAGGACTTTGACTTGGCCATTCCAAAACATTTACTTTATTCTTCTTTAACCATTCTTTGGTAGAACGACTTGTGTGCTTAGGGTCGTTGTCTTGCTGCATGACCCACCTTCTCTTGAGATTCAGTTCATGGACAGAGGTCCTGACATTTTCCTTTAGAATTTGCTGGTATAATTCAGAATTCATTGTTCCATCAATGATGGCAAGCCGTCCTGGCCCAGATGCAGCAAAACAAGTCCAAACCGTGATACTACCACCACCATGTTTCACAGATGGGATAAGGTTCTTATGCTGGAATGCAGTGTTTTTCCTTTCTCCAAACATAACACTTCTCATTTAAACCAAAAAGATCTGTTTTTGTCTCATCCATCCACAAAACATTTTTCCAATAGCCTTCTGGCTTGTCCATGTGATCTTTAGCAAACTGCAGACGAGCAGCAATGTTCTTTTTGGAGAGCAGTGGGTTTCTTCTTGCAACCCTGCCATGCACACCATTGTTGTTCAGTGTTCTCCTGATGGTGGACTCATGAACATTAACATTAGCCAATGTGAGAGAGGCCTTCAGTTGCTTAGAAGTTACCCTGGGGTCCTTTGTGACCTCGCCGACTATTACACGCCTTGCTCTTGGAGTGATCTTTGTTGGTCGACCACTCCTGGGGAGGGTAACAATGGTCTTGAATTTCCTCCATTTGTACACAATCTGTCTGGCTGTGGATTGGTGGAGTCCAAACTCTTTGGAGATGGTTTTGAAACCTTTTCCAGCCTGATGAGCATCAACAACGCTTTTTCTGAGGTCCTCAGAAATCTCCTTTGTTCATGCCATGATACACTTCCACAAACATGTGTTGTGAAGATCAGACTTTGACAGATCCCTCTTCTTTAAATAAAACAGGGTGCCCACTCACACCTGATTGTCATCCCATTGAATGAAAACACCTGACTCTAATTTCACCTTCAAATTAACTGCTAACCCTAGAGGTTCACATACTTTTTCCACTCACAGATATGTAATATCGGATCATTTTCCTCAATAAATAAATGAGCAAGTATAATATTTTTTGTCTCATTTGTTTAACTGGGTTCTCTTTATCTACTTTTAGGACTTGTGTGAAAATCTGGTGATGTTTTTGGTCATATTTATGCAGAAATATAGAAAATTCTAAAGGGTTCACAAACTTTCAAGCACCACTGTATATCTACATTAATTTTTGTACTAATTTTGTGCAAGTGTGTCACACCTGCGCGCCTTGGCGCGTGCATCAGATAGATGCTCAGGTGTGCTCCAGACAGCGCGTGCGCCAAGCGGACTCTTGCATGCGCGCCATAAACAACTTGCACCTGCACAGGATTAAGGCACAATCAGCGCGCCTATGTAAAGACTGTGAAAACACACTTACTTTGCAAAGTATTGAGTTGTGTTGCTAACACATTACCAAGCCTCATTTCCTTGTCTGGTTTCCTGATTTCCTGTTTCTCATCTTTGATTCTGCCGAGTCTACGATAGCCTGTTTATACCTCGCTCGACCTATTGGCTGTTTTACTGTTTTACGATTTTGCCTGCCATTCTGGATTGTTTACCGTCTTCACTTGTATTAATAAACACACTTTCTGCACCTACATCCGTCTCCTAACCATCTCTGACAGAATACTTCACACTCCCTGACAAAGAGAACGCACATTCACCTATTCATCCGTCATGTTCAGGAACAAACTAACGTTAATGGCGCTGAAACAGCCACCATCAAATGGTGCAGTTGGAGTCTTGTTCTCGGACTCAACTCGGATCAATAGTGGACTCGACTCAACAAATTCTTATTTATTTATTTATTTATTTATTTTTACTGACTTGGACTTGAACACTGGGGACTCGAGACTGGACTCAGACTTGAGGTTTAGTGACTTGACTGCAACACTGAAACCAGCCCATCTGACACTAACAGCCGTGCCAAGTCACCAGAGATCACACTTTTCCCCCATATTGATGTTTGATGTGACCATTAACTGAAATACTTGGCTTTTTTTTTTTTTTTAGTTTAATTGTGCTGCTGCATAATTGAATGACTGGATAACTGCATAAAGGAGCAGGTGTATAGGTGTTCTTATTAAAGTGATTGAGTGTATAACTGAGCTTAATTACCTAACAGGACACTAACTGTGATACAGTATTACTGATATCAGATAATCTGTCACAGAAACAGAATATTCACTGATGGCTGACATTAATCAAATGAAACTAATGTAAGGGGATTTACATTTGTGTAAATTTTTGACTAGTTCCACACTTTTTTTTTTTTTTAAACAGCTATCTGCCTTATTTGCATTTTCAAGCCATGGTTTAGAGCAATATTTTTCAACCACTGGACCGCAGCTGGTGGCATGGTGGTGTAGTGGTTAGCGCTGTCGCCTCACAGCAAGAAGGTCCGGGTTCGAGCCCCGTGGCCGGCGAGGGCCTTTCTGTGCGGAGTTTGCATGTTCTCCCCATGTCCGCGTGGGTTTCCTCCGGGTGCTCCGGTTTCCCCCACAGTCCAAAGACATGCAGGTTAGGTTAACTGGTGACTCTAAATTGACCGTAGGTGTGAATGGTTGTCTGTGTCTATGTGTCGGCCCTGTGATGACCTGGCGACTTGTCCAGGGTGTACCCCGCCTTTCGCCCATAGTCAGCTGGGATAGGCTCCAGCTTGCCCGCAACCCTGTAGAACAGGATAAAGTGGTTAGAGATAATGAGATGAGATGAGATGGGCCGCGGCTCATTAGTGGGCTACGAAGCTCCATCTAGTGGGCGGCAAATTTTATTTTTTATTTTATTTTTCCACATTTGAAGCCAAATACTAAATAGTTCAGGATGTCATAGTATCCCAAATCCAGTAGCTGGTTTGCAGTACACGTTTCAATAGGAATAAATACATTTGTGGGTAAATTAAGAACAAGCCTTTATTTTTGTCACATTCCTCCTCTACATTTAACCCATGTGAGCATGCACACATACAAACACTCAGAGAGAGAGAGAGAGAGAGAGAGAGAGAGAGTGTGTGCATGTGTGCAGCGGGTAGAATAAATAAATACATTTGTGGGTAAATTACATGAATCTATGATGCCTGTTGGAAGAGAAGAGCAGGGAGGATTGTGAATCAAATGGCTGTTTTTAAAAAAAAAAAAATTTTTATACCTGATACTAAAACTTGTTGCTTCCTGTCAACCACCGCAAAGATGCGTACAAAGCCCAGAAATTCCTCCTTACCTGGGCAAAAACGATACAGGATTTATCTTGTAGTGTCCTGATCCCCAGATCTTTAACCCAGACACATATGAAAAGTTGTACTCCTCCATGCTCTTCCAGGTTTTCATCTGTGTGTCCGTGTAGAATGATGTCTGTAGCACCAGGTAGTTTGAGATATTGGGGAACTCAACGGATGGATAATTTTCCAACTCATAATGAATGACTTTATTTAAATACGATAAGTTGATCAGCAGAGCTGGTGGGGTCGTGCATGTACAGATGCAAATAATTACAAATACAAAAGACTAAAAATATCCACAGTCTTTAAAAAAAAACAAAAACTTAAAATCTGTTATCTGTTAATTATCTTTATATTAAGTTAATAGTATGCATAACTATTGTTTTTGTATTTAGTTACAGCTACGATAGGATCAAAATTTCTTCTACTAATGTCAAATTTAGCTAGTAAACTTTTCTTTTATAGGAAAAATCCTTTGTTAGCGTGTAAGGATTTAATCCCATTGAGTGGTTTCTATATCCACTTCTTGGTTTTAATAACTTGCTTGTTTGCTGGACACAACCATGGCAATGGAGCACTTGCATGTGACGTCACAGCCGATCCAGATTGTGACGGACGCCATCGTGTCGGTCAAACGCCATATTCCGCCTTCTACTTCTGGTTCTACTTCTGCTTTTACTTCTACCTTTTCTTCTGGAAAACCCTACTATATACAATTCTACTACAACGGCTGCGGCTACAAGCTCTCCCTACCTGTGCACGTTTTTTGTTTTTTGTGTGTATTTTTGCGTGTTGTTCGTCTGTACCGGACTTCAATATCCACTACAACCGTATGGACTTGCTGGACATTGGTTTCCAGCAGAAAATGACGGTTTGTAGCGATTTCCATCGCATGCACAACATTCCGGACGAGAAAAAAAAAAAAACATTCCGGACGAGATGACGAGACCAGCGGGGTCTCCGTGGCTTGTTATCGGAAGCAAAGCGAAGGAGGCGGCGCCGGGAGCCGAAACAAAAGCGAGGCTACAGGCAGAGCCGGCCTGTTGACTAAGCTCAGAAAACAGCTACTCAAACCTCCACTGCCAAGCCTCTACCTCTCCAACGCCAGATCCATGTAAACAACACGGACGATTTGGAATTACCTTATTCTATTCTATAATCGGCTGGTCAGTGCTATACTCAATATTTAAGTGACTTACCCATCCAATGAGGATTATTTTCTTGTTTACAAGATGCCACATCTGAGTCGCTCACAAATCCTGAATTTCTGTAAAGATAACTGTCCAGAGATTTATAAGCACGCAGTGCTTCACCACTGAACAGCGAGGGAAAGTTGATGAGGTAATCATACACGTCCGGGTATTCCGCTGGCAGTTCAAAATCCGGTCGTGAAAACTCCGTCCGGTAAGCCATAAGGGTCACAAATCTGTAGATCGTTTATTTTAGACATATATCTAGTTATCTGTTCATTAGAAAAATGAGCCGTGTAGTCCGTCGGTTGAAATTGATCCATTCTGTACACGAGTGCAGCAGTATTCAGCGGTGTTTTTGACCGACAAGATGGGGGTTGTGTACTTTCCGGTCACGTGACTGCAAGATCTCTATAAGTTATTGTGTTAATGGACCAGACTCGACTTTTGGATCATTAATCCCTTTTGACTGAGAATGCCCTGCATGCATGGTTTTATGTTGGCTTCTGGCACATCCATATAGTTTTAAATGGAATACCTACAATAAATTTTTTTTTAATTGTGTTTATTTAATTCCTGGGCTCCCATCTGTAACAGGGAGTGGTGTTGCATCCCATTAATGCACTTTACAATAGATTATTAGATTCTAATAGAGTAGATGAGCCAAAATAATTGGGGATCTTTTTTAATGGGCCCTGAGTCGTTACAAGTATGAATAGGTGGGCCTTAAAGCAGAAAAGGTTGAGAACCCCTGGTTTAGAGGAAGCTTTTCCACTGTTGTAATGTGCGCTGTCATTTCCGTCAAATATCTCTTGGTCTAAGTGAAGGAACATAGCATGCCATAGCAAGCTTCATAAGAGTCCAAGTATTTGGTAATGAAATTAATTACCATACTAATGTAAGTGTACACTATTATTAATCATTTGTTGATGTTCCGTCTTCGCTAGAACCATTCTGTTTTTTTTCAGTTGACAGGGACTTGTTTTATCAGCGAGGTAAACAAACAGGCACTCCACCTACTCGTCTCATAACTTTATACTGCATGATTTAACAACCTGAGCGATTTATGAACAGACTTGTTTTACAACCATGTACGAGCTCGATGAACCCAAGTAGGATTTATAGGACAGGCTGGTACATAGAGAGCATTCAGTTCACCCTCTAACAAAGGTTTTAAGAGGTGATATTACGGTCAAAGTATGATGTATAGGTGGAGATTTAATACACTAACACTATCATTAGTCAAATAGGATCTAAAACAAAAGAAGGAATTGCTACGGTCTACAATAACAGTTTCCCAAATTCTGCAGCATAAATGCAGGTTTGAATTTCTTAGGGACGCAGTGGAAGTAAAGCTCAGCTTGTAGTTTGAGTCTGTCCGAGACACTGCTTATTCTGCGAGGGGATTCAATCAGAACAAACGTTTGTAACAGATTTTTAAGAGCTGTACATCTGTATCTTGAATCTCAGTGTTCCCTAGCTTGTCCATACTCGTCCATGGTGCTGCGTGTGTGTGTCAGCAGTTGCTTAGTCAAAGGGCAGGCAGACTGTTTAGGCTAACGAAAGGATGAGAAAGTAGGTAGAGAAAGCTTATTGGGAATCCCCAATAATGACTCATGCTGTGTTATTAAATTGAGCTGAGTTCATGGAGACATGCTGGTGCCTAAAGTCACATTTTTATGTAGGAGTGAGAGAAGCATGCTGACTTTTACTTCGGATGGAAAATTAAAGAGAAAAGCCAGTGACCACTTTGATGCAAAAGCCTTTTTTTTGTGTGTGTGTGTTATATAGAGCTGCAGCAACATTGACAAAAGTGTTCAAATGGACGGATAAAAATGGTGGACAAGAAATTTCATCAGTTAGTTTGACTGTCATGGACTCTGTGGCTCACTCTGTCACTTGGCGCATATAGCAAATGCATTTGACGGAAATGGCGACACGTTACAACAGAGAAAACAGAACGATCAAAGTCCTCTGAAATATGAGAAGGAGGTGTGAGATTGTTGGTAATATATCATTGTCCTGTAAATATTGTGAATTAATGATGGTATCACATGACGCGTTTTGATGCCGGGTGCGGTAAGGGGGCGTGGCCAAACGTGCATTATGACATTAAAGCAGAAAAAAATTTAAAATACAGAAATTGATTCAGCTATAGCTGCAGTCACTCGCATTAGTCTTTATTATTATTATTATTATTATTATTATTATTATTATTATTCCCTCCATTATCTGTAGCCGCTTATCCTGTCCTACTGGACAAGCCGCCAGGTCATCGCAGGGCTGACACAGAGACAAACTCCCATTCACACCTACAGTCAATTTAGAGTCACCAGTTAACCTAACCTGCATGTCTTTGGACTGTGGGGGAAACTGGAGCACCCGGAGGAAACCCACGCAGACACGGACGGGGAGAACATGCAAACTCCACACAGAAAGGCCCTCGCTGGCCACGGGGCTCAAACCCAGGACGTTCTTGCTGTGAGGCGACAGTGCTAACCACTACACCACCGTGCCGCCCCTATTATTATTATTATTATTATTAATAATAATAATAATAATATTGCACATTAACATGGTAAGAAATACTGCAAAACTGAAATCAGGACTGTAAATAAGCATAATGAGTGTTTTTACATATTATTTATTATATTCTTGTATAAACTGATTAAGATTAAAGTGCATATCCTGGATCAAATTCGTTTTTTTTTTTTTTATATGAAAGTATGTCCCTTTACACACTCATCCAGAAGGGTAATTTTGCACAAGGCCATCTGTCTACGGCAGAAAAAAATAAAATAACAAAACGCGTCTGGAAAAATCCCAAGGGAGTCTGGAGCCAGATTCATGACGTTATCTGTGGAAGCGCCAGCAGGCTGCGTGAGCTTTGCACGGTTTCAGTGCACAGCCTGTGTAGACCAAGCGCTCCCATTTCTCTCTCATTGTCCGGTCTTTTGGGAAACGATGAGTACTAATCCCATCAAGATTGGTGTTGCTACACCCTCCTACGATACATCTGTTAACCATTTTAATAATTACACGATAACGTTGAAGAAATTTGCAGAAAACGACCAGGTCGTTTTCTCATAAACAAACCAGCGCTGACGTAGGATTCAGAGGGAGGCGTCCCGCACGCGACGTCACCAAAATCAGTGTTTGCTGGGAAATCCAAATGCCAAGTTTTTTCAGAGGCGGACCAATTCACCTCAAATGACTTGATTTCAACTGAATTTTTCTGGTATTGCGCAAGGTAAAAAAATTGCACGAAATGTTACAGATATTTGACCAAAGTTTAATATAAAATAGGAGAATTACACTGATCTTGCTCCTGAATTGACCTGTGATATGCACTTTAAGAAGCCTTTATTTGTCACACATACATTCAAGCACTGACTTAAGTAAAATTCATCCTCTGCATTTAACCCGTCTGAAGCAGTGAACACATGCAAGCACACACACAAGTGAGCAACGAGCACACACACATACCCAGAGCAGTGGGCAGCTATGCTCCAGCGCCCGGAGAACAGGTGGGGGTTAGGTGCCTTGTTTAAGGGCACTTCAGCCCAAGTTAAAGGAACAGTCCACCGTACTTCCATAATGAAATGTGCTCTTATCTGAATTGAGACAAGCTGCTCAGTACCTCTCCGAGCTTTGCGCGACCTCCCAGTCAGTCAGACGCAGTCAGACGCGCTGTCACTCCTGTTAGCAATGTAGCTAGGCTCAGTATGGCCAATGGTATTTTTTGGGGCTGTAGTTAGATGCGACCAAACTCTTCCACGTTTTTCCTGTTTACATAGGTTTACATGACCAGTGATATGAAACAAGTTCAGTTACACAAATTGAAACGTAGCGATTTTCTATGCTATGGAAAGTCCGCACTATGACAGGCGTACTAACACCTTCTGCGCGCTTCGGCAGCGCAGTGATACGGAGCTCAGATATCAATGCGCTGCTGAAGCGCGCAGAAGGTGTTAGTACGCCTGTCATTATAGTGCGGACTTTCCATAGCATAGAAAATCGCTACGTTTCAATTTGTGTAACTGAACTTGTTTCATATCACTGGTCATATAAACCTATGTAAACAGGAAAAACGTGGAAGAGTTTGGTCGCATCTAACTACAGCCCCAAAAAATACCATTGGCCATACTGAGCCTAGCTACATTGCTAACAGGAGTGACAGCGCGTCTGACTGCGTCTGACTGACTGGGAGGTCGCGCAAAGCTCGGAGAGGTACGGAGCAGCTTGTCTCAATTCAGATAAGGGCATATTTCATTATGGAAGTACGGTGGACTGTTCCTTTAACCTAACCGCATGTCTTTGAACATGCGGTATAGTGAAGTTGCCCCGATACAGAACACATGTCATTTTCTTAATTTAAAATTCTCTTCACATTTTGAGAGCAAAGACATTCACGGCTTTATCTGCTTTGCAGCGTTGGACAAAGGACCCTATAACGCATCAGTGAAAGATATTTTGTTGCTCTGCTTGGAATTAAGGTTCTTATGATATAAAACTGGTGAAAAGGAAACATATCATGAAATACAACACCTTTTTTTTAATTTTTTTTTTAATCTTAAAACTGCAGACACTATGTTTACCCATAGGCACTGATATTGTCTGATTTGTTGGCCATCATGATGGTGTCGGAATAACTCATCAGTTGTCCCTGGCATAATAGGAACTCTTTACATGATGCTCTGTTGGCCTGATGGCATAACTTGTGTTTTCATCTGAATAATATTTCAATTTCTAATCCTTTGTTTGTGGGAGTGTGAGACAGTTTTCTTGTATTATTATTTTTATTTTTGGTCCTATCTTGTTCATTTTACGAGCTGTCCAACACATTTATGGCTACTTTTATACAACTGTCCTGCCATAATCAGAAAACAATATCTTGTACTACTTTGGCCAAGAAGATGGTACTTTGTATGACAGCTCAATGGGTTGAAAGGCAAAAAGAAGTGTTGTCTATAAGACGAATGTTTCCTCACTTCAAAATGCAGTTCGTGCCGTGAAGCATGCGCATTATAGCCTGGGCCCGCCCATCCTAAGTGTGACGCAACACGAGGGCCTGTTGCGAGCTTAGTCTGGCAAGGCAAGCTATCTCCAGCTCTTCCAAGCTCCCGAAAAATCGGGAGCCAATCAACTTTGAGCATCTCCAACGGCCCTGGGTAGAGGCGTGTTCAAGGCAGTGACGTAGTAGAACTGCGACCGGAAGCCATAGATTGTTTACAGAATCTATGCCGGAAGCGCTTCATTCACTAGAAACATTACGAACATGGAGCAACGGCAAGCCTTTGACACAGCGGTAGATGCTGTATTGAAAGCATTCAACGGGAAGTTCTCATTGAAAACGGAGCAAAGAGCAGCCCTGGAGGTATTTATCTTCTTCCTGTTACTCAAGCAGTTTCCATCGCGTCACATACGCCAGAGGAAAGAGTGATGTGATTGGTTTAAGCTTCGTCACAGCCTTTTCTGGCTTCGACCAGTAGCAAACTGAGGCATTTCAGGGAGGCGGGTCAACCACGCCTTTGGGAAACGGTTGGGCTTAATATCTTTGCCAGACCAAATGCTCGCAGAGCTTTGAAGTCGCGTTAGCCAGACTATGCGCGTTATGCAGTGCTGGACAGTATATAGCAAAGCTATTTGAATCTGTGAGCTTATAAGTAGTTAATAGAGTAGTTAGTAGTCAGTAGTTAAGTAGGTGATAAATGCAACATTTTTTAAAATTTTCTTAGCATACACAATGTGTGTGTTCACTCACTGGCCACTTTAATAGGAACTCGTTCTTGATTCTAAGATTCCGGTTCTTGGCTACAGGAGTGGAACCCAACGTGGTCTCCTGCTGTTGCATGCTGAGATGCTTTTCTGCTCACCACGGTTGTGAAGAGTTATGAGTTACTATATCCTTCCTGGCAGCTCCAACCAGTCTGCCACTAGCACACTGCCACTATGTATATTGTATAATATATTGCGATGTCACATTTCAAATGTTGTTATTACAGAATACTTTCATACCAATATACACTCACTGGCCACTTTAACAGGAACTTGTTCTTGATTCTGAGATTCTGTTTCTTGGCTACAGGAGTGGAACCCAATGTGGTCTCCTGCTGTTGCATGCTGACATGCTTTTCTGCTCACCACGGTTGTAAAGAGTTGTTATGAGTTACTATGTCTTTCCTGGCAGCTCGAACCAATCTGGCCGTTTTCTTCTCTTATCAACAAGCTGTTTCCACCCACAGAACTGTCACTCACTCAGTGTTTTGTTTTTCACACCATTCGGTGTAAACTCTAGACGCGGTGTGTGAAAACCCCAGGAGATCAGCAGTTTCTGAAATACTCAAACCAGTCCATCCGGCTCAAACCAACGCCCATGCCATAGTGAAAGTCACATTTTGAGATCACAAGTTTTCCCATTCTGATGTTTGAGGTGAACAATAACTGAAGCTCCTGCTTTTTATCTGCATGATTTTATGCATTGTGCTGTTGTCAAGGGATCGGCTGATTAGAGAACTGCATAAAGTGGCCTGTCTCGCTCATATCTCATCTCATTATCTCTAGCTGCTTTATCCTGTTCTACAGGGTCGCAGGCAAGCTGGAGCCTATCCCAGCTGACTACGGGCGAAAGGCGGGGTACACCCTGGACAAGTCGCCAGGTCATCACAGGGCTGACACATAGACACAGACAACCATTCACACTCACATTCACACCTACGCTCAATTTAGAGTCACCAGTTAACCTAACCTGCATGTCTTTGGACTGTGGGGGAAACCGGAGCACCCGGAGGAAACACACGCGGACACCTTGCTGGCCACTGTGTTCGAACCCAGAACCTTCTTGCTGTGAGGCGACAGCGCTAACCACTACACCTCCGTGCCAAGTACCGTGCAAAAGCCTTAGGCATGCGTAAAGAAATGCTGTAGAAATGTTTCAAACAAAAAAAACCCCACTATTAAACAGCAGTAAGCCATAATAAATTAAACAAAGTCAATATTTGATGTGAGACGACTGTTTGCTTTTAAAAAAAAAAATAGTAGTCTCAGGTACAATGAGTGCAGTTTGATAAGGAAATGAGCTGTAGGTTTTACTGAGCATCTTGCAGAACCAGCCACGGTTCTTCTGGACACTTTGACTGTCACACTCACTTCTTAATTTTGCACCAAAATCCAGGAGCCTTCATTATGTTTTCTTTTTTTATATTTATTATTATGTTTATATAATATTTTATATAACGATAATATTCATATTATTGTAATATTTTGTGTGTTAAATCATTGAATCCTACTTTGATTTCTCATCCAAGTCAGTCCCAAAAAGAGTCAATTCATTGATTCCAGGCATAGAAGTATGTACTCCGACTAGGCATGGTTGTCCTAAGCCGTGCCTGTGAGTGATTGTCCGCCCTTCTCACGCCCTCTCTGGCCTGTGCTCACATGGCACTTATCGTTCCGTGACCAAGTATGCTTACATCCAGAGGTGGACAAAGCACCCAACTTCATTACTTAAGTCAAAGTACAGATCCCACTGGTCAAATGTTACTCCGATACAAGTGAAAGTTGTCCAGTCAAATTTTTACTTAAGTTAAAGTACTTGCTTTTAAAAATACTTAAGAATTAAAAGTACATTTTCTGTCAACGCATCGTTGTATTATTGCCGCAACGCTTACAAAACCTAACGCCGTTACCAAAGACAGAAATGTGAATTCAGAAAATGAACGCATGCTGTGCCATCATGGTGGTTTAACGTTAAGCTAGCTAGTCAGTGAAACTCCACCTGACATGCTAGCAAACTCTTTTCAAACTCAAATTCATATTGGGTAGCTAACGCTACTAGAAAAGAAAGATTTCTACATTCTGCTTATTTGGCAAAATTATGCTAAAACATATTTCTGAAAGGGCTTCAGATAAGTTAACGTTATTCATGTTAGCATAACTCCGTTTTTACATGCTAACTAACAGTGTTCAAGTTAGCTAGCTATGTGTCAACTATAGCTGTGAACAAGGCTACGGCAACTCGGCGAGCAAATCCATAGAAAGTCATTTGACTAACCAGACTGCACAGCTATTGCAACGTTATCGCTAGCTCTAAAAGCACAGACAACTTCACTGCAAGCTTTCTCTTGGAATAAAATGTTTACAGACCTCAATATGCTTCCGCAGGTTGGACGGCGAGTTTTTGTAGGCCGTGATGTGGTTCGTTTTCGGCAAACATTTAAAACAAAACTAACCTTTAATCCTTTCAGAAAACTGAAACATGGGTTCATGGGCCATGAGTGTGTGCGTTCTCCAGAAGAACCGCCTCCTTCCATTCTGCCATCAACTGATCGAGTTAAATAACGCTGCTGAGGAATTATTGAACTTGATTTTATCCAGTCTGCGGACGTGACGTGACCCTAGTGATTACTGATAGACTGTCTCAGTGTCACCTGCGAAAAAAACAATCACGTTTTAGAAAAGAAAAGAAAAAAAAATCCACTTTCAAAGCTGCTTCATAGTAACGAGTAACGAGGACCTTGATAGAAATGTAGTGGAGTGAAAAGTACAATATTTGCCTTTCAAATGTAGTGAAGTTAAAGTCCTACGTTTCCAAAAAAAATAATACTCAAGTAAAGTACAGATACTCAAAAAGTGTACTTAAGTACAGTGCTCAAGTAAATGTACTTCGTTACTGTCCACCTCTGCTTACGTCATTACGATGTGACTTTGTGTGTTAAAGAAAAGCGCTCAACTAACTGATAAGCTAACCAATATTTGTTCCTGTTGACTATTTTTGACATCCGAGCGTTCGAGTTCTGTGCTTGCGTGCGGTTAGTGATCACACTACAAGAGCACAACTGAACCGTGCCCGAGCGCCTCTCTTCCAAGCCATCCAAGTGAAGTGCACCTGAGTGCGGTACACAACGATCACACTAATCAAATGAACCAGACTTTGGGGGTCAAACATGCTTGAGCAATGTACAAATCCTCTCATGTGAGCACATCCTTAGATGCCCCTTTTCCATCAAAGCAGTTCCAGGGCTGGTTCGGGGCCAGTGCTTAGTTTGGAACCGGGTTTTCTGTTTCCACTGACAAAGAACTGGCTCTGGGACCAGAAAAACCGGTTCCAGGCTAGCACCAACTCTCTGCTGGACCAGAGGAAAGAACCGCTTACGTCAGCGGGGGGGGCGGAGTTGTTAAGACCAACAACAATAACAAGACCGCGAAAGATCGCCATTTTTAAGCGACGAGAAGCCGCAGCTGTACAAACGCGAAGTCATCCATTATTGTTGTTGTTGCTGCTGCTTCTTCCGCGTTGTTTTTGCTTCGGTATTTGTGCCAAGGTTTATGCAAACGTAGCGATATAACTGCCGTATACAGCAACGTAATGACGTATACAGCGACGTAACTGCCGTATACAGCGACATAATGACGTGGCACCGCGAGCTATGGAAAAGCAAACTGGTTCTCAGCTGGCTCGCAAGTTGAACGAGTTGTGAACCAGCACTGGCCCCGAACCAGCCCTGGAACTGATTTGGTGGAAAAGGGGTAAGAGTCAACCTTAAAGGTTTGGAGTCAATTCCACACACCAAAAATTTGTTTAAAGTGCATATCACGGGTAAATTCAGGAGCAAGATCAGTGTAATTCTCCTATTTTATATTAAACTTTGGTCAAATATCTGTCACATTCTGCATTCTCTGCTATTTTTTTACCTTGCGCAATACCAGAAAAATTCAGTTGAAATCAAGCCATTTGAGGCGAGTTGGTCCGCTTCTGAAAAAACTTGGCATTTGGATTTCTCGGCAAACACTGATTTTCGTGACATCGCGTGCGGGATGCCTCCCTCTGAATCCTATGTCAGCGCTGGTTTGTTTATGAGGAAACGACCTGGTGGTTTTCTGCAAATTTCTACAACGTTATTGCGTAATTATTAAAATGGTTAACAGATGTATCGTAGGAGGGTGTAGCAACACCAATCATGATGGGATTAGTACTCATCGTTTCCCAAAAGACCGGACAATGAGAGAGAAATGGGAGCGCTTGGTCTACACAGGCTGTGCACTGAAACCGTGCAAAGCTCGCGCAGCCTGCTGGCGCTTCCGCAGATAACGTCACGAATCTGGCTCCAGACTCCCTTGGGATTTTTCCAGACGCGTTTTGTTATTTTATTTTTTTCTGTCGTAGACAGATGGCCTTGTGCAAAATTACCCTTCTGGATGAGTGTGTAAAGGGACATACTTTTATATAAAAAAAAAAAATTGAAATTGGTCCAGAATATGCACTTTAACATTTATTTTGAATTCACCTCATTGGATCTGGGGAAAAAAAAAAAAAAAAATCGGGCTTATAAAGGCATATAGTTTGGGTGTTTCTTTTTGCTGATAATAATCTTCTCATGCTGTGACAGATTATCTGATAAATGTCAGTCACGTTGTGTTGTAGTTAATGACCTGTTATTTAATTAAGATTATTGAAGAGTTCTGTAGTGGTATTAGTTGATGGAAATTATGCAGAGATTTTTTTTTTAGATTTATACATTTTGTGTTGAATATAGTCTAAAAATAATTATTAAGATTGATCAATTATGTAAATAATAAGTTGCAGCCTTAGACTTTATGTACCTTTTCTATTTTTCACTACGGTTTAGAGAAGGTATATTTTGAGGCTTTGTAACAGTTTGACCACACATCCTGCTCCTCTAACATCGACGTGCAGAGGAAACCAACAGTTGCTTGTTTATGAATTGCACTTTATGCTGATTAACTTGTCAGTCACTGTGCCACAGTTTGTTTGTTTGGTTGTTGTTGCTTTTTTTTTTTTTTCCCCATCACGCTGCTTCTCCAGACACATTTGTGCGTTAGGTCAGCTTGATATGAACATGCGTGAAAGTGTCTGTTCGATTTTGTAGCATGGAGTTGTGATGTAGTTTTCAGTCCTTATCGATCATCTTTTTAGAGATAGAAACAGGAATATCACAGGCATTTTTCAAAAATGAAATCTCCTTATTTTAATATTTCATTTTTCTTCTCCAGCAAAACAATCCAAGGCCAAAGTTGTTGTAGCTGCTGGTTTGTTGTATTGATAAACACACAGGGATTTTTTTTTTCCTTTTAATGAAGCAATAATTTGCTTCCAATATGGTTGAAGTCTACTCATGGCAAGGCTGATCCAAAACATTTGGGGGCAAAATGCATACAGTTGTGCTTGAAAGTTTGTGAACCCTTTAGAATTTTCTATATTTCTGCATAAATATGACCTAAAACATCATCAGATTTTCACACAAGTCCTAAAAGTAGATAAAGAGAACCCAGTTAAACAAATGAGACAAAAATATTATACTTGGTCATTTATTTATTGAGGAAAATGATCCAGTATTACATATCTGTGAGTGGCAAAAGTATGTGAACCTTTGCTTTCAGTATCTGGTGTGACCCCCTTGTGCAGCAATAACTACAACTAAACGTTTCCGGTAACTGTTGATCAGTCCTGCACACCGGCTTGGAGGAATTTTAGCCCGTTCCTCCATACAGAACAGCTTCAACTCTGGGATGTTGGTGGGTTTCCTCACATGAACTGCTCGCTTCAGGTCCTTCCACAACATTTCGATTGGATTAAGGTCAGGACTTTGACTTGGCCATTCCAAAGCATTAACTTTATTCTTCTTTAACCATTCTTTGGTAGAACGACTTGTGTGCTTAGGGTTGTTGTCTTGCTGCATGACCCACCTTCTCTTGAGATTCAGGCTACATCCACACGACAACGGCAACGAGATGTTATTTAAAAAAATATCGCGTCCACATGGGCAACGATCAGTAAAATATCAGGTCCATATGGCAATGCAACGCTTGCTAAAAATAATGCAATACACATGCCACACCTCTAGGGGCGCTGTAAGACGGTCCCTTCGGAGACACCAGAACAATAGAAGTAGTAAGGACGCATGCACATAAACTGTTATGCGCGAGACTTCATATTAGCCACAAAGTCAGAAAAATCTGTTCATAAAATTACATTATAATGACCAAATACAATGAAAAGTATTTTTCCAGTCTCACCTGTGAAAGGTAATCCCATGTGATCTCGTCTGGACGGTAAACCTGTTGGTACAGTTAAACGCAGCACATGAATGAGGCATCTTTATTCTCCGCTTTGACCTATCCAATATGGCGGCGAGGATGACGTATGATTCTACGCGGAAGGCGGCGTCTTTAATGGTCCGGAATAAATTGAATGCTACACGTTGATGGATTAATTTGTTGTTCTACGCCCTTTTTGAGGAATGTATTGTAGGACTTAAACTAACATCTGAAGAGGTGAGATCGCTCCTTTTTTTCCCTATTTTTGCTGGCGGGATTGACTCTGCCGTAAGGGCTATTCTCTCTCTCTCTCTCTCTCTCTCTCTCTCTCTCTCTCTCTCTCTCACTTTGCACCATTTACACAATAAATATTCACAGTGAAAATATTTTGTAAGCGTGTTTCATGAACCAAGTTATAGGATTTGTTGACAACTCGCATCGAGTTCGTTACACTTCTACCCGGCGTGAAGCACTCAGTCATGTGGTTGTGACGTCATCATAAACAAATCCGTTCTACTCATCCAGACGACTTCGCAACGGCAATGTTGCCAGATCTTTCCACTCTGGAACTTGTTCTCAAAAGATTGCGTTTTGAGGCACCCAAAACACCAGTGCCGTGTGGACGCCAGGCCTAAACGATAAACAATTGTATCGGATTCACCTGAATCCATTGCCGTGTGGACAGGGCCTCAGTTCATGGACAGATGTCCTGACATTTTCCTTTAGAATTCACTGGTATAATTCAGAATTCATTGTTCCATCAATGACGGCAAGCCGTCCTGGCCCAGATGCAGCAAAACAGGGCCAAACCATGATACTACCACCACCATGTTTCACAGATGGGATAAGGTTCTTATGCTGGACTGCAGTGTTTTCCTTTCTCCAAACACAACGCTTCTCACTCCTCAGAAATCTCCTTTGTTCGTGCCATGATACACTTCCACAAACATGTGTTGTGAAGATCAGACTTTGACAGATCCCTGTTCTTTAAATAAAACAGGGTGCCCACTCACACCTGATTGTCATCCCATTGATTGAAAACACCTGACTCTAATTTTACCTTCAAATTAACTGCTAATCCTAGAGGTTCACATACTTTTGCCACTCACAGATATGTAATATCGGATCATTTTCCTCAATAAATAAATGACCAAGTATAATATTTTTGTCTCATTTGTTTAACTGGGTTCTCTTTATCTACTTTTAGGACTTGTGTGAAAATCTGATGATGTTTTAGGTCATATTTATGCAGAAATATAGAAAATTCTAAAGGGTTCACAAACTTTCAAGCACCACTGTAATAGGTCAATAATTCATACATTTTCTTTAAGTTTTGGCTTTACACGGAACAAAAACTGTTTCAAACATTAGTGGTTTTAAATTCATGTTTTATTTTGTTTTTAAATTCGTAGAAAAGAAATATGAACCTCTTTAAGTCAGCACCCTGCATTTGTTGCTAAAGCGGGTGGACATCTAACTCGCAAGCCAAAACAATTTTAAGCTCCACACAACACTATGTGTTTGCGTGCCGTGTGGCATGGTTACTCAGAGGCCAGGAATGTGGTGTAGGCCCTGGGGAGGGCGTGGGTCCTGTTTGGTTCATGGTTTAGCTTGTGAGCTGGGGGTTAGGAGAGGAGGAGGAGGAGGAGGAAGAGGGCACAAACCATGAACAGTAGTGCAGTGGTAACAGAAATACAGCATGGCAGGATCTCAGGCTGTGTTTATGCATGTGCGTTCCAAAAAGAGAAAAAGAAGAACGGCGCCGTGCTTTAAGGTGGCTGTGAAATACAGAGTACAGAGTCCAGCTCAGGAAATGGCCAGCTGCTCCGAGTTTACTGAGGTCAGGTATCTTCCATGCATCTCTTAGGCAGTGTTTTTCTTCCTGATGCCTTATTTAAAAACAACTTCCAGCAGCTCTTCGACCCTTTTGGACGACAGAAGCGTGCATGGTCAGTGGTTAGTGAATTTGTGCACAACAGCACAGATGAGGAAGTGAGACTGGTTGAGCTGTGGATAGAAACTTTGTTGGCAGCTAGTGTACAGCGGGAAGCAATGAGGTGGCTGGTCAAACACACTTCCCAACTTTTCTGTCCGCTAGCTTTCCATTCTGCCTTTATTAACCACGGTGGCATCCATCTATTTATGTGTGTGTCGACTTTCATTAGTAACCGATAGCTGATCGAAATCATCGGTTGTAATGACGTCCGAATCTGTTGTTTTTCGGCCAAATGCAATTTTCCCGTAATTGTTCGAACTTTCTCGTCAGGCTTATTTGATAAGGAACGCCGTTACTTGCATGCCGTTTGGTTGCTGAGGCTGTGTACATGTGACTAGATAAAAGGGAACCGATTGGCTAATCCTTCTTATATCGTCCAGTCATTTAGTGCGTATTAAATTATAGTATATCACGTGGTTCCCACATGGTAAGATGGCGACCCTATCCTGTATGGTATAGTGTGATGGCGACCGCGAAAAAGCGAACGCTGTTCGATTTCGGCTTCGCAGAAAAAAACTGGTAAGTCTCGCAGAAAATGCCCAGCAGTGGGCGCTTTTAAAGTGGTGCACCGCCACGTTATAATTCCGACCCGCCACCCTTCCCTTGGCCAAACAAACAAAAAAACCCATAATTTCATCAGTATACACCAAATAAATCGTAAAGTATTCGCTTTATTATAATTTTGTAACAATTTAACACGCAGAAGACCATTAAACGAATGCATACAGGGCTACCTGAAGTGGCCAAAATAACTAGCCAGCAGCTAAATAACTTTGCAGGTGTTTGTAGCGTTATTGTGCAACGGTTACACTTATCTATAGTCTTTTCTGACCATACACAGTTACAGTAATCATATAACAGGCGGCCCCCATGACCCCCGGCCGAATCTGTTACTTTTCACATTTCATTTGTTGTTTTCCATACTAATGAAAACCCTGTGTTGGTCTCAATCATGACTTTTCTGAAAAAGTGACATTTACAGTCTGCAACCTTTAATGCATTAAATGTATTAAAAATGGATGTGTTTGAGGAAGTCATGGCCTAATGGTTAGAGAAGCAGCTTTGGGACCAAAAGGTTGCCAGTTTGATTCCCTGGACCAGCAGGAATGCCTGAAGTGCCCTTGAGCAAGGCCCCAACTACTCCCCAGGCTGCTCTGGGTTTGTTGTATGTCACTCTGGATAAGAGCGTCTGCTAAATGCCTGTAATATAATGTAGATACGAGGATCTTCGAGCCACCTGTATCGAGAACAGCTGGAGATGTTCAGTGTGGCCTGTAGAGGTCTGCTGTCGTGGTTTCGCGGGTCGTTCTATGATAACGCTCTTGTCTTACCTCGGCCTTGGTAGCCGTAAACTTAAAGAAGATACGCAGAGCCTTTATTTTTAAATAAGTTTCTGAGTGGATAGTATCTCCATCCTTGACTCTTGTACGCTGCATAAACAGGAATAAAAAAATATATATATTTTTGAGAGTTAAAATCGACCGCAAAGTTGGCATTGGAGCTGCCCCGCTGAGCCAGCCAGCCCTGAGTGCGTGATGTCACAGCGGTAACCGGTTTTAAGGCCGAGGCCTTTTACAGCTATAGAACAAAGTCATATAAATAAAAAAAATTTATGGTGAAAGTAAGAAATCCCGTTACTGACTTGCTCAACTAAGACTGATTTGATTTCACTGATTGTGGGTTGACTCTCATATTAAAACAGGATGGGTGCTATAACTTATGCAACATACATGTACATGCATGCATTTTCACTGATAAAACGTAAAAGGCTAATTAAATAATCAGATGAACTGAGACAATCACATTCTGAAGCAAATTAAATAATCTTATACCGGTAACTTAAACACACAATACAAGTTACATGTATTAATCTAAATGCAGGTCAACAACGAGTGTTTTTTTTTTAATCCAAATGAGAGTCAGAGCTTACCCGTCTGTGTTCTCGCTTCTTGAAGGCCGATTGTTTTTGAAACAATCTGACTTTCAGTTCTCCGTTCATTCACTTCTTCCACGTAAGGGAGAGATGGCAGCAA
Source organism: Neoarius graeffei (assembly GCF_027579695.1). Classification (NCBI taxonomy): domain Eukaryota; kingdom Metazoa; phylum Chordata; class Actinopteri; order Siluriformes; family Ariidae; genus Neoarius; species Neoarius graeffei. The sequence continues at coordinate 55,293,762 of NC_083574.1, forward strand.
TATCCAATTTAGAAATCAGACGGCTGTTCCACTCATTCACTTTTCTTCATACTGTGCATTCCACCATTACTGCTGGGCTCAGGCAATTACTAAAACCCGGGATTGAACAGGACGTCACCGGTTTTAGCAACAACTGCAGGGAGGTCACTGCCCGAGCAATATGTCCTGTCCCGGGTTTTAGCAACAACCCTCGGCTCACTCTGGGAAGACTGGTGCAACTGAACTCACTTTCCTTTAAAAAAAATAAATAAATACTTTTCTTGTAGTTTTATTTAATTGTTGATACTGCACCCTCTTTCAATACGGGCTTATAGCCAACGCTCCTCAACAGATCAGAGGTCTCGTACGAGTCTTCAGTAAAATGTGCAGAGCAGAGGAGAGACCACTCCATAGGTGCCCAATGTGCCTGTGAACTTCTCGCAAAACGCGTCCAAATCTTTGCAGTTTGAACATTTTTGGGCCATGAATGCAACGTAAATCCACCTTCTGTCATGCTGCTGTACCGGCCAAAAACACATCTACGTGGCATGGCGATAAATTAGCTCAAAATGGAGGATCGGAGTTGCAGTCAGCTCTGTGTTTTAGTATAGCGGAAATGGCGATGAGACCGATAGACTTCCTGCTGTGACGTTACGGACGTCAAGGTCATTCACTCAGACTACTACCTATAGAGGGATTTCACTGACGTCACCCGAAACCGGAAGTAAACAGACCCTGCGCCATATTGGTAGACCAAGAAACTCGTGATTAGGGGGAAATAACAGCAGCAGTATGTGAACCCACGAGAATAAAGTGGAGTGGCAAACGACTTAAACAAATCTGAGCTGTTTTATTTATGATTTATTGGCCCAACAGTAGACTTGAAAGAAACCTGTGTGAGACTTGGCAAAAAAACTGTGGATATAATGGATAAGTCTGTGCATGATCTGTGGACACTCTGAGGTAAGCAAACGCAAGAAATTCAGATTTAAAACAGGCTAAATTGGCCCCAAGTTGATAACTGTATGAGGAGCAAGCCTCCCAGACTTCTACAATTTAATAATAATAATTTAGGATGGTTTGGGGCTTGCTCTCCCTCCTATTATATAAATAAAGCATAGTTGTTGTGTAGGCATATATCATAAATACATATATGTATAATTTGGATAAATTAACCTAAATTATGGATACCTTAATAGTAACAAAAAGTATACATTTTTCAACTGAAAAGATATATTATTAAAAGATAAATATCAACAAGATTACCTTGGCCGTAACTATGTGTAGGTTATTCTTAACAACAGCTGTAATATCACGAACCAAGCCACTAACAACATAATTGTAAGCCTGTAGCCCTTTGTAGGCCTTCAAGTCATCAGCAGTGTAGGCACTGGGTGTAAACAACAAATAGTTTACAATGTCTGGGTAGCAAACAGATGGCAGAATTGGTGTCCGGTCCTCCTTATGTTTCCATTCTCCCTTGCCGCGAGTCTTATCATATGGGTCAAACCCATCAATCACAGCCAGTTTCTCCACATACCGTGCCCTTTCTGCAGCTGGTAATGTACTCACATAACCAGACTTATCAGCCATCATGTCACTTCACTCTCGCGCGTACTTTGTTTTATATTGTGAGTATGTAGTATGTATGTACTTGGTCTTCCAATATGGCGCCCTAACAAAATTTCGCGGTCCGGTGACGTCACGTGGTAGCCCTCTATATGAATCACTTGAATCATAAAAATTACTATATTAGATTTAAACTATTCCTGTGCCATTCTTGAGGTCTCAAGGCATTTATAAACGAAACTGAGGCCATAGCTCTGCGTATGCTTTAAACTAGTGAAGAAACGCCTGCAGGCAGCAGCAGAACAGGGGTCTAGTTGGATATGGGCAAAAACCCATAAGAGGAATGCAACAGATCACTAATAACCAAGAGATCAACTATAACCTAGTAAACTACTTAACCATCTTAGGTGGCATTAAGCTGCTGGTGGTGCCAGGGATGGCAGTACCGCCTTAGCCACCGAAACTGTGATCATCCCTGGTTGGCGGCTGTCGAGGGGGGTGTTGTGCAGCAGAAGGCTGTATGATTTGAAGTGTAATGTAATATATAGCACTTAAACAGTTTCATCAGTTCAGAATTAAATGTGAAGCTGTAGGAGTTTGTAGAGGAGGGGTCAGGGTTGATTAGCCTGGGAAATCCCATGCTGCTTTGCACAATCGTTCCGATCTGAAAAAGACAGCATGGAAACTATGGTCTAAAGGCTCGCCTGAGTTAGGGAGCCAATCAGAGAGTGGGGAGGGGTGGAAAGATGGTGACGCGTACTACTCGACAAACGGAAGCTTGTCGTTTATTTGGGACTGTTTACGGATCACGTTTAACACGGCGGCGAGCGATACGAACCAAACTTTCGATCAAGCTTTAGACACTGTTCTGAATAGTTTAGAGCGAAAGTTTGTTTTAAAAAAAGAACAGCGTTTGGCGTTACAGTCTTTCGTTGACACGAAGACAGCGCTAACCTCTCGGATATGCTCGTTGTTTTTTTTGTCAAAAACATGTCTGTTGAATGTCCAAATACAGAGGGTACAGCTTCTCTCATATTTGTCTTGCACAAACGGCAGTAATCGTTCGGTGCCATTGTTTTCCTATTTTTGTTTTGCCTTCTCTTTCTCTTTCCTTCTCTTCGTCTTCTTCGTCGCTCTAACTACTTCACCGGGTACAACTGCCATGATTGGCCATGGGCTACGTATATGCCAAATGATAGACATTCGCAACGTCCAATAAACGGCCGTTAACAATCGTAAACCACACCTCCCCTACGAGAAATTCAATAGGCGGATTCCAGACCATATTTCACTTGTGATATGGTCTGGTGTTAACCAGACTAAGGCCCCGGTCACACTGCCCGAACTTTGCTGGAGCGTTCCTTGAACGGTAGGGACGGGGGGCCGAATTTCGACAATGCTCATCACCGTGCACAAAATGGGAAAAAAATCGAAAACACGGGCGTTGGCTTAGCAGTGCACCGCTGAAGCCGGCGTTGCTTTAGCATTGGTTTAGCGGTGACGCGAGCGTTGGTATAGCGGCGTTCTGCGCATGCGGGCTTTGGCTCGGCGGGGGTATAAAGTTGGTTTAGCACCAATCATAGCAAGTCTCTCAGCATCCATGGTGATACAGTTTTACTGTAACTTTGAGCAAATTCGATATAGATGAGGTCTGAACTCAACGGCAGCTCGATTCCAAATGAGCTCCTGGTCCATTTCTCCCCGTATTTATAGCCAAATTCTGGTCCCGCTCCGACACCTCTATACCAACGCCAAACCAAAGTTCATCGCCGCCATGGATAGCTGCTTCAACGCCCGACACCGTTCCAGCAACCCCGTGTCCGCTCGTAAAACGCTTACAACCGCTCCACCGAAGTTTGTGCAACGTTTAATCGCCGCCCGGGCAACGCTGGCGAAGCAGCGGTGGTCCAGCGTTCAAGATTTCTGCGTTGGCCTAGCGGACCCAAGCGTCCACGAACTTGCGTCTAGCGGTGCCAAACTTTGACTGGGCGTTGGTGGAGCGGGGGTGAACTTTGCCGGGGCGGAAAATTGCCCCCTCCTCACCGCTCGCAATATTTTGTGCAGCTCAAAACTTTCGGAGCGGTAGGAGGGCCCCTCGGGAAACATCAGCGGTGGCTGAGCGTATACGGCGTTGCTTTAACGGGGGCCAACTTTTGTTAAACGGTGGTGAACGGTTACGAGCGGTGATGAATTTTTTTCACCGCTCCAGGAACGCTCCAGCAAAGTTCGGGCGGTGTGACCGGGGCCTAAGGGTTGATGCTCTTGGTTTTGACTTTGAGCTGAATGGGGGTGTGCTGTGTGTCTGAGCAGGCCGGGGGGGTTACTGCGCAGCCTGCACCACTCAGAACAGAAAATGAATTGTAGACTGCTGAGTGACTTGAAGACCTCAGACTTGGCCTTTGTCTGTGGGGACGGGGATACACAATAGCGGTCGCTGGCCTTCTCTTTAAGTCCACAGTCTCGTAGACGGCCCGGTCAACAGCTCTTTGTGTTCTGTTTCATGGTGAATGAATTGTGTGCCTTAAAATATGTAGATGAACTGAGATCAGTGTAGTTTGTGTTTTTTTTTTTTTTTTTTCTTTCCCTGTAACTCCAGTTCTTTCCTTTCAGAAATCAGAAAAATATTCTGCCTGTGAGGTACCGATTCATTTTTGTAGGTTTGGGTTTCACAGTGGCAGATCTCAAGCATAGGCTTTGATGTTCTTGCGTACTCACTTGAGGTCATCTCTGAGGTCTTTTTTTTGTTAGATGTTTGTTTAACATTTTCTGGAAGGAGTCTCGGTTGTAAGCGCTCTAATGCACGGGAAGGAACCCCCATCCCCGGGGAGTGTATTATTTTCAGATAATAGCACGGTCCGTCGTGTGTTATTCCTTACATAATTCATTGCAGTAACCAGAGGCGACTCAAGTTTTAAGGTCTTTTTATTTTAACTGGATGTCCTGGGGAAAAAAAGAGGCGAGGCGAGAAGCGAGTGCCGTGTTCAAATATCGTTCTTTATTCAGTACAGACAACCCCATATGTGGAAGTTTGTCTCAAATAAGCTCATGGTTGGTTCAATTAAGTCACTTGGCAGCGAGTGCCGTAGCCCATGAAGCTTGAAGGTGCTAGCACGCGAGCTAAAAGCCTGAAACTCTTCCAGGAGTGTTATCATGCCCATGCAAATTTGTTCTTTGGCAGGAACATGCTTCCCAGGAAGCCATATTGATATCCCTCCTAGGTGAAAAGGGGACGATAAAAATTGTTGGATATTGAGAACTAGGTAGGGTCTGCCTTTTTCTGGATCTTACTCTGTTTTTGTTTGGCATCTTTTAAGACGATGAAAGTCACTGAATTGTGTTGGCAGAGTGCTAAATGTGATTTTTGTTTTGATCCCGTCTCTCTCTCTCTCTCTCTCTCTCTGAGAGAATCCTGATCGGTAGTGAGAGATGTGTTAAGATAATTGAGCTCTTTTGTAGGGCCTGTTGTTGGTGACAAACTAGCAGAACTCCAGTCTCGCACCAAGTGACCTTTTAGCGAGCAGCTGTTTGTTCCACTCAATTTGTCAAACTGAAAGAAGAGTGCGAGAAAGCCTTCTGCGCTTCAGCTTGAATGCAGCACTCGCATCATTTGAATATGTTCACATCAGATAATGGCAAAAGACACGATCGTTAATAGCAGCATTAATAGAAACTGTTGCCAGGATCATTTCAATGATTGCATTTACTCACACTTTACATGCTGCTGCTGTTGGATGTCATTATCAAGAAATTAAAGTCCCATGCCATTTAAGAATGAGTCAGTTCTACTTGTATTTGGTATTGGCCCTGATAAGAGTTTTATTTCTTATGAATATATTTCATTTATTAGCTTTGGAGTGGCGTATTAAACTAATAGCTGCGCTTCAAGACCATTCCCAATGGCCTTTTCTCTTTTGTCACACCATCTGTATCACTTGCTGACCTGACGTCATCACTGGTGACAGGGTGTCACTCGCGGAAATGCGCTCGGTGTTATTTATTTGGCAGAAAAAGCTGTATTGAGCTGGGCATTTTGATACAGGGTTCTCCAGAAAATCTGAAGTAGCCGGCTTTAAAAAAAAAAAAAAAATTAGTAGTAGGTGGCTCTGGAATTTGCGATGGCAAAGCTAATACGAAGGGGGTCTGGGGGCATGACCCTAAAAAACATGCAGAGGGAAAATATTTTAATTTACATGCCTTCTGGTGCATTCTCAGCGAATAAATTATTAACCATTTCCCTGTAAAATACTTGCAAATTATGTCTGAAATTTTCCTCCAGATGCATGTGCGCGCACTTGGCTTTCTCACTTACCCTCTGTAGTACGCTGCCTGGCTCTGTAACATAACTACACGCACTACGGCATGGTCCAGCTCAGCCAATCACAGTGCGAGAATCGATCAACAAATATGGCATCGCTTCCAGTCTTGCTCGACCCAAATCGAAGACAATTTCGTGATGGAATACAGTGGTACCTCGGGTTACGAACTTAATTCGTTCTTTGACTCCGTTCGCGAACTGAAAAGTTCGCGAGCCGAGTTAATTTTTCCCATTTAAATTAATCTAAATCCAGTTAATCCGTTCACCAGCTCCAGAAACATAGTTTTTTTTGTAACTTTTTATGGGTTTATGTGTGGAAAAAATACAGAAAGGAATTAAAGATAACAACCTTAATTATAGAAAAAAACAGTAATACTAAAATAAAACATAATAATTGTACAGTACACTTTACCTTTGTGGTTGATAGTTGCTGGCGCATGTGGATGGAGGAGGAGGAAGACTACTTCCTTTATTTCCTTCTTCGTTTCAACAGTAATACGTTTAGGCTTCTTAACAGCACTAGCACTTTTCACTTTCTTGGGAGCCACAATGAGGGTTAATTTAATGCAAAAGGCAAAAAAGAAATCGTATCAACACAGCGCAATGACGAACAATGTTCACAGCGCGCCACCTTGAGTACAACTGATGCTGCCGCACGCCTCACGTGGCGCGGAAGCCCACCAGTTTGTGCGTTCATGCATCGAAGCATCGTTCGCGAATCGAAGCAAAATTTGTTCGGAAATGGTGTTCGTAGCCCGATTTGTTCGTGAATAGGGACGTGCATGACCCGAGGTTTGACTGTACTTGGATTTGCAGCAAATTATGGGCAGGGGAGACGATATAAATCGCTTGAACATAATGAAAGGCAAGCCGTTTTTTTTTTTTTTAAATTTAATTATTTATTTATTTATTAAATCTCCTCTGGGATTGAGTAGTCAGCGCAGACTGTCTGCGTAGGCGGAGAAAACTGCTGGTGCTTGTGGACTAGGGATGGCGAAAACTAAAAAAAAATCTTGACCGACCACCGAGCCTCATTAGCCGGTCAAAGTCGGTTAACCTATGAGTTTAAACAGGGATGCAAACGGCGCGCCTTTTTCACGGCTCATGCAGATCTGATTTTTTTTGGGGGGGGGGCGTTGGAGTGTCTGAATAATTTCATCAGAGTAAATTCTGTATTAAAATTACTACATAAGCAAATGCCGTTACAGTCCATGAAAAAGTCGGCATGTGCGCCTTTAGTTTGTGTGGAGAGATATGATCTGCAATAACATGCAGTGTTGCCTACAGACCGAAACATACTTTCAGAATGCACTGGCCAAGGCAGGACTAAACTCCATGTGCCTTCTAATAATCATTAAAAAAAACAAAACAGAATAGTAATTTGTAAGCTAAAAAGCCTGTGTCTACACTTTTTTTCTTTCGCCGAGTGGCAGCGGGAGGGCGGGACATGACTGAATGGGTGTTTCTGATTTGTCAGCTGTCTTTAACTGGGGTGGGAGGGCGGGACATGACTGAATGGGTGTTTCTGATTTGTCAGCTGTCGTCCGTACACCGCGTAGCATGCCCAAGCGTTTACAAACACAGAATTCCAGGTTCTCCGCTCCAAAATCGGCAGCTTCAAAACGATTGATTTTTTTGTTTTCACCGACAACCAAAAAAAATTAACCGGTTGACGTTGATTCGGTCAACCACCGGTCAAATGGTCATCGGTTAACATCCCTATTGTGGACATCTCTATGATAATTTTCACAGTACACAGCAGTTGGCAAGTCCTTTAATCCAGCGGAGCTTTTTGTAAATTTATAAAGCCTGTTGCCTCAAATACTGTTTTCAGGCTGTTCACTGCTTCAAGTCTGTTCTGTAGAAAATGGCCTTGTTGGTTTTTGTTTTGCATGTGTTTAAATTTCAGGGCTGTATGTTAACTTTTTTTTTTTTGCACTTGGCACTAGTGTTGGAGAGGCTGATAGTTTTGTCGCACGTGCTGCAAAATTGTAGCACAAGTATAAAACGTGTGTAACCGTCTCTTAAGAAAAAAACCCAGCTACACGTAGTGCAGTTCATTACTTGAACAGGTTTGCGACTGTTTAACAAAGGATGCGCATACAGGGCACGCAAAATCCAAACCTTAACAACAAATGTTTTCAGGCATACTGTAAATTTTCCCTTTCGTTTCACCCTTATTTTCATTTGGCAGTGGTCCTTCTCGAGTCTCTTCCTCACGGGCTTGTTTGGGGTTTTGGTTTAGCACTTGAAAAATACCGCTTCGTTTTCTCGTCGTCTAGCTAGCAGTGTTGGGCGGCTACTTGGAAATGGTAGTGATGTACAGTAAACTACCAGTTACTCTACGTTACAAATGAAGCTTCGTTGCATTGGTGGAGTAATCAACGCTACACCAACATGGCAAAAGTAGTTTACTACATCAGACGCTACTTTTTTATTATTTTTATTTTTTAATTGAACCAACTTCATGCCAAGTGAGGGTGATATCAGGGATCACTATAATGCTGTGTTCACACTTATACCGGTACGATAGTGGTATAACTGTATCGATACAAAGTATACTGGTACAGTTTAGTGCATCTGTCCACGCTAGCAAGAAATGTTTGCGGTTTTCTTTCACGGTAGTTGAAATGCGCGTGCGCGAAATGTTTCCGTGGTTACCGAGTAACATCCTTCCGAGAATATATGGTGGATAAAACAACGTGTGTGTGATTTTTTGTTGTCAGTGTACAGTCTGTATTTCTGGTGGTCATTTATTCAGTCGAATCGTATAAAACGCACGAGGCAGTTGAGAAAGAAACAAACGAATCTCCGTTCTTCACTATTTTATTCAGCGAAGACATCGATTGAGGTGTGTGACTTTGCGCATGCGCATTATATTTGTATCGATACAGAACCGCTTCATCTGTCCACACTACGCGAAGCGCTACAGTACCAATACTGTACCGGTACGAAACCCATACATTTGTGGGTTTCGTACCGATACAGTTATACCGCTACAGTACCGGTATAGTTGCTAGTGTGGACAGGTGTTGCGGTACGAAAGTAGTTTCGTATCGGTACAAAATCCCTAGTGTGGACAGGGTAAAACTGTCAGTCAAAAAGATACACAGGTTTAAAAAAAAAAAAGGTTCAGTTCAATTGTTTAGTAACCGTGATCATTATTCTCACTGCTCCACATGACAAAATTCAGGTGTCGATAGTGCATGAATGTACATCTGTGCATGTGTGCACGTGCACATCTGTGTTTGCATGCTTTGACACGTTTACATCGCCTCACATGATGTCAGTCATACAGAAGTGCTTCTGTGGCTACATGTGCAGTCAACACACACAAGCCTGCGCAGACACAAAATTGAATTCAAAATATTTCAGCCTCTGGTTTTATTTAGACGGCAGCAGAAAGATCTGCCGGAGCTTCAGAAATGCTCTGGAAATTGTAGCTTACGCTACCTGATCTATGAAAGATACTGAAAAGCTATTTGATTCAGTAAACTACTGCTACAACTCGGAGCTGTGTCACATTCAGAAGTTCGCCGATGACACAGCCATCGTGGGGTGTATCAGTGACGACAGAGAGGAGGAGTATAGGAGCCTGGTGAGGGACTTTGCCGTTTGATGCAACAGGAATCATCTGCAGCTCAGCACCTCGAAGACCAAGGAGCTGGTCATTGACTTTAGGAGGTCCAGACCAAGGTCACAACCAGTTCTGATCGAGGGAGTCGAGGTGGAGGCTGTGGATTCCTACAAGTACCTCGGGCTGTGGCTGGACAGCAAGCTGGACTGGACTTGCAACACCAATCACTTATACAGGAAGGGACAGAGCAGGCTGTACTTCCTGAGGAGGCTGCGGTCCTTTTACATCTGCAGGAAACTCCTGTGGATGTTCTATCAGTCCGTGGTCACCAGTGTCCTGTTTTACACCGTGGTGTGCTGGGGGGGCAGCACATCCGAGAAGGACACATCCAGGCTGGACAAACTGATCAGGCGGGCCGGCTCTGTGGTCGGCATGAAGCTGGACTCTGGTGACGGTGGCAGAGAAGAGGTCTATGGACAAAATACTGAACATTATGGACAATGCCAGTCACCCTCTGCACACCGTCATCAGCAACCAGAGGAGCCTGTTCAGTGACAGAATGCTCCTTCCCAAGTGCAGGACGAACAGACTCAAAAACTCCTTTGTCCCTCACGCCATCAGACTGTACAACTCCTGTCTGGGGGGGAGGAGGGGGAACAGGAGGACAGAAGACAGGAAGGAGCAGTAGCCTAGCCTGACAATAAACAATACTGGACAATGTGCAATATAATGTGCAGTACCTCTTCTGTTGGCCCTTTCCTCCCTTCCCCATATCTTATTCTTTTTTTATATTTGTATATGCAAATACCTAATTTAATTTATCTAGAAGTTTTTCTCTATTTCTATTCTCTGTTTATCCTGTAACGATGCAACTGGAATTTTAATTTCCCTGAGGGAACCCTCCTGAAGGGATCAATAAAGTTCTATCTAATCTAATCTAATCTAATCTAAACAGCAGCATTACCAGCACGCTGCTGAAAAATGTAGTTTCGCTAGGAACTGTGGCACAAAAACCCTCACTTCACAAAACCAAGTGTCTCTGTCTCTCTCACACATGCAAAACTGTATTGCATGCATGCTGCTGTGGTAATTTCATTCATCGCACAGACCACAGTGCATGTGATCTGTGTCACACTGTACAGCCCTGAATTTCCAAATGGCCATTGAATTTTAAGTCTCACATCACTGCGAATTGAAAAGTTTGACCTGCAAAATAAAGTCACAGGTCCATTTCTTAATTTCTCCATTGTTTGGCACTTCACTTTGGTGGAGGAAAAGTGTGTTTGAAAGACTTTTATTCGACACTCTGTGCTGAAGCATACATCCAGGTTCTGCATAGTGCAGTCAAGAAAAAAAAAATCATGAAAGTGAAACAAGCTAATGAAAATGTCACCATGTCGAGTTCGGAAATCACAGCTGCATGTGCAGCAGTTTGCAAGGACGAGACGACAAGCAGTCAGGGTGATGCAGTGAGTTTCATACAGCAAATAAGGCTCAGGAACAGAATGAAGGACTGCTTCCACTACGTTTAAATTTTCACCCATCATGTCTCGGACTGTAACTTTCTACGTGATGGTAATTGGGTTATTCTACTTGTGTTCAGGATGTTTTCAAAGAGAACTATGTAAAAATAAATGTGATGCCGTATATTTTATCTTTTCATCGGTGTTGATGTACAGTCAAGCTGGAAGGTCTGCACACCCCTTTCACCTTCTCCACGTTTTATTACGTTACAGACTTGCTCTACAATAGATTGAGTTCATTTTTTGTCACAAAATTCTCCACAAAATAGCCCATACTGACAAAGCGAAAGCAGGTTTTTTAGAAAATCTGCAATTTTATTTTACTGACAAAAATAGGTTATTTAGGAGTTACATATCTGTACACACCCTTAGCCTATTTTGGCAGCAATTACAGCTTCAAGGCGTCTTGGGAAAGAAGCTACGAGCTTGGCACACTTGTTTCTGGACATTTTTGCTCATTCCTCTTGGCATATCCTTGCAAGTTTGGCCAGGTTGGATGGGGAGCATCGGTGCACAGCCATTTTCAGCTCCTTCCACAGATGTTCAATTGGATTCAGGTCTGGGCTCTGGCTGGGCCACTCAAGGACATTCACAGACTTTCTCCGAAGCCACTCCTTTGTTCTCTTGGCTGTGTGCTTCGGGTCGTTGTCATGTTGGAAGGTAAACCTTCGTCCCAGTTTGAGGTCCAGAGCGCTCTGGAGCAGGTTTTCTTCAGGATCTCGGTGTACTTAGCTGCATTCATCTTTCCCTCTATCAGTACTAGTCACCCCGTTCCTACGGCTGAAAAACATCCCCACATCATGATGCTGCTACCACCATGCTTCACTGTAGGGATGGCATTAGCCAGGTGATGAGCCTTGCCTGGTTTCCTCCAGACGTGACACTTGGTATTCAGGCCAGAAAGTTCAATTTTGGTTTCATCAGACGAGAGAATCTTGTTTCTCGTGGTTTGAGAGTCCTCTAGGTGCCTTTTGGCAAACTCCAAGCAGGCTGTCATGTGCCTTTTACTAAGGAGTGGCTTCCGTCTGGCCACTCTACCATAAAGGCCTGATTTGTGGAGTGCTGCCTGGATGGTTGATCTTCTGAAAGGTTCTCCCATCACCACAAGGATACGCTGGAGCTCTGTCAGAGTGACCCTCGGGTTCTTGCTCACCTCCCTGGCCAAGGCCCGTCTTCCCCGATCGCTTAGTTTGGCCGGGCAGCCAGGTCTAGGAAGATTCTTGGTGGTTCCAAACTTCTTCTATTTACGAATGATGGTGGCGACTGTGCTCTTTGGGACCTGTAAAGCTGCAGCAGTTTGTCTGTACCCTTCTCCAGGTCTATGCCTTGACACAATCCTGTTTCTGAGGTCTGCAGATAATCCCTTTGACCCCATGGCTTGGAGTTTGCTCTGACATGCACTGTCAACTGTGGGACCTTGTATAGGCAGGTGATGGCAATCCCCAATCATGTCCAAGCAATTGAATTTACCACATGTGGACTCCAATTAAGTTGTAGAAACATCTCAAGCAGCATCAGTGGAAACAAAATGCACCTCAGCTCACTTTTGGGTGTCCTATCAAAGGGTGTGCACACTTGTGTATATATGATATTTTACATTTAGATTTTTAATAAATGAGCACAAAATGTTTAAAAACCTGCTTTCGCTTTGTCATTATGGGCTACGTTGTGTAGAATTTTGTGACTGTAATCTATTGTAGAGCAAGTTCGTAACGTAATAAAATGTGGAGAAGGTGAAAGGGGTGTGCAGACTTTCCGGCTTGACTGTATATAATGTGCAGTATTCTGCTTTTTCAGTATTCCTCCTTTTGCTGTACTTTGACTGCCAATGCTCATTGTGAAATAAAATAAATTATGGTCTTGTGACAGAAGTGGTGCCAGACCTACAATGAAATGAGAGAATACAAGAGAGTGTATTTTATGGAGCATTTTGGTTACACCATGACTACAAGGAATAATATCTGACCATTTGGTGCAGTGATTTTTTTTTTTTTTTTTTTTAAACGGTGCTTCGTCACTGACTCACAAAAGAACCATTTAAAACAAAATTGAATCATTTCATTTTTTCGTGTTATCTATTACTGTCGTCACAGGGGGTGAACAAGTCATTAGTTTAGGAGCCCAGAGCAGAAGCAGATTGTGTCTCGGCTGTTAGTTTTTAATTGTATTTGCCTGATGGACAAGTGGGTTCAGTAGGGTGCTCTGAATTGTACTTTATTTGATGTATATGTTTAAGCATATGTTAGTGTGCACTGCTTGCTCCTGACTCCTGCACCGACATAAATCAAGCACAGTTCTGGCTGTTGATAGTAACTTTTTATCATACAGAGTAATTAACTTGCACCGATTATAGACAGCGTTTTTAGAATGAGGAACAAGCAAGGATGTGGAAATACTTATAAAATGAGCAAAATGAGTCAGCTTACTGACCAGCACATGAAAATAAAGATACAGCCAGACTCGAATAACATATTTTGAATGCCTAGTGAGGAGAGAGTACCATAGCTCTTAGCCAAAATATTAGACTTACTACTGTGCAAACATGATGTGCTCCATCAAAGATGTTATCATGTGAGAATAAGGACTATGGCCACAGACTATGGCCTTTTCTTCCTGACGATTTCTCCTCCTCTTCCACCTCCTGCTTCTTCTTCTCATCCTCCTTTTTCTCCTGCTTCTTCTTCTTCTCCTCCTCCTTCTTCTTCTTCTTCTCTATTAATGCTCCTAACTATGGATAAGGTGCAGTTTTTTATTTTGAATAGTTGAATATGTTCCCAGACAACCAAAACATGGGGTAGGACAAATCCACTCGAGCTCTCGGTTGTCCAGTGAACTAGTTAATGAGAGAAACTGCTACATCAGCGTAGAACTTTTAAAGGCCATCTTTCAAACATAAGATATGTGAGGTTTATCATTGCTCCAGTGTGGTACGCGAGTATGGGGACGAGCTGAGTCTTCAGTCCACTTATAATGATAGTGTGCTCCGTTTCTCTTAGGTCTCTGGATGGGCGTCTGCAGGTATCTCACAGAAAAGGCCTCCCTCACGTTATCTACTGCCGGCTATGGCGATGGCCTGACCTGCAGTCACACCATGAGCTGCGTGCTATAGACCAGTGCGAGTTCGCGTTCCATATGAAGAAGGACGAGGTGTGCGTCAACCCCTACCATTACCAGCGTGTGGAGACGCCAGGTATGCCCTCTTGCTGCACGTTTGTTTTCTCCGAAGCTTTAGATTTAATCATCCTTATCAAATGGTACAGAATACCATAATTAGTCTGGAGTCATCCTTGATTTACTACTCTGTGTGTGCATGCAGTTCTTCCTCCCGTGCTGGTTCCCCGACACACTGATATCCCTGCAGAATTCCCCCCACTGGACGACTACAGCCATTCTATCCCCGAGAACACCAACTTTCCTGCAGGCATTGAGCCTCTTATCAACTACATACCTGGTGAGTGCAAAGGGGGAGAAAAGTCAGACAGACAGACATGCACGCTAGGCTGCTTGTGCTCACATGCACATTCTTGTCTCTTCGACTTCATGTTTTGCTATAATTCAAGGGAGGATCTGCAGCTCCTTAATAAACTGAATGAAATTGCATGAGACACCAGACTGATCCGGAGTTTTACCTCAGGACTGACATGCAGGGATTTTTCACTTTCGTGTAGGTGGTCAGTAGAGTTGTGACCATTCAGTTTTTTTCACGATTCAATTCGAATCACGATTCTGACCTTCCGATTCGATTTGAATCACGATTCACGTTTTTTTGTCCTCTATTTTATAACTGATGCGCATCATTGTCAATATTCTGTTAACTGTCAACCTAGAAGTGTAGAACAATAAAAAAAAAAAAAAAAAGTCGTGTTGCCTTTGTAGTCTTTATTCAGACTCCAGTCACTCCGTTGACTTTGAATGTAACTATGAATGTATCACAGTTCAGTCATTTTTGGCACGTTTTAATTTTGAAACCGCAAAACGCTAAGAAACAGAAAAGCAGTGAAAACTTCATGACTTTCGTCCCAATCTTTTAAAACACAAAAATGCAGTCACTTGTGTTAAAGTGAATACCGTCTATTGAGACACAACATTCATTGTCCAGAGAGGATCTCACGAGATTGATATAGCAACCACAAACATGGCTGCGCCCACGTACAGCTCCCGATACCGAATCAAATTTTTCACATCAAAATTATGCCATTTGTTGAAATTTGTTATGCGTCTAGAGCAGTGTTTCGCAAAGTGTGGTCTACAAATGTAGTCAGCGTTTTCAAGATAAGCTAGCGTATGCTTTGTAACATTTATTAGAAAGTTAAATTTATCCAATCTTGTTTTTAACGGCAATCAAACGACCCTGTAATTTCATCATTATTATTATTTAAAAAGCGTTCTGCATCTGAATTTGCACCACATAAAACTTGTAGTGTGCACGTGCTCTTATTCCGCCTCTCGTCTCTAGGCAACAGTCACCTCACAAATCTCTGCCTCACAGGCAAACAGGCAGGCAGACCTGAAAACAAGCAAACGAAAATTCTGAACATATAAGAGGCTAATCCTAACTAGCTCGTGTTCGTGGCGATTTTTTTAATTTACTGAAAGTGAAACAACAAGGATGGAGCTGACAGGTAGCCTGGCAAGCCAGACTAAATGTGAATATTTAGTCTGGCCTTGATCCGTAGACATTTCCGAAGGGGGTGGGAGGAACAAACCGCTGTCTTTCAAACTGTCTCTGTGCGTATAGGCCAACACTCTGACCAATCAGCGCAACAGTGACTGTGATGTAGTCAGAGCGACAGAAAGCAGTGGGGGAGGCCTTGAAATAAATAATTTTTCAAAATGCGTATTAATTAATAAACAGGTTCTAGATATTAAGAAGTTTGGGGATAATGACCACAAGTTTGGAGTCTTTACCACATACACTCATTTTTTTCCAAGTGTTTTTCAAGGGTTTGCTTAAACTGTTTTTGAGTTTTTATTTTTATTTAGTGGTGTTTGGTGAAATAATTTCCCTTAAATTTAAAATAACAGGAAAATAAGAAACAATCAAAAAGTAATGTTTCAAAGCTGTTTATTAATTCTTCGTACTGCACAAACTAGCCCCATCCTTTTGGCTACGAGCGGAGCCAGCTGGTAGATCAGACTTTTGCCATAGCCGGTCGGCAAAACGGCGAAAACGTCCTTCTTGAAAAGGAACGAGCGGAGAGCCTCTTCCTGCTCATGTTTCAACAAAAACTCCAAGTCTAATTCTTCTAAAACTGATTCCAAAGCGGAGTCAAACGCGCGCTGTTCACTAGCCGTAGCCATCTTTCCTGCTGTGCTTTCTCCAGCGTCGCGCAGCCTTGTCGTCACTCTTGCAAAAGCCCGCCCAAAGAATCCAAACAAAAACCTTGCGTTGTGATTGGCGGGCACGATTTGATGCCCGGGGTGTTTTTGTTTATATGGTGCGAGGCTAGACCCATTCGCTAGGCAAAAATATTTTTGGCCGCTAGGCGGGTGGGTCTAGTTTACTAGGCTAGCTGACCGGTTCAGTTAAGAGGAAAAAACCTGACACTACCGACACAAGCATCAATAAGGAGAACATGCAGAGAAAAGAAGATTCAGTTAGCACTGAGTCCCCAACACAGGAAGAACAAGAAAAACAAGCTCGGCAGACTATTTGTTTTGTTCATTTCAGTTCATTCATGTTCCTCCTAATTTTGAACTATTGATATGAAATGTTCTGATTAACCGTTTGCTGAATTTTAAACCTCCATACTTTTGCCTTTAAAAACCACGGAGGATATGGAATGGATAGGCCTTTAATGTATTTAGTTAACCATAATTTTTTCAATTAAAAACACCTAATAGTACACATCTCTGTATGTTGTGTGTTGTGTGGGGCGGGGGGTGGGTGTTGACAGGTGGTCCCTGAAATTTTTTTTTTTTTGGGACAAAGTGGTCCTTGGTCTGAAAAAGTTTGAGAAACACTGGTCTAGAGTTATCGGGAGGAAATTAGGTCTTGTTAGTGAATCGTCAGTGAATCGTGATTCCTTAAATTTCAATCGATTTTCGAATTGCGGATTGAAATGGATCGGGGATCGATTAATCGTCACACCTCTAGTGGTCAGATATGAAGCTTGCAGGACAAAGAAAGACCACGTTCATTAAAATGGGAATGAATGATGATGCCACAGCACTGTGAAATCCATTTACCTCATTCATTCATCTTCAATAGCTGCTTTATCCTGATCAGGGTTACTATAGTTTAAATTAGTGTGTGTAGATTTTTATAGGTACAAATGTACGATCAACATTTATGAGCATGTTTATGAGCACTTTGTCAAGAAATCGGACATCTCTAAGAGTCTATGTAGATTAGTATTTGAGTTTCTTTGAGTAATATTGTTAAAAAATAGTTACTATAAAATATGACACAGGTAAAATAATCATCCAAATAAGTAAGAATGGTAAAGTATTTAGTGAAACAAACACTCCAAGTAGCGTGTTACTTAACAATTGGTGCTCATGCTCCCTTCACTGAAAATAAATGAAGATGCAAAGATGTTAAACCCATGTTATTAAAATGTGTATTACACCATAATGATATAATATGACATACCCTGTGTCCGAAATCACTCGCTATATAGTGGACTGTATAGCGAGTTCGCCATTTTGTAGTGCTGCCCGAATGTATAGTGAGAATTATTACACCCTATATAGTGCACTCAAAGTATCCCACAATGCATCATGAAAATTAGTGTACCACTGATGGTCACTAACCGGGCAATATATCCCATCAGGCATTGCGGTCGCGCTGAAAGAAATCAAATCAAAAGCCTCAAATTTGATTTAATAAAAGGCAGCGGCAAAGAAGAAAGTATTCAGCGTTGATTTAAAAGAACTGAAAGATGCAGCAGACACAAAGTACTTTGTATTTATTAAAGTGGGAAATACGCTGAGTATTATATGGATTTATTATTTTGAAAACCCACCAGACGACTGATCTGGCACGTATTACATTGGTGCTTGAAAGTTTGTGAGCCCTTTAGAATTTTCTGTATTTCTGCATAAATATGACCTAAAACATCATCAGATATTCACACAAGTCCTAAAAGTAGATAAAGAGAACCCAGTTAAACAAATGAGACAAAAATATTCTACTTGGTCATTTATTTATTGAGGAAAATGATCCAATATTACATATCTGTGAGTGGCAAAAGTATGTGAACCTCTAGGATTAGCAGTTAATTTGAAGGTGAAATTAGAGTCAGGTGTTTTCAATCAATGGGATGACAATCAGGTGTGAGTGGGCACCCTGTTTTATTTAAAGAACAGGGATCTGTCAAAGTCTGATCTTCACAACACATGTTTGTGGAAGTGTATCATGGCATGAACAAAGGAGATTTCTGAGGACCTCAGAAAAAGCGTTGTTGATGCTCATCAGGCTGGAAAAGGTTACAAAACCATCTCTAAAGAGTTTGGACTCCACCAATTCACAGTCAGACAGATTGTGTACAAATGGAGGAAATTCAAGACCATTGTTACCCTCCCCAGGAGTGGTCGACCAAGAAAGATCACTCCAAGAGCAAGGCGTGTAATAGTCGGCGAGGTCACAAAGGACCCCAGGGCAACTTCTAAGCAACTGAAGGCCTCTCTCACATTGGCTAATGTTAATGTTCATGAGTCCACCATCAGGAGAACACTGAACAACAGTGGTGTGCATGGCAGGGTTGCAAGGAGAAAGCCACTGCTCTCCAAAAAGAACATTGCTGCTTGTCTGCAGTTTGCTAAAGATCATGTGGACAAGCCAGAAGGCTATTGGAAAAATGTTTTGTGGACGGATGAGACCAAAATAGAACTTTTTGGTTTAAATGAGCAGTGTTATGTTTGGAGAAAGGAAAACACTGCATTCCAGCATAAGAACCTTATCCCATCTGTGAAACATGGTGGTGGTAGTATCATGGTTTGGGCCTGTTTTGCTGCATCTGGGCCAGGACGGCTTGCCATCATTGATGGAACAATGAATTCTGAATTATACCAGCGAATTCTAAAGGAAAATGTCAGGACATCTTGTCCATGAACTGAATCTCAAGAGAAGGTGGGTCATGCAGCAAGACAACGACCCTAAGCACACAAGTGGTTTTACCAAAGAATGGTTAAAGAAGAATAAAGTTAATGTTTTGGAATGGCCAAGTCAAAGTCCTGACCTTAATCCAATCGAAATGTTGTGGAAGGACCTGAAGCGAGCAGTTCATGTGAGGAAACCCACCAACATCCCAGAGTTGAAGCTGTTCTGTACAGAGGAATGGGCTAAAATTCCTCCAAGCCGGTATGCAGGACTGATCAACAGTTACCAGAAACATTTAGTTGCAGTTATTGCTGCACAAGGGGGTCACACCAGATACTGAAAGCAAAGGGTCACATACTTTTGCCACTCACAGATATGTAATATTGGATCATTTTCCTCAATAAATAAATGACCAATTATAATATTTGTCTCATTTGTTTAACTGGGTTCTCTTTATCTACTTGTGTGAAAATCTGATGTTTTGGGTCATATTTATGCAGAAATATAGAAAATTCTAAAGGGTTCACAAACTTTCAAGCACCACTGTAATTCTGTGACAGTAAAGATGTAAATAACAGCGCGACGGAGTAGTGTCCAAAAGCGTTTTTTTCATTTTATCAAGGAACTCACTATATAGTCTTCTCTGTTGTAATTCCCTGTATAGGGAATAGTGAATGAGTGAGTGATTTTCAGACACAGGGATAATGACCTCCATCTATGAATGAATACTATGCAAGCAAGAATCTGCTTGCTGTCTATTTGGTATAAGCTATGGATGCCATTTTCAAAGCTCTATTATTCCCTCCAACTTACACGTATGCACATACATTAAATAACCTTGTTATAGAGCTCAAATCAGGCTTGAATCATGTTAGAGAATTTTGCTTTCATGTCTACTTAATCCAATGAACTGAAATTAGATAATGCTTAAATTAGATGGTGCTTGGATTATTAGGTTATGTGCGAATGAAATTGTCTCTGGCTGTTAGCCTAATATTGCTTGTAGAGTGGTTGGTCAGTACAGCAGCAGACATTACAGGTAGTTATCTACAGGAGAAGGGGGTATAAACATTATTAAAAAAAAAAAAAGAGCACAAAAGAGAGTGAACAAGAAACATGCAAGTTACCAGATGGTCTGATTGACTCATACCCAACAAACACGTACACAGGGCTTTGTTTATTAATACTGCTTAAAAAAAGTTGTAAATAAATAAATTGGTATTAATTTATGTGTCCAAAAAAAGTGTAAGTATTGGAGATGAATAAATACCAGTTGCTCAAACATGTCAGTGATGTTGCTGGTTATTTAAATCTAGTCATGTCTTTTAATTGTTAAGACATTCAGCTCGGCAGCACGGTGGTGTAGTGGTTAGCGCTGTCGCCTCACAGCAAGAAGGTCCGGGTTCGAGCCCCGTGGCCAACGAGGGCATTTCTGTGCGGAGTTTGCATGTTCTCCCCGTGTCCGCGTGGGTTTCCTCCAGGTGCTCCGGTTTCCCCCACAGTCCAAAGACATGCAGGTTAGGTTAACTGGTGACTCTAAATTGACCGTAGGTGTGAATGTGAGTGTGAATGGTTGTCTGTGTCTATGTGTCAGCCCTGTGATGACCTGGCGACTTGTCCAGGGTGTACCCCGCCTTTCGCCCGTAGTCAGCTGGGATAGGCTCCAGCTTGCCTGCGACCCTGTAGAACAGGATAAAGCAGCTAGAGATAATGAGATGAGATGAGACATTCAGCTCCAGAAATATGATTATTTCTCTTAAATATTCAGTGGGAGATCAAAGGAGATGCGCAGAACCTTTTATTTTTAAATAAATTTGAGTGGATAGTATCTCCATCCTTGACTCTTGTATGCTGCATAAATGGGAATAAAAAAATATATATTTGAGAGTTAATCTCGACCGCAAAGTTGGCATTGGAGCTGCCCCGCTGAGCCAGCCAGCCCTGAGCGCGTGACATCACAGCGGTAACCGGTTTTAAGGCCGAGGCCTTTTACAGCTATAGACCAAAGTCATATAAATAAAAATTTATGGTGAAAGTAAGAAATCCCGTTACCGACTTGCTCAACTAAGACTGATTTGACTTCACTGATTGTGGGTTGACTCTCAGTAAAACAGGATAGGTGTTATAACTTATGCAACATACATGTACACGCATGCATTTTCACTGATAAAACGTAAAAGGCTAATTAAATAATCAGATGAACTGAGACAATCACATTCTGAAGCAAATTAAATAATCTCATACCGGTAGCTTAAACACACGATACAAGTTACATGTATTAATCTACAGCTAGGTCCATATATATTTGGACACTGACACAAATTTTCTTTTTTTACCTGTTTACTGAAACATATTCAAGTTATAGTTATATAATGGACATGGACATAAAGTCCAGACTTTCAGCTTTCATTTGAGGGTATCCACATTAAAATTAGGGGTGGGTATTGGCAAAGAAGTCACGATTCAATTCGAATCACGATTCACATGCTACGATGCGATACTATCATGATGCATCACGATTCTTGAATTATTGCAATGCATTGCCATATATTCAACATACTTCAGTGAAAATGTAAAAAAAAAAAAAATAGAGCATAATTACCAGTGGCTGTGTACGATCTGGATAGTGTCTCCAGTTGATGCATAACTCAGAGCAACTCAGTTCATAACTGAATTTATTGAAACGACTTTGGAGGTAGTTGCCATTTAAAACAAATATTACTGTTTCCATACTTAACAAGTGGACACACTAATTACAAAAAGTGCATAGGATTTATAAAACTAAAAATAATAAAAGAAAACTAATAGCAGTTTTCAATTTCTTTGCAGCACCTGCAGTGTGGGAGGACAAGGCAATAATAAATATCAAAATATATATACTATTACTCGGTACATTAAATTATCATCATCATCATTATATTATTTGTTACATTACTTTACATTATATTTAAATGCCTTATGGATTTATAGTTTGTGGAGCATCCTCAAATTAGGAAACAATACACTCACTTAGCATATTTCTTTTAGCATGTTGTAGTACCGCAGCAGTTATGTCAGACTCGGTGAGTGTGCAGATGTTCTTCTCAGATTTACGTATTTCTGCAGACAGGAGTGCAGCGTGGATGGCAGGCTGTTGCTCTAAAAAGCGCTCAAGCATGTTGTGCGTGCTGTTCCAGCGAGATTTGTAAACAGAGTCACAGTCGCATATGATGTCTATGCAGAATGTCTAGGTCGCAGTAGCCCGCCGCCGGAAATGCCACTAGCATGAAGGCAGCGGGCGTCAAAAACTCCACGGCGACATCTACAGGACTGGAAGTTGTATTCTACTTGTTTTAGGCTGATGTTCGCCAACCATTCATACAATTTTATTTATTCATTTTTTAGAATTAATAATCGATATTTGGCGTCAAGAATCGATGCAGTATATCATGAAAGTTAGTATCGCGATGCATTGTCATGATGATTATTTTGCACACCCCTAATTAAAATTGGATGAAGGGTTTAGGAGTTTCAGCTCCTTAACATGTGCCACCCTGTTTTTAAAGGGACCAAAAGTAATTGGACAATTGACTTAAAGGCTATTTCATGGGCAGGTGTGGGCAATTCCTTCGTTATGTCATTCACAATTAAGCAGATAAAAGGCCTGGAGTTGATTTGAGGTGTGGTGCTTGCATTTGGAAGATTTTGCTGTGAAGAAAACATGTGGTCAAAGGAGCTCTCCATGCAGGTGAAACAAGCCATCCTTAAGCTGCAAAACAGAAAAAACCCACCCGAGAAATTGCTACAATATTAGGAGTGGCAAAATCTACAGTTTGGTACATCCTGAGAAAGAAAGAAAGAACTGGTGAACTCATCAATGCAAAAAGACCTGGATGCCCACAGAAGACAACAGTGGTGGATGATCACAGAATAATTTCCATGGTGAAGAGAAACCCCTTCACAACAGCCAACCAAGTGAACAACACTCTCCAGGAGGTAGGCGTATCAATATCCAAATCTACCATAAAGAGAAGACTGTATGAAAGTAAATACAGAGGGTTCACTGCACGGTGCAAGCCACTCATAAGCCTCAAGAATAAAAAGGCTAGATTGGACTTTGCTAAAAAACATCTAAAAAAGCCAGCACAGTTCTGGAAGAACATTCTTTGGACAGATGAAACCAAGATCAACCTCTACCAGAATGATGGAAAGAAAAAAGTATGGCGAAGGCGTGGTATAGCTCATGATCCAAAGCATACCACATCATCTGTAAAACACGGCGGAGGCAGTGTGATGGCTTGGGCATGCATGGCTGCCAGTGGCACTGGGTCACTAGTGTTTATTGATGATGTGACACAGGACAGAAGCAGCCGGATGAATTCTGAGGTATTCAGAGACATACTGTGTGCTCAAATCCAGCCAAATGCAGCCAAACTGATTGGTCGGCGTTTCATAATACAGATGGACAATGACCCAAAACATAAAGCCAAAGCAACCCAGGAGTTTATTAAAGCAAATAAGTGGAATATTCTTGAATGGCCAAGTCAGTCACCTGATCTCAACCCAATTGAGCATGCATTTCACTTGTTAAAGACTAAACTTCAGACAGAAAGGCCCACAAACAAACAGCAACTGAAAACCGCTGCAGTAAAGGCCTGGCAGAGCATTAAAAAGGAGGAAACGCAGCGTCTGGTGATGTCCATGAGTTCAAGACTTCAGGCAGTCATTGCCAACAAAGGGTTTTCAACCAAGTATTAGAAATGAACATTTTATTTACAATTATTTAATTTGTCCAATTACGTTCGAGCCCCTGAAATGAAGGGATTGTGTTTAAAAAATGCTTTAGTTCCTGACATTTTTATGCAATCATTTTGTTCAACCCACTGAATTAAAGCTGAAAGTCTGAACTTCAACTGCATCTGAATTGTTTTGTTCACAATTCATTATGGTAATGTACAGAACCAAAATTAGAAAAATGTTGTCTCTGTCCAAATATTTATGGACCTAACTGTAAATGCAGGTAAACGACGAGTGTTGTTGTTTTTGTTGTTTTGTATCCAAATGAGAGTCACCTCTTACCCGTCTGTGTTCTTGCTTATTGAAGGCCGATTGTTTTGAAACAATCTGACTTTCAGTTGTTCGTTCAGTTCTCTGTTCGTTCTCTTCTTCCACGTAAGGGAGAGATATTGCTGCTAAGGCAAGTATAACCAGTGGAAAAATCAGACTGCTGGTCCACTCATTCTCCATTTTCTCCATCCTGAGTACTCCACCATTACTGCCTGAGCCAAGCAATTACTAAAACCTGGGACGGGACGGGGCGTCACCAGTTTTAGCAACAACCGCGGGGAGGTTACTGCCCAAGCAGTAATATGTCACGTCCCGTTCCGTCCCGGGTTTTAGTAACAACCGGGAGAACTGGTGCAACTGAACTTACTTTCCTTTTCTTGTAGTTTTCTTTTCCTTTAATTGTTGATACTCCACCATCTTTCAATACGGGCTTATAGCCAACGCTCCTCAACAGATCAGAGGTCTCGTACGAGTCTTCAGTAAAATGTGCAGAGCAGAAGAGAGACCACTTCATAGGCGCCCAATGTGCCCGTGAACTTCTCGCAAAACGCGTCCAAATCTTTGCAGTTTGAACATTCTTGGGCCATGAATGCAACGTAAATCCACCTTCTGTCGTGTTGCTGCACCGGCCAGCAGCACATCTACGTGGCATGGCGATAAATTAGCTCAAAATGGAGGATCGGAGTTGCAGTCAGCTCTGTGTTTTAGTATAGCGGAAATGGCGATAAGACCGATAGACTTCCTGCTGTGACATCATGGATGTCAAGGTCATTCACTCAGATCCCTACCTGTATGAATCACATTAATCGTAAAAATTACTGCATTAGATTTATTGTTAACGCTTAAAACTATTCCTATGCCATTCTTGAGGTCTCAAGGCATTTATAAACAAAAAGTGAGGCCATGGTTCTGCGTATATGCTTTAAGCTAATTAAACTACAGACGTTTCTTCATAATTTGTGTGGGGTGGGTGTTTTTTTAATACCCATTTTTAATAAGGGTGTCAGTAATTGTGTATCTTAACATCTCTTTGAAGTGTATATAAAAGCATGGACTCCAGACTCCTGTGTAGTGTTTGCCTTAGCTTCAAGAGATTGAGAGTTCAACTCTTGACGATGCCACACCCATCCGTGGCTGGGAGCCAGAGAGCAAATTTGAGCATGTTCTCTGGCTAGAAGGGATGGCATACTCTGTCTCTCGAACATCACTCACAGCAACAGCAGTCAGCCAGTCACGGGTGTCTGAGCTCATGTATGTGGAAGAGGGCAGATAGTGCTTTCCTCTGAGTGTGTCACGCTGCCTTGTGATACAGCATGAGTGGCAGTTCAAAAAGATGGCATTGGCTAGCTTCACATGCCTCGGAGGAAGTATATTAGTCTTCACCCTCTCTGGTTGGCCACGATCTTATTGGGGAGACATGGCTGGTGGGTGGGAACTGACAAACGATCAAGCTGTGGGAAAAAAAACTCAACAAAAATAATCTCTTGCTCAAATATCTTCTGATATTACAATAGTTGGCCTATTCTGAAAAAGAAATCAGTATTTTTTTTAACCAGGAAAGTGTTTAACAATTGAATAGTGAATAATAATAATATTAAATTATTCATGAAATAATTTTAAAGAATTTTATAAATTGCAGAAGTGGAAGCTAGATTGAATGCCAGTCTGCTGCAGATGATTAACAAATGCATATTCACAGAATGATGATCTAAATATACTTATAAGGACCATGATTAAATAGATTTTGGACTGGAAAAACCAACAGTTGCATTAAAGTCCTCTGTTTCACATGTGAAGAGGCTTTGCGCAGTCCTAATCAGTGGTTGTAAACGGTCCACTATATCCCCACTTTCAGAAACGCCTGTAGTCTAATACTTCGTTTACATGTAGCCGGGTATTTATAAAAACGGGTATATTCTCCTCCCCCGTACTAGAAAATAATTCCATTTACACAATGCTCAAAAACAGCCAGGGAAGGCTGTCAAAAACGTCAAACAAATAGAAAGCCAACCAGAGATCTGAAAGCCAAGGACCGTCAGATCACAATGCTAAAACTCCGTTTTCCACTATTTACACGCAGGCATGAAAACGGAGTTTTCACAAATCTCCACTTTGCCCGGAGTTTTCGAAAGCAGCCGTTTTCAGTGACTGAAACCTCCATTTAGGGTGGCACGGTGGTGTAGTGGTTAGCGCTGTCGCCTCACAGCAAGAAGGTCCGGGTTCGAGCCCCATGGCCGGCGAGGGCCTTTCTGTGCGGAGTTTGCATGTTCTCCCCGTGTCCGCGTGGGTTTCCTCCGGGTGCTCCGGTTTCCCCCACAGTCCAAAGACATGCAGGTTAGGTTAACTGGCGACTCTAGGTTGACCGTAGGTGTGAATGTGAGTATGAATGTTTGTCTGTGTCTATGTGTCAGCCCTGTGATGACCTGGCGACTTGTCCAGGGTGTACCCCGCCTTTCGCCCGTAGTCAGCTGGGATAGGCTCCAGCTTGCCTGCGACCCTGTAGAACAGGATAAAGCAGCTAGAGATAATGAGATGAGATGAAACCTCCGTTTACGTGTAAATGATGGGTGCAACCGCATAAATAAATATCCGTTTTTATCAGGGCTTTGAACCAGAATTTTTTTCCTATTGGTTCGTTCCGAACAGAAACGGAATTTTAACGTTTCCGGTTTTGGGTTCCACCATTAAATAGACGTTCCCGAACCGGTTAGAACAAAAAAATTTCGTTCCCGGAACGGTTAATTACGTTCCCTGTCAGCTGTTTAACAAATGGCTATAAAATTATGTCTCTGTCTCATCCAGCTTAAGCCAAATGTAGGCTAATTCTATTACAACCTTCATTAAATAAGACAAGAAATAATTCAAAACAATTATTATTTCAAATGTTGGCGATTTGGATTCTCAGTATGTCTTCCCATCTACACAAACAGAAAAAGTGCCAAAAATGAAAGATAATTCGTTTAGTGTGTTACCAAAGGCTAGTCAGGCCCTATAGAGGGCTACCGCATGACGTCACCGCGCCGCGAGATTTTGTTAGGCGCCATATTGGAAGACCAAGTACACATCTATGCAAGTACATACATACATAAAACAAACTACACCTGAAATGTAGCCAGGGCCGGTTCTGCCCTAATCTGGACCCGGGTGCAACATCGCGCAACACCCCCCCCCCCAAAAAAAAAAAAAACAAAACAAAACACCAGTCTAAATCAGGACAACCATCACATAACTATAACTATAAACATTTTATATCAACTATTTTAACTAAATGGGCTATAATAAATAAGCCTGCAGGCAGCCACGGCGGGCTGCCTCAGAAAAGTAACCATTCAATGACACAACTGAAAGCCTGCAGCCACAGCGGGCTGCCTTAAAAAGTAACCATTTGTCCTACCTTAAAACTCGTTTTGCTTTTTCTGCCTCCTTTTTTGTATTTTCAACCCTCCGTTTATTTTCTTTCCTTTTCTGAAAACCCGATTTGTGTCCAGACATTTTGTTCTGCTACCAGCGAACTAACTCGTCAGGTCTCGTCTCTCGAGCCCGCGATGATTCCCGTGGGAAGAGCAACAATTGATACATTTTTACAAACAGCCAATAAATAGCCAATAGGGAGGTTGCAACGTTCAGCCTCTTCTTTGCTCAGACACTCAGTAATGCACTTACTCACTTATTATCACGTGGAGACGTGATAGTAGTCCACCTTTCCGCTCTCTCCATTCAGTCAGCGAACGTCACACAGGAAGTGAACCCCAGCGGGTCATAGAAACTTGCGCAGGAGAAGAATGGCTTTTTTATTTGTAGGCTACGGAAACTTTGAGGAACGAAATAAAAACCGGTATTAACCGGTTACCATTATTTTTAATAAGCGTTTCTGTTCCGGAACGTAAAAAATAATAAAGTTTCTGGTTTCGTTTCTGTTCCACGTGAAATAGAAAAAGTTCCCGGTTTTCGTTCCTTGAACCGGTTCAAAGCCCTGGTTTTTATAGATACCCGGCTACATGTAAACAGGGTCTAAAGCACGATTGAAATAACTTGGATTCACACTAAAATGAATGCACACATTTACCAGGAGTAGTTTTGATAACGGGTAAACAAATCACTCAGTGCTTTCAGCTAAGAAATCTGTCTGGCTCTAAAAGGCACTTTCCTCAAATTGCGCAACGTGTCAAACTTTGAACAACAACAACAGTTAAAAAAAAAAAATCCCATTGTCGTATGTAAATTCTGTGAACACTTCTGCATTTCTATGAAAATAGAATCCACAGGATCCTAATAAGAGTTTTCCCTGACTAGCAAGGAGCAGACCAGTTGTTTCATAAACTTTGGTTTTTTTTGTGGTTGTTATTCATCTCATGAAACTTAATATCAGTATTTTTTCTAAAGTTTATAATCGTGAACACATCTGGTGTTGGATGTGTATCATGGTGGTGAGAACGTACTTGATTTTTATTTTTTTTTCCAGAGACACCCCCTCCAGGGTATCTCAGTGAAGATGGTGAAAGCAATGATCAACAGAATCGCAGCATGGACACAGGTCAGCGCTTCCTTTCTCTCCTCCATATGCCATTCTGATGAGAATATTCTGATTGTTATTATATTATTATATTACGTAACACTGATTCATTTTTCTATTTCTGTTTCAGGTTCTCCAAACTTGTCACCTAACCCTGTTTCCCCTGCAAGTAGCAACCCTGGTAAGAACCACCAACAGTTAGTTGTTATCTTGAGTCCACACATTACAGCTATGTATAAAGACCTTAAATTAGGTTAAGCAGCCAAGAAGTAAAGACTCTCTCTTCATTTTAAATTTGAGAAATCTTCCTTCCTGAAATTAAAAGCAAGCTTGACAGCCCTGTAGAGAAAATCTCCAAGTTCTTCTCGAGTTAGGTCTTCCCACCTGCAGAACACGAGCCTAATATGGATTATCTGTATTGCGTTCTCTCCACAAAGGGTGTGTGTGTGTGTGTGAGGGCCTTTATGATGTGATTAGTGAGGGTGGAATAGCGCCTCTGCATTGCTCAGGGCTTACCACTGTTACAGAGCAGCAGCTGATTACACTATCCAAAAGTAAACGCTATTATAGCCTTGTTTGAACATAAATTTGCCCTGCGTTTGAGCTGGTGAACTTTACACCTACTCCTTAACCCCTTTAACTCCCAGTTGGATTTTGTTGATTTATCTCTGGTTAAAAATTATGATCAGTGGTGCTTGAAGCATCTCGTCGGTAGGTGTACTCTTGAGTATGTGTGTTTTTCCTGTTTGATGAATCATGTTAATCCAGCTTTACACCGTGATTTTCAGCCTACATACAGAAACCCATATTATAAAAGAATTTTGGTTGCGAGTTGGAGTTTTGTGGTCTTAAAGGGGAACTGAAGTCATTTTTAAACTTGCTTTATTTCTTAATCAAGGTGTTATTCGATTACGTTTTCGGTTTTATTAACCTTATATCGTGACTTGTATTGGCATATTATATTACACTTATCAGCCTTTTCGGTTTTTAGCCATGTTGAAGGTAGTTCGTTTGGTCCACGGCAGGCGTCGGTTATCCGCGCGATCTTCACGAGACTTATGCGAGACTTCAAACGTGAAGTGTCAGCGCCGCCATTTTGAAAACACAGCGGCCAGATCGCCATATTCCAATTTAGATTAATTTTGAGATTTGCCAGCTTCATCAGTGATGGAGTGTCAGTCCTATGTGCTGTGGCGCGTGCACCCGAAGCCCCGCCGAATGGACTCCAGCACACGCGCTGTGAACAAGGCGCACCTGAGCTCAATTAAGGAACTGTGTGTTTGCCTATTTAAGGACCATGCTGATGCATTTGGATCGCGAAGTATTACAATACGCATGTACGCATTACCGAGCCTTTCTACCCGTTGTCTTGATTTCCTGTTTCTCGTTCTTGTCCTCACTTAGCCTTTGACGTACTGTTTGCGCCTCGACTGACCCTTTTGCCTGCATTCTCGTTTTTGATCTAGCCTGCCGTTTTGGATTGTTTGCCTGTGTATATATTGTCTCACTGTATATATGTTCTGCACTTATTAAACTGTATACTTCTGCACATACATCCGCCTCCTTCGCGTACGTGACATGGAGATTATTCTATCCGACTTCGAACCAACGTGGAGTAGAGAAGAGTTGGAAAGACGACAGGATGAGGACTAGTCCGTCGCGCTGGGATTTACGTCATTACTGCCGCACAATTAAAACGTGCCAGATCAGGTGGTTGGTGGGTTTTCAAAATAATAAATATATGCATATATTTTTGTGGTGAATACATATTATACTGAGCGCATTTCCTACATAATCCTCTCTAAGGTTTCGGACAGCGCTACAAAATGGCGTCCTCACTATAAAGTGCCCTATATAGTGAATAGGGAGCGATTTCGGACACAGGGAAAACTTCCGGCTTGATCACGTCAGCATTCGAAGGAGGGCGCGCGCGTCTTTTGACAACGTTGGCAGATGTCGGTCACTTTGATTTCCGCTGTACGTTTTACTTCCGTCCTACGAAGTCTCGCACAGGTCTCAGCGAATCTCGTTTACGGCCATCGCTTTAATATACGGACTGATATATTACATAGCGTATTTCAAACACTCATAACTTACTATAGCAGTGACAGAATAGCTGTCAGAACTGCATTCCTACATTTTCTAAAATGAGAGAAATAGAATTTTGATAATAATAAATTTGCCGGGCGGCACGGTGGTGTAGTGGTTAGCGCTGTCGCCTCACAGCAAGAAGGTCCTGGGTTCGAGCCCCGTGGCCGGCGAGGGCCTTTCTGTGCGGAGTTTGCATGTTCTCCCCGTGTCCGCGTGGGTTTCCTCCGGGTGCTCCGGTTTCCCCCACAGTCCAAAGACATGCAGGTTAGGTTAACTGGTGACTCTAAATTGACCGTAGGTGTGAATGTGAGTGTGAATGGTTGTCTGTGTCTGTGTGTCAGCCCTGTGATGACCTGGCGACTTGTCCAGGGTGTACCCCGCCTTTCGCCCGTAGTCAGCTGGGATAGGCTCCAGCTTGCCCGCGACCCTGTAGAAGGATAAAGCGGCTAGAGATAATGAGATGAGATGAGAGAAATTTGCCTTCAGTTCCCCTTTAAAATGCATTACTTCACCCAGAGATTGTATCCGCGTGGACTGTGCATGTTGACTGCGCAAGTGCAAAACTATTGCAAAGGTCACACCCAGCCGGTTGATCCGAGAACCGTGGTTACCATGGCCACTCCGGCAGATTTTAGAGGTGATCTATTGCATAAATTTGGGTGGAGTAATTATGCAAACGCAGCCATGGAAGACACCAGTAAAACCGATGGTAGCAGCGACGTATAGTGATGCGTATGGTTTTCACGGCTGCAGGACGGCATAGCCACAGCAAGAAGAAATGAGCCACACAGCCTAGGCAAACATTTCACTTTCTGCAGAATGTTGTTCTCTGAACACATTGAGCTCAGTGGTTGCGATGGAATGCTACAGTAACCCCCCGGTAACCCACATAAGCCTCAAGAATGCTTACGGATGCCTTCACGGTTGCGACAGATGAATTCATCCGGCGCTTGACCCACGGCAGTTTTCAATACGACAAAACTTTCCAGGGATGGAAGCCACACCCTCCTGGTTGTTAAGGTAGCTCCCCGGCTCTCGTGCATTCCAATAGAAGGGCCAGGAACGTGTGCCTGTTGACCCCGAGAAGGCTCAAAATCGTCTACTGATTAGCTGCAGATGATTGTGTAACATACTCGCACAGCTAGAAGGGTTGTCATCCGAGTTTGAGCGAGTGTGGGTCATAGGTGACCTATCAACTGGGCTGTCAGTTTATTTATATATTGGGCAACGAGTGTGTGAAGGAAATGTGGTAACTAAGAAGAATGTTTCTGTTTTGATGCTCCGTTGTTTCTCATCTAAGATGACATAAGAACAGGATGTTTTCTAGAAAACTGGAACATTGTGAGACGTCCCTTGCTCCTAATGTTTGTATTGTTTTCAACGGTTTGTTTGCATGCAGCATGCTGCATGAATGGTTTAAGAGCTCAGAGGTCAGTGCTCATGAGCTCATAATCTACAAGGCTGTAAATGGAAACCTCATATAAAAGGAGTGTTTGTTTCTGTCCCTTTGGTGTTGAGAGCCCAAGGTAATGTAATGATGATATAATACAATATGCCATGGCATTATTAAAGTGCATGGCATTTCATGTTTTTTTGTTTTTTTTATATGAAAGTATGTCCCTTTACACACTCATCCAGAAGGGTAATTTTGCACAAGGCCATCTGTCTACAGCAGAAAAAAATAAAATAACAAAACGCGTCTGGAAAAATCCCAAGGGAGTCTGGAGCCAGATTCGTGACGTTATCTGTGGAAGCGCCAGCAGGCTGCGCGAGCTTCGCACAGTTTCAGTGCACAGCCTGTGTAGACCAAGCGCTCCCATTTCTCTCTCATTGTCCGGTCTTTTGGAAAACGATGAGTACTAATCCCATCATGACTGGTGTTGCTACACCCTCCTACGATACATCTGTTAACCATTTTAATAATTACGCGATAACGTTGAAGAAATTTGCAGAAAACCACCAGGTCGTTTTCTCATAAACAAACCAGCGCTGACGTAGGATTCAGAGGGAGGCGTCCCGCACGCGACGTCACCAAAATCAATGTTTGCCGGGAAATCCAAATGCCAAGTTTTTTCAGAGGCGGACCAATTCGCCTCAAATGACTTGATTTCAACTGAATTTTTCTGGTATTGCGCAAGGTAAAAAAAAATAGCAGAGAATGCAGAATGTTACAGATATTTGACCAAAGTTTAATATAAAATAGGAGAATTACATTGATCTCGCTCCTGAATTTACCCGTGATATGCACTTTAAAGTGTCCAGAAGAACTGTGGCTGGTTCTGTCACACTCTTCTTAATTTTGCACCAAACCCCAGTAGCCGTTATTATGTTTCCTTTTTTAATCTGAAATGGTCTCTTATGTAATACACTGCTCAGATATAAACTTTTTTTGTTCTGTAACATTTAATTTTGTGCTGGAAAACGAATGTTTGGGACTCTAAAATGGTTTTGGACTGATCTGATGTAGATGTACCAATGGTGTAGTGGTTAGCACTGTCGCCTCACAGCAAGAAGGTTCTGGGTTTGAGCCCAGCGGCCAACAGGGGCCTTTCTGTGTGGAGTTTGCATGTTCTCATGTTTCCTCCGGGTGCTCCGGTTTCCCCCACAGTCCAAAGACATGCAGTTAGGTCAATATGGGATGTTGAGCGAGGCATTTTAATAATTACGCGATAATGTTGAAGAAATTTGCAGAAAGCCACCAGGTCGTTTTCTCATAAACAAACCAGCGCTGACGTAGGATTCAGAGGGAGGCGTCCCGCACGCGACATCACGAAAATCAATGTTTGCCAAGAAATCCAAATGCCGAGTTTTTTCGGAAGCGGACCAACTCGCCTCAAATGGCTTGATTTCAACTGAATTTTTCTGGTATTGCGCAAGGTAAAAGAATTGCAGAGAATGCAGAATGTTACAGATATTTGACCAAAGTTTAATATAAAATAGGAGAATTACATTGATCTCGCTCCTGAATTTACCCGTGATATGCACTTTAAAGTGTCCAGAAGAACTGTGGCTGGTTCTGTCACACTCTTCTTAATTTTGCACCAAACCCCAGTAGCCGTTATTATGTTTCCTTTTTTAATCTGAAATGGTCTCTTATGTAATACACTGCTCAGATATAAACTTTTTTTGTTCTGTAACATTTAATTTTGTGCTGGAAAACGAATGTTTGGGACTCTAAAATGTTCTTGGACTGATCTGATGTAGATGTACCAATGGTGTAGTGGTTAGCACTGTCGCCTCACAGCAAGAAGGTTCTGGGTTTGAGCCCAGCGGCCAACAGGGGCCTTTCTGTGTGGAGTTTGCATGTTCTCATGTTTCCTCCGGGTGCTCCGGTTTCCCCCACAGTCCAAAGACATGCAGTTAGGTCAATATGGGATGTTGAGCGAGGCATTTTAATAATTACGCGATAATGTTGAAGAAATTTGCAGAAAGCCACCAGGTCGTTTTCTCATAAACAAACCAGCGCTGATGTAGGATTCAGAGGGAGGCGTCCCGCACGCGACATCACGAAAATCAATGTTTGCCAAGAAAATCCAAATGCCGAGTTTTTTCGGAAGCGGACCAATTCCCCTCAAATGGCTTGATTTCAACTGAATTTTTCTGGTATTGCACAAGGTAAAAGAATTGCAGAGAATGCAGAATGTTACAGATATTTGACCAAAGTTTAATATAAAATATGAGAATTACCTTGATCTTGCTCCTGAATTTACCCGTGATATGCACTTTAAACCTTTGTAGTGAGATATTGTGCCTGTTTCTTTACATATCACTACTTACAGTACTTAAAGTGAATATTCAGACACTTAAGTATGTACTTGGGAGTACATTTATGTTTTGCAGTTCCTTTTTCTGTTTCTCACTTTTATTATATTTTCTTTGTGTGTTGATGCGCATGTGTGTCTTAGACCTGCAGCCAGTAACATATTGTGAATCGGCGTTCTGGTGCTCTATCTCGTACTATGAGCTGAACCAGCGGGTAGGGGAAATATTCCATGCGTCACAGCCCTCTCTCACCGTGGATGGCTTCACGGATCCATCCAATGCTGAGCGATTCTGCCTGGGTTTGCTGTCCAACGTGAACCGCAACACAGCTGTGGAGCTAACGCGCAGACATATTGGTACAGCACCTCAACATTTATACCTCTGGTGGCCATTTGGTTCAAATGCGCCAAGATAAAGTTAGACGTAGCATCTTTTACATACTTGGTTATCCTTTCTTCTCTCTAAGGTCGGGGAGTGCGGCTGTACTACATAGGCGGTGAAGTGTTTGCAGAGTGTCTGAGTGACAGTGCCATCTTTGTCCAGAGTCCTAATTGCAACCAGCGCTACGGCTGGCACCCTGCCACCGTGTGCAAGATTCCTCCAGGTGAGTCAAGCACACACAAAACACACAGCACGCCTTGTGTCAGCAAGCTGTGATTGATGGCACACACTCTTGAGTGCATGCCCTTGATGAATCATTCATGCAAGCTCAGACGTGTGCGCACACCGTTTTCCTTTCAGGCTGTAATCTAAAGATCTTCAATAACCAGGAGTTTGCGGCTCTGTTGGCTCAGTCGGTGAATCAGGGATTTGAAGCTGTGTACCAGCTGACCCGCATGTGCACAATCCGCATGAGCTTCGTCAAAGGCTGGGGAGCAGAATATAGGTGAGCGTGCACACACAAGCATTTAAAAACCACCAGCTGAAAACGGGTATAAAATCAGGTAGGTTCTAACGGTGTTGGTTTTGACTTCGGTCCTGTGGGTCAGCAGGCACCTTAACAGCAAGGAGAGACTTGAAAGCTTTTTCCAGCTCCTTCTCGTGATGCATCAGCGCCGAGGTCATAGCGGAGGGGTTGTGTAAGGCGTGACTCACAAAACGTGTGCGCGGTCATTGCCAGAGATGAGCAGTGCGCTTTTAATTTAAAGCCTTCGTCAATTAAGAAGCATGTTCATTTATCGCTCCCTCCCACTTTTAAAAGGGCACACGCACACTCCTAATCGCTCACTTCCTTAGCTTCACCTTTAACACACACTTTGACTGCCTTACCATCAACTTTACCACACTCTTTCTTAGGCGACTCGTTTTAGATTTTTCGGATCACGGATCCACCGATGGCAGTTAAATCCTACCGCTAGAAAAATAAAAAGTCTGTGCATATTTTTATTTTAACCGCCGAAACGTACCAAAAGAAATGTAAAAAAAAAAAAAAAAAAGTCACATTTTTCTTGTAACAGCATTGTATCCCTGGTACTAGGTCATATTTCTTTATTAGAATCGCAAATACAAACGACAATGTGTGTTGTGTATATATCTACTTCAGCCGAGTCCGAAAACAAAACTATTTACGACATTCAAGTGAATACTCAATGTTTTTTTATGGTGTTTACGACCGCTTTACGACAGTGTCAACCTCATGCTGACCATGGCTGACGCTGACAGCATGGATTCAGAGCTATCGCCTCAACTGTACGTAAGCATAAAGCGTGGTAAAGAAAAGTCTTTTCACTGTCTCACTAACCAAAACGTGGGCGATCTCGTCTCTCAAGCATTGAAAGTAAACAATGAAAAGATCAAAACAATCTTTGGTTCTCAGAAAGAAGGTGGTGATGTAACGAGTGCGATGCTGAATATGCCTGCCATAACGTTAGTTTGCGATTTTGGCTGCAAGTATCTGACTGTGGAATTAGAAGAGGATGGTGCCTCAGAGAGTCCTATCGAATCAAGTAGCATGAACATATCAGCCTTCGATGTGCTCATGAGAGCTCAACGGTCATATGACCACATACCTTCAGAGAAGTAAGTACTGGAATGCTAGTCCGTGTTATAAACTTGTACACAAGAACACACACACTGTGTGTGTGTGTGTATATATATTATATAATATTAGTGCTGTCAAAAATGTCGCATTATTAACGCGTTAACTTGACTCAATTTTAAGGGCGATACTTTTTTTATCGTGAGATTAACGCTCTGTGACATGATGTAGGTTTTTCATAAGCTTTTGAAACTGCCAGGAACTTGGAACAGAGACTTTGCTTAGAAAACCGATAGCAGCTAGACTGTAATGCCACGCCCCGCACAGCCAGAGTCCTCTGCCCCCCAAAGAACCAGCGCGGGCAGGGCGCGCTAGTAGAGATGGGATTTATGGCTCTTTGATGGGATCCGCATCTTTGTGATCCGTTCTTTGAAAAGAGCCGTTCAAAAGACTGACTAATTTGGCTCTTTTTAAATATTTATTCAGTTTTAAGAAGACAGCGTCTAAAGAAGCCAGATCCCTCTGAACTGTAAACTCAATGCTATCCCAGAAATCCTTCCTGTAATATGCAAATTTGGCCGCCTCTGATTGGACAGCGCGACGCATCAACAGGCAGAAAGTGTAAAAGTACAAAATGTGTTAAGTGAGCTGAAACAGTAAAGATCAGATTCAATGCAATATTTATCAACGAACAACTTAAACTTAATATAATAGTGTACTTTATATTATAATCAAGCATGTCAAGCCTACCGTCACTGTGTAAACTATCTCTCTGATTAGAGTTGTAGACTAACTCAAACAGTAAGTAATTTCACTCATGGTTCTCTTGCTAGCCCCGCGTTGGTGCTCGGCTTAGGTTTCACTTTGCAGTGGCTGTGTCAAGACGTGTTATGCTTTGCAATAAAAAAAAACATTGGTACAAACCAAGCCCATTAACTTTTTTATGCTGATAAGAGAATTACAATGTTTTTTTATGTGACAAAAATGTGCGATTAAATTGCGATTAATCGCGAGTTAACTATGACTGTCGCGACATTAATCGCGATTAAATATTTTAATCGCTTGACAGCACTAATATATAGTGTGTGTGTAAAGTGTGTCTCTTGAGTTTAAATTATTTTATCATCTTAATCTGATATTGAAATTTTGCCATGCAAAAAAAAAAAAATTGGCCAAGGACACTTTTTATTTCGACCGACATCATCAAAAATATGTTGAAAAAATCCGTGAACCTAAAGATAAAAAATGGGTGGCCTTACTCGCTTTATCTCTCGCCGTATATGATTTTGCTGAGAAAACTGAACCAGCAGAGGTTGAATCTAGGGATGGGAAACGATCAGATTTTATTGATACCGATGCTGTTATTGATTCTGCTTATTGGTCACCGATCAATTTTGTGTGTGTCGGAGGGGGGAGTAGAAGTCCTGCACTAGTTTTCAGCATCACTGCAGCTGTTTTATTAACACACAGTGTAGAATGTCTGCCTAATCACATTTGAACATGTTAAAATAAGCGTGAAAGGGTTTTGCTGGCTGGGAGCTGATGGGTGAGTCGAGCAGCTGGCTGTAGCCTCAGAGCTATCTGTAGCAACAGTCTAAGTTTACTAGAAAAATATCACGGGTTCAGGTGGGTCGGGTCAAAAAGTGACGGCAGCGTTCCAACCAAGTTATAAATAACTTACGGAAACATTGTGTATGATAAGCTTTGCATTATAGGCTCCGTATTGCATGCAGTAAGCTAGGAGCTAGGCTGCGATTACTGGACACCTCTCTCTCCCCCCCAAAAAAAACCCCACACACAACTGTGTGCACAAATACACAAAAGCAGTAAATGTGCAAAGGTTGATAATAGGAATCACCTCTCTCTTCCCCTCCCCCAACGGTATCTAGCTTTTTTGTGTCAGAAAGAAGAAGGTAGTCAGTTAATCCTGATTACATCCAAGAAAAGTTAAAAAAAATGGGCGATGCTAAGGTTTTGTGTCAAAATAAGTTAAATCCTGGAACTGTGGACATTGTTTTTCCACACAGTGCAGACAAACACAAAGCTAAAAAACACAGTAGGCTACTATTTTGTTAAAGTTCACCATTAAGACGTGAGGTGCGTGAGAGAGACTCCGTCTTTATTAGAGTTACTTGTTTCGCTGTTATTCAACAATAAAGAACACCATTTGGAACAACTTGTCTGTTTATTTAGTAGCCTAGACCCAGACACTGCTAGGCCAAGATGCAATAGGCCAGGGCTTTTCAAAGTGTGGGGTGCGCCTCCCCTAGGGGGCGCCAGAGTTCTTCGGGGGGGGGCACAATGTGAGGAAAAATAAACCAGAATAAGTTTCTATTGCGAACATTTAGCGAACTTCAGCTAGCCTTTGCCAGAGACAAAATGGATCGATTTTTAGTATCTAAAGCTACAGTGAGTGAGGAGACAGAGTCTGGGCCAAGCAAAAAAAGAAGGAAGTATGACCACAATTATTTAAAGTTTGGATTTTCATGGACTGGATCTGAAGATGCTCCACTGCCACAGTGTGTTGTCTGCCAAGAGGTGCTCGCTAACGATGCTATGAGATGTTTAAAATGTGTAAAACAAGATGTTTTTAAAAAAAGCACAGATGTTTAAAATGTGTAAAAAAAAAAAAATTTAAAAGCACAGATGTTTAAAATGTGTAAAAAAGAGGTTTTGAAAAAGCACAGATGTTTAAAATGTGTAAAAAATGTTTTAAAAAGCACAGATGTTTAAAATGTGTAAAAAAGTTTTAAAAAGCACAGATGTTTAAAACGTGTAAAAAAAATTAAAAAGCACATGTTTAAAATGTGTAAAAGATGTTTTAAAATGTGTGAAAAAGATGTTTTAAAAAGCACAGATGTTTAAAATGTGTAAAAGAGGTTTTAAAAAAGCACAGATGTTTAAAATGTGTAAAAAAAAAAAGTTGTTTTAAAAAGCACAAATGTTTAAAATGTGTAAAAAAAAAAGGTTTTAAAAAGCACAGATGTTTAAAATGTGTAAAAAAAAGATGTTTTAAAAAAGCACAGATGTTTAAAATGTGTAAAAAAGTTTTAAAAAGCACAGATGTTTAAAACATGTAAAAAAAATTAAAAAGCACAGATGTTTAAAATGTGTAAAAGATGTTTTAAAAAGTGCAGATGTTTAAAATGTGTGAAAAAGATGTTTTAAAAAGCACAGATGTTTAAAATGTGTAAAAAAGAGGTTTTAAAAAAGCACAGATGTTTAAAATGTGTAAAAAAAAGTTTTAAAAAAGCACATGTTTAAAATGTGTAAAAGAAAAAAAATAATGTGTACAACAACCATTTTTTTAAATACGAATGGAACATTAAGTATAGCAACAACAAAAATTGTAAAGCGGGGGCGCTGTTGTTTATTTGCTCTCTGGGGGGGGGGGCTGACTCTCCCACACTTTGAAAGCCCCGGCAATAGGCTATGTCTTGCAGTCAGTGTATTACGCTTAATAAGAAGTCTCCTTACTCTATGATATGGATGCCATTGTTGTACGGGCTAAAGTTGTCGGTTTGCGCGTCAGGTCCAGGTGGCTGATTAACACACGCATTTGAGGGTTGGTTCTCATAATGGGTCGGGTATTTTTACAAAAAAAAAGAAAAAACAACCCTGACCCACGCATCACTAGAAGTCACGCTTTGGACCATGTCTTACTCTCTACCAGGAGTGCTTCTTGTTGCAAGTTTCCAGTAGCAGAGTTTTTGACGACACGATGCATAAGTTTTTGCAATGCATAACTGTCTGAAAAACATGCCGGCATCAGTAAAAGGAATCAATAACCTCAGAGGCATACCATGCAATATGGAGGAGTCGTCAAGTTTGTCAGTACTTGGCATCACTTGAAGTGCCATTGTGATTCACTGAGGGAAGCTGGAAGTGGAGAGGGTATGAGGCAGCAGGAGAGCCTCATCTAACAGGGCAGGAATGCAGGAGGTGGGTGCGAGAGTGTAGGAGGTATTAACAGAGAAGTCAGAGGAGATCTAGAGAAACCTGTTCTGTGTTAGTCACAAACAGTGATGTAGAAATTTGAATATGCTTCAGAGATATTTGTTTGTATACCACAGCACAGTTAAATTCTCAAATATCAGGAGGCATGTGTTATTTTTTCATAACAGCACGGCACTGACAGCAGTTCTGGCTGTAACGTGATATCTTTTTATCTTAATGTGCTTGTTCTATTGTGGTATTTTTCTTATAATAATAGCTCACACATAGGGACTTGTATGGTGGATACTCCATATAATATAAGGTTAATAATAAACAGATTTTAAATTTAAGGAAAAAAAAAATGGGTGCAGGGGAAGCTGGAGCCAATCCCAGACAACTTTGAGGCAAGAGGTGGGGTACACCTAGGAGAAGTCACCAGTCTGTCGCAGGACTAACGCTGAGATGAATCACCATCACACTCTTGCACATACCTATAGGCAGTAGCCAGTTGATGTAATCTGCATGACTTTGGACGGAAACTGGAGCAGCATGGAGAGAACATGCAAACTCCACACAGAAAGGCCCCAGTCAACCGGCAGGTTCGAACCCAGAACCTTTTTGCAGTGAGGGGACAGTGCTAACCACTGCATCACCTTGCTGCCCTGTAATACATTGCGTTCTCCATGAGCGCTTTTAAAGTGGCGCACCGCCACGTTATAATTCTGGCCCGCCGCCCTTCCCTTGGCCAAAAAAAAAAAAACCATCAGTATACATCAAATTATTTGCTTTATTATAATTTTGTAACTATTTAACACGCAGAAGACCATTAAACGAATGCATACGGGGCTACCTGAAGTGGCTACGCGATTGCAATAGAAAACCATCCGGCCGGCTGCATACAGATTGTGACCCAGAGCTCTGCAGACTGAGGTCTATCCCTGCGTTACACTACACCGCACCACAGTACACTATACTATACTGACACATAGTTACACTGGAAGCTACAAGCTGCAGCTAGCCAGCAGCTAAATAACTTTGCGGGTGTTTGTAGCGTTATTGTGCAACGGTTACGCTTATCTATTGTCTTTTCTGACCATACACAGTTACAGTAATCATATAACAGCGCTCACACACACTAGTTAAGTTCAGGTCTTTTATTTGACGTATCTGTGATTGTGCAGGCGAGAGCTGCATTTTCCTGCTGCTTCCCTGTGGTTGTTTACTGCAGGACTTCCAGGTTCCTGAATCAAAGAACCCGAACTACAGAGGCCGGGGTGGCTTCGTAGTGCCAGTCTCGGGCATGCCCACATCATGCTCGTGCATGGATTGGAGTGGTTTCACCCAATTCTGTGTATTGTAAAAAATGTATGCATTTATTGTAATTGGGTATTTTGTTTATGCATGGAAGTTCATTTATTTTTCACACAGAAAAAAAAAAAATTTAATTCAGGGATGTGCAGCAGGCGCATCAGTCTCAGCTGAAATGTTAAATGAGTCTCACATTGACAAAGATATGTACAGTAAGAATGTGTTAATTTTTTTTGTAAAATGATTTTAACAATAAGGCGGCACGGTGGTGTAGTGGTTAGCGCTGTCGCCTCACAGCAAGAAGGTCCGGGTTCGAGCCCCGTGGCCGGCGAGGGCCTTTCTGTGCGGAGTTTGCATGTTCTCCCCGTGTCCGCGTGGGTTTCCTCCGGGTGCTCCGGTTTCCTCCACAGTCCAAAGACATGCAGGTTAGGTTAACTGGTGACTCTAAATTGACCGTAGGTGTGAATGTGAGTGTGAATGGTTGTCTGTGTCTATGTGTCAGCCCTGTGATGACCTGGCGACTTGTCCAGGGTGTACCCCGCCTTTCGCCCGTAGTCAGCTGGGATAGGCTCCAGCTTGCCTGCGACCCTGTAGAACAGGATAAAGCAGCTACAGATAATGAGATGAGATGAGATTTTAACAATGATTTAGCATATCCTATCCATTTATTGCCCAGTTTCACTGTCAAAAAAGCCCGAAGTCTGTCAGCTGACATTACAGATGTAATAAATCATATATAAAATAATAATACAAATAATAATGTTACCCTACTTCAGTAGTCATTGTATGAGATTTTTTTTTTTTTTTACTTGTACTCAAGTTATTTTTGACGGGTACTTTTACTTCTAGTGAAATAATTATTACTATTATTATGAAGTATTACAATATCTGAGTTTTTTTTGTTGTTGTTTTACAGTTTTGTACACTACCGTTCAAAAGTTTGGGGTCACTTTGAAATGTCCTTATTTTTGAAAGAAAAGCACTGTTCTTTTCAATGAAGATCACTTTAAACTAATCAGAAATCCACTCTATACATTGCTAATGTGGTAAATGACTATTCTAGCTGCAAATGTCTGGTTTTTGGTGCAATATCTCCATAGGTGTATAGAGGCCCATTTCCAGCAACTCTCACTCCAGTGTTCTAATGGTACAATGTGTTTGCTCATTGCCTCAGAAGGCTAATGGATGATTAGAAAACCCTTGTACAATCATGTTAGCACAGCTGTAAACAGTTGAGCTCTTTAGAGAAGCTATAAAACTGACCTTCCTTTGAGCAGATTGACTTTCTGGAGCATCACATTTGTGGGGTCGATTAAATGCTCAAAATGGCCAGAAAAATGTCTTGACTATATTTTCTATTCATTTTACAACTTATGGTGGGAAATAAAAGTGTGACTTTTCATGGAAAACACAAAATTGTCTGGGTGACCCCAAATCTTTGAACGGTAGTGTATATCTTACTCCATTTTTCTTTCTCTGTAGGCGCCAGACTGTAACCAGCACCCCCTGTTGGATAGAGCTACACTTAAATGGCCCCCTGCAATGGCTGGACAAGGTGCTCACTCAGATGGGCTCACCCAGCATCCGCTGCTCCAGCGTGTCATAGGAGACTCGGCACCACTGGTTTCGCAACCAGGAACCATCAATTGCCTGCAAACTAACCGATAGAACATGAGAAAGCTGGACGGACAGACAGACAGACATCCTCTCAAGTGTTTCCTTTTAGTGTCACTCCATTGCTTGCCAGTCCAGTCTCTCTCTCTCTCTCTCTCTGGCGTGCGCACACACACACATACACATTTGAGCACTTTTTATTGCTGATACCTATACAGCATGGCTTGAATAGCTGTGCATGATATGTAGATTTGTTTTGGTCATACAAAGATGGATATCTATTTTGGCGCTTTTTTTTTTTTAACATTTAATTTTAAGCTTGGCTTAAAACATGACTTATTGAACCATAGAGTTTAAAAACTTCATATTAATTGAAGATGGATATGGATAATTAATTAGTGAAGTAGATTTTTATTATTAGTCACACACACAGCTTGCAGTACTTGAAAAGTTGCAGCACTATCTGAAGTTTTTTTGTTTTTTTCTTTTCCCAGGCTCAGCAGTATGCTGTGCCACGCATTTATCAATTTCATAGGCCCTTAATCTCGGAGCGGTAGTACTGTATCCCCATGGTCTTTGTTCAAATGGCTGTACGGGAGTATAACCCTAGCTGTTAGCTGTTTTAAAGTGAACAGTAGCTAGGTACTGCTCGTTTGGTGTGTTGGCGCTCACATGCCATATTGGGCTACATGCACTGAGCAGTTCAGCACAAGTTATAGGATGGTTCAAATGCTGTTAACCTGTTTAGTGTTCT
This sequence comes from Neoarius graeffei, assembly GCF_027579695.1. Taxonomy (NCBI): domain Eukaryota; kingdom Metazoa; phylum Chordata; class Actinopteri; order Siluriformes; family Ariidae; genus Neoarius; species Neoarius graeffei. Next base: position 55,337,771 of record NC_083574.1, read on the forward strand.
TTTTCTGATCGTATGAAAACTAGCCGTCTGTCTCTTTTCAAGATGATACAAAGCACATCTTGATACAAGATGTCATATCTGAAAGATATATTTAAGATTTATGTTGTGACTTGAAGCTGTTTGTGATGCCATGTAATTCAGATGCTACTAATTTTTTTTTTTTTTGACACTGGTTCCAGGAAAAATACCCGGCAGGTGTAAATCAGTAGAACACCCACCACCACAACCACACACACACTTGCCTTTTTTTTTTTTTTTAAATCTCCAATATTACCAGGAATACGTTTTACAACTTCCTGCTGTGCTAGTTGGGGAACATTTGGTGAATTGTGTTTGAGAAGTTCTTTACCAAATCCCAAACACGCTGTTCTGTAGAGAGGCAGATGTCTTGCAGCTGCAATTATGTCATGTGGTAAATCATGTTTTGAATGTTGCGCTGTTTTACTACATCCATGAAATAGGCGGCGCGTGTGCGCACACACTTTGGCCTAGTCTGTGTTCCACTTTCTTTATCTTTAGAGCATGTGCATGGTTCCTGATTTATCAATATAAAACTAAGCTCAAAGTAAATAAGGTTACTCACCAAGGTCCAGTAGACTGCATTTAAAAACAAACACACACAGCTCCAGCTATCTCAGTCAGTCGTTCTCCACAGCAAGTTGCAAGGTAATTTACCTGGAAAGGGTTAGGCGTGGCTCCAAGTAGAAAGAAAAAGAAAAGTGATAATGGTGCCCGGCGGCACGGTGGTGTAGTGGTTAGCGCTGTCGCCTCACAGCAAGAAGGTCCGGGTACGTGGGCCTTTCTGTGCGGAGTTTGCATGTCCGTGTGGGTTTCCTCCGGGTGCTCCGGTTTCCCCCACAGTCCAAAGACATGCAGGTTAGGTTAACTGGTGGCTCTAAATTGACCGTAGGTGTGAATGTGAGTGTGAATGGTTGTGTGTGTCTATGTGTCAGCCCTGTGATGACCTGGCGACTTGTCCAGGGTGTACCCCGCCTTTCACCCGTAGTCAGCTGGGATAGGCTCCAGCTTGCCTGCGACCCTGTAGAACAGGATAAAGCGGCTAGAGATAATGAGATGAGATGAGACATTCAGCTCCAGAAATATGATTATTTCTCTTAAATATTCAGTGGGAGATCAAAGGAGATGCGCAGAACCTTTTATTTTTAAATAAATTTGAGTGGATAGTATCTCCATCCTTGACTCTTGTATGCTGCATAAATGGGAATAAAAAAATATATATTTGAGAGTTAATCTCGACCGCAAAGTTGGCATTGGTGATAATATTGGAGATAATAGTGCCCTAGAAAAAGTACATAATTAACTATGCGTTAATTTGACAACCCTCGGTTATCATGTTAGAAGCCTTTGGTATTTTTTTTTATATCAAATACTGAAAATGGTGCAATTTTTTATGGTACTTAGTCTAGTGTAGCACAACTTTAACTATGTAAAGCACTTGTCTTTATCAGAGTAAACAAATCGTTCTGTTCAGTGCTGAAAATTGGACGCGTCAGTGACATAACTATCCATCGTTTCAGGAAAACGAAAATTTGTAAAAACAAAAACAAGCATTTTGCAAAACAAGCAGACAGGAGCGTGCAGCAGTGCGTTTTTGCTTTCATCTCGTGCACATTACAAGCCTACGAGAAGGGCCCCAATGAGTAGCACAGACCCAGCTGTTTTATATTGATTTTTTTCCCCCCCTCTTCTTTCTCATGCTTTTTGCTTTAATACGTCTTTGGCTGCAGTCTCAGCTTTACTAAAGTATTTAGGCATCGAAAGCTTGATGAATCAGGAAACGTTACATACAGCAGCTACAACTATTCAAGGCAGTAGATGTAATATCAGAGAATGAAGAGGAACTCCAGTGCATGTTATAGTTATAGATTGATCACCACTGAGTTTTTTTTTTTTGGCAGTCCTGGTCAAATTTCTGGAGCTCGAGCTTTAGAATACTACGCCCAGGCTGCCTGTGGGTGACTGGATCAGGGCCCATGTTTTTATCAAGCTTTTAACAGTGTGCTGATCCAAGATTGTTGGCCCCTACTGCTTTTACCCTTATACTGACTGTACATATATGCAGACATGAGAGAAAGCCAAGCCTGTCTGAGGTTCTTTTGTTCACTAGAGACCAAACTAGCCCAAGAAAGAAATGGGTGGATGAAAAAAAAGAACACTTCTGGGGTTATTTCACTCATGGTATACTATTATGTATGGCACATCAAACGGAGAATTCAAACTCAGGATCATGTGGCCACTTGAAAGAAAAATCTTCACGCACACATTTCTATATAGAGAGTTGTGTCACTGCCAATTGTGTGTGGGGGGTAAACAAAATGGATGGTCTGTTGTACATTGAAGACTATAAAAATATTTTTGAAACAATGTCAGGCTGAGGAAAACACTGCTGGTAGCGCCTGATGTGTGCTTACGGTTTTACTACAGAGGTTGAATTCTCACACGGAACGCTCTGTACTCGTGGCTGGAATCCCCCCCCCCCCTTGAGCCAGGTCCGATCAGTAAGATGGACAGATATTATATTGTATTTAGCCTAAAGCTTGAGTATAGAATTACACTGACTGGATCCTTTTGATTAATTTCAATTCTTGAATTTCCAACAATAATCAGCAGTTGCACTTTGTTTGAGCAGGTACACTTAGACTTCAGCTGCCTCCTGCTGATAGCTTCGGCAATTACACGTTGAAATATCGCTCACTCGATTCCTTTACAACTTGCTTACGAAAAAGAGCAATGAAGTCATAAGGAACTACATTTACAGAATAGTTGACCCCTGTGGTTATATCTCCTCTTAACACAGAACCCTAAACTGTGCGTTCAGTGCTGTAGACCCTGCTGGATCTCGTCCTGTAACAAACTGTCCGCAGCGTCCATGCTGGGTCTTGATTCTTGTCTTTTTTTTTTTTTCAAAATTGAAATACCGCTCTGTAGTATCATGCTCTTATCCATATGCTCATTATGTGAGGCAAACGTAAATCTGTTCGTCTTATGGTTTCAGTACTTAAATTACCCTTATCCTTGTATTTTTCAAACGTTACTTAGTTCGTTGGCCTTAAATGCGCATACTCTCCGCCACCGTACCTACATAGATTTTCCTTACATTAACTGTTTAAGCTATTGTTATATTGCTTCATTTTGTTATTAAAAAAAATAAATTTGTAATAAAATGTGTATTTTAAAACTGGATTGATGTATTTGTGCAGCCTGGTTTTAGAGATCTTACATTATTTTCTGTTCCACATGTACCCCAGACGTTCTTTACTGAGACAAAAGACCATTTAATGAATAGTATTTTATATCAGAAACGTTAATTATTAACATGGTGGCTTGTTCAGGTTGTAACTATAAAAACGTAAGGTTATTTTAAACATTATTTGAATGCCCAACCAACCACACTTGATCCATAATTAAGGCTGGTGGTGCTTGAAAGTTTGGGACCTTTTTTAGAATGTTCTACATTTTTGCACAAGTATGATTCTAAAGGGCTCGCAAACTTTCAAGCACTCCTGTATATTCTGGACAGGAGAGTTCAAAAACAAACTAGTAAATGCCTTCTGCCCTCATAACAAAAAAAAAAAGAGCGAGCATGAGCACACACACACACACAGTAACAATGTAATACGTGGATGGGTTTACAGATCTTGGTTTAGACCCACTCAAGAGTAATTTTGGGTAATCTCTTGGCTGCCACACCCTCTCCTATCCAACTTAGATTACAGTGTTTAAAAGCCAGCAGCCCATAATTGCTGTGCACTCAGTTACTGAGGTGCTGGTGTTGGAGAGAGGAATAACCAGAGTCTCATAAGGAACCTCTCTGCGTCTTTTATGCCACCTTGCCCAAGAGTCCGGCTGTGACTCACACGGCAGTGCTGGAGGATTCTGGGCAACAGGCTGGTGCTGGGAAAGGAATTCTGCTTTAGCTCTCCTCCCCTGAAGACAAACCCTCAATCTCGTCCTGGTCCCCGCCGATTGCCATCCAAAATGCTTTGGCTACCTAGTAAATAAGAATTACCAGAGCGACTTCAATGAACGACTTTTCAGGAACTTATTTTGTTGTTTGTGAATTCGCTCTCTCCATACACCTTACCTTTTCTGCATGCACCTTCCTTTGCTCGTGTGGCAGTGAAGAAGCTTTGTCTACAACAAAAAGAAAAACAAAACAAAACTGGTCTTTTACACTGGAAAATGTGACTCGAACTTAAATGGTAGGAAAGAAACAATAACGCAAAATTAAACTTGTTGCTTCACCTTTCATCTCTTTCAGTTTAGTAAACAGACGCTCAAAGTTGTCCACGTCTGCGTCTCCAGCTGTGAGGTTGGCCAACTCCTGAATGTCCAGGTCAGTCATTGGGTCTAAATGACAAAAAGCAATAAATATCCCATGCTACTGAACTGTGATCTTGCATGCAGCAGGTGTTTATTAATATAAACTACCTACGCCCTCACCTACTATCGAGTCCACCTCCTCTGTACTGTTCTGACAGCTTCCTGTCTTCTGTTCTTCTGTGTTCTCGTCTGCACTGTTCGACTGGCACGGAAACAAACCAAAGAATGAAATACTTGAATATGCTATGCTGTATTAATATTCATACAATACATTTTGAATTTCAGCCCTAACTTTCAAGACTCGGCACTGAGATCTCTTTCACTATGGGAAAAGAACCATGTGTGTAATAATGTGGATTTATTATCTCATCTCGTTATCTGTAGCCGCTTTATCCTGTTCTACAGGGTCGCAGGCAAGCTGGAGCCTATCCCAGCTGACTACGGGCGAAAGGCGGGGTACACCCTGGACAAGTCGCCAGGTCATCACAGGGCTGACACATAGGCCCTGTCCACACGGCAACGGATTCAGGTGACTCCGATACAATTGCTTATCGTTTAGGCCTGGCGTCCACACGGCACCGGCGTTTTGGGTGCCCAAAATGCAATCTTTTTGAGAACGGGTTCCAGAGTGGAAAGATCTGGCAACGGTGCCGTTGTGAAGTCGTCTGGATGAGTAGAACGGATTTGTTTACGATGACGTCACAACCACATGACTGTGAGTGCTTCACACCGGGTAGAAGTGTAACAAATATCACCAGGAAAAAGCCTTACAGAGCACTAGTGAGAGTGAAACACGAGCTTGGATATTATTATTATTATGTTCAGTGTTAGTTCACAGTAGTAATGCAAGAAGCAGAATAGTGACAGTAATAGTGAAGCAAAAACCTGCAATTGTACAAACACTGCAGCTCTACAGCAAAATATTCATTTATGAAATGGTCTGATTCTTAACACCAGTAGTGCCAATGATCTTCTCATTGCGATGCGATGCGAGTTGTCAACAAATCCTATAACTTGGTTCATGAAACGCGCTTACAAAATATTTTCACTGTGAATATTTGTTGTGTAATGGTGCAAAGTGAGAGAGAGAGACTCTGCCCTAATCCCGCCAGCAAAAATAGGGGAAAAAAAAAAAAGGAGCGATCTCACCTCTTCAGATGTGGGTTCAAGTCCTACAATACATTCCTCAAAAAGGGCGTAGAAGAAATTAATCCATCAACGTGTAGCATTCAATTTATTCCAGACCATTAAAGACGCCGCCTTCCGCGTAGAATCATACGTCAGCCTCGTCGCCATATTGGATAGGTCAAAGCGGAGAATAAAGATTCATGTGCTGCGTTTAACTGTACCAACAGGTTTACCGTCCAAACGAGACCACATGGGATTACCTTTCACAGGTGAGAAACAACAAATTAATCCATCAACGTGTAGCATTCAATTTATTCCGGACCATTAAAGACGCCGCCTTCCGCGTAGAATCATAGGTCATCCTCGCCGCCATTTTGGAGAGGTCAAAGCGGAGAATAAAGATTAGCTGCGTTTAACTGTACCAACAGGTTTGCCGTCCAAACGAGATCACATGGGATTACCTTTCACAGGTGAGACTGGAAAAATACTTTTCATTGTATTTGGTCATTATAATGTAATTTTACGAACAGATTTTCCTGACTTTGTGGCTAATATGAAGTCTCGCGCATAATAGTTTATGCGCATGCGTCCTTCTATTGTTCTGGTGTCTCCGAAGGGACCGTCTTACAGCGCCCCTAGAGGTGTGGCATGTGTATTGCATCGTTTTCAGCAAGCGTTGCGTTGCCATATGGACCTGATATTTTACTGATTGTTGCCCATTTGGACGCGATATATTTTTAAATAACATCTCGTTGCCGTTGTCGTGTGGATGTAGCCATAGACACAGACAACCATTCACACCTACGGTCAATTTAGAGCCACCAGTTAACCTAACCTGCATGTCTTTGGACTGTGGGGGAAACCGGAGCACCCGGAGGAAACCCACGGGGAGAACATGCAACCTCCGCACAGAAAGGCCCTTTCCGGCCACGGGGCTCGAACCCGGACCCTCTTGCTCTGAGATGACAGTGCTAACCACTACACTACCGTGCCACTCGGATTTTATTATTATAGATGTTACTGTACAAAACTGAAATTTTTTTTCCTTGATCCAAAGACCACAAATGTACACAAGCTCTTTTTTCCCCCCCTTGGTCATTTTTAAATCAACTTAATTTGTCCTCTAATGAGTTAAACTCTCAATATCGTAAGTGGAGAATGTCTGACCTGTGTTTCTGCTATGGATCGTGGGTTGTTGTGACGAGATGCAACCAAACTGCTCATCAGACCAAATCCCTGATTGTGTTCTGGGAAGAGAAAAAAAAAAAAGTTAAAACCTGTAAAACCAATAAAAACAGGTTTTTAGATTGATTACTGAATTGTCATCGAAACCTCACCATCCTTCATCTCCACACTGGACCACACATTAGCATTAAGAGCCTGAATGATCCTCTTCACTCCTGTGGACTCTGGAAAGTCATCTGAAGTGTAATGAACACACAATGAAACAGGTTTTCTTCCATAAAGAATTCAAAAGGTGTGCATCTTTCTAATATTGTTTTTTGCCTCCAAGTGTCCTCTGGTTCAGTTCGGCTAAAAGTTTCAAACGAAGACGTGTTAAAAAGTGTACATACCCTGTTAAAATTATTATTTTTTTACATCAGAAAAACCTAAGAGACCATGATAAATAACTTCAAAACTTTTCCCACCTTTAATGTGACCTATAACCTGTACAATTCAATCGAAAAACAAACAAATCTGTTAGGGGAAAAAAAAAATGTACAATAAGCTGGTTGCATAAGTGTGCACACCCTTAAACTAATACTTTGTTGAAGCACCTTTTGATTTAATTACAGCATTCAGTCTTTTTGGGTCGGAGTCGATCAGCCTGCCACATCTAGACTTGGCAATATTTGCCCACTCTTCCTTGCAAAAGCGCTCCAAATCTGTCAGATTGCGAGGGCGTCTCTTGTGCACAGCCCTCTTCAGGTCACCCCACAGATTTTCAATTGGGTTTAGGTCTGGGCTCTGGCTGGGCCGTTCCAAAACTTTTTTTGGGGTCATCGTCGTTCTGAAAGATGAAATTCCTCTTCATCTTCAGCTTTCTAGCAGACACCTGAAGGTTTTGGGCCAAAATTGACTGGTATTTAGAACTGTTCATAATTCCCTTCACCTTGACTAAAGCCCCTGTTCCAGCTGAAGAAAAACAACCCCAAAACATGATGCTGCCACCACCATGCTTCACCATGGGTATGGTGTTCTTTGGGTGATGTGCAGTGTTATTTTTGCACCAAACATACCTTTTGGAATTGTGGCCAAAACGTTCAGCCTTGGTTTCATCAGACCATAACACATTTTCCCACATGCTTTTGGGAATGTTTTTTTTTTTTTTTTGCAAAAATTTAGCCGGGCCTGGATGTTTTTCTTTGTAAGAAAAGGCTTCCATCTTGTGACCCTACCCCGTAGTCCAGACATATGGAGAATATGGGAGATTATCACGTGTAGAACACAACCAGTACGTGCCAGAAATTCCTGCAGCTCCTCCAGTGCTGCTGTCGGCCTCTCGGCAGCCTCCCTGACCAGTTTTCATCTTGTCTTTTCATCAATTTTGGAGGGACGTCCAGTTCTCGGTAATGTCACTGCTGTCCTATATTTTCTCCACTTCTTGATGACTGTCTTCACTGTGCTCCATGGTACATCTAATGCCATGGAAATGTTTTTGTACCCTTCTCCTGACTGATAGCTTTCAACAATGAGATCCCTTTGATGCTTTGTAAGCTCTCTGCGAACCCTGGCTTTTGCTGGAGGATGCAACGGAGTAAATGTCATGAAAATCCTACTAGGACAGCTGAACTTTATTTGGGGTTAATCAGAGTCATTTTAATTGATGGTAGGTGTGAACCCAAAAAGACTGAATGCTGTAATTAAATCAAAAGGTGCTTCAACAAAGTATTAGTTTAAGGGTGTGCGCACTATGCAACCAGCTTATTGTACGTTCCCCCCGAACAGATTTGTTTGTTTTTCAATTGGTTATAGGTCACATTAAAGATGGGGAAAGTTTTGAAATTGTTTATCGTGGCCTCAGGCTTTTCTGATTTTTTTTATATATTTTATATATATATAGGGTGTGTACACTTTTTATATCCACTGTAGCCTGCTAGATTGTTCAATTGAATTCTATAATTTGACTCCAAAGCCAACACAAGGCACCGTGCAGAACTCCACACAGGAAATCTCAAGCTCTAAATATTCTTTAAATTATATTTCCTAAATTACATTAAACTACTTCCTGAATTTATATCTGAATGACATCACAGACTATTTTAAAGTCTGCAAATTAAATACAGTGACCTCATACTTAAGCACATCTCTGCCTCCTTTACCACGCACAAAAAGATATCATGGCAGAACTTATTTATAAAAATGTACTGTAGTGAATACTGCATACACTTAACATATTTCATGTATCTCACCATCTTCATCAGGCAGCTCCTCAGGGTTGAGCTCCACCAGTTCAAACGCATGAGCCAGGCACCACTGCTGAGCTTCCTGTCTGTTTACACCTGTAACAACAGTCACAGGAAGTCAACAGCATGATAAACAGCATGGCTGCGAACGACCACAGTATTAGATAAATCGAATTTGTCAAGTTTCAAAACCAGTTAGTAGACACTGTCTCCATGACAACATGCTGTTTTCATGAAAGAAGCTCTTCCGGAGATCAACGCTCAAAATCAAAATGCTGCACCACACTTCACTTGACAAACATGAGGGGAGGAAAAAAAAAATGCACAACACTGGCTTGTTTGGCAGAAAAACAAAGACCCACATAGGTGGAAAAGCACCTGATACATGACAGTGTAAGATGTGGTTAGAATCCATGATTTCAAAAGACTCTGTGCTCTTATTTTCTTAAGGCTTCACCAAAACATTGTCAGGGTGCTGATCATTTTTCTAACCAGTGTTTTGCAGAAAAATACACAAATCAGAAATAAGTGTGAACAAATAAAACTACAGCATCCTCATGCGTTTATAAGATCAAAAATCACTCACTGCAAGTCATTTTTGTGGCTACTGCCTCATATAGAGGCATCAATTTTATTGATGAGCAGTAGCCACATGTACCCATAGGGTACAGTGGTGCTTGAAAGTTTGTGAACCCTTTAGAATTTTCTATATTTCTGCATAAATATGACCTAAAACATCTTCAGATTTTCACACAAGTCCTAAAAGTAGATAAAGAGAACCCAGTTAAACAAATGAGACAAAAATATTATACTTGGTCATTTATTTATTGAGGAAAATGATCCAATATGACATATCTGTGAGTGGCAAAAGTATGTGAACCTTTGCTTTCAGTATCTGGTGTGACCCCCTTGTGCAGCAATAACTGCAACTAAACGTTTGCGGTAACTGCTGATCAGTCCTGCACACCGGCTTGGAGGAATTTTAGCCCGTTCCTCCGTACAGAACAGCTTCAACTCTGGGATGTTGGTGGGTTTCCTCACATGAACTGCTCGTTTCAGGTCCTTCCACAACATTTCAATTGGATTAAAGTCAGGACTTTGACTTGGCCATTCCAAAACATTAACTTTATTCCTCTTTAACCATTCTTTGGTAGAACGACTTGTGTGCTTAGGGTCGTTGTCTTGCTGCATGACCCACCTTCTCTTGAGATTCAATTCATGGACAGATGTCCTGACATTTTCCTTTAGAATTCGCTGGTATAATTCAGAATTCATTGTTCCATCAATGATGGCAAGCCGTCCTGGCCCAGATGCAGCAAAACAGGCCCAAACCATGATACTACCACCACCATGTTTCACAGATGGGATAAGGTTCTTATGCTGGAATGCAGTGTTTTCCTTTCTCCAAACATAACATTTCTCATTTAAACCAAAAAGTTCTATTTGGGTCTCATCCATCCGCAAAACATTGTTCCAATAGCCTTCTGGCTTGTCCACATGATCTTTAGCAAACTGCAGATGAGTATTATATAACTACGCATGTGGAAGGAAAAATAGCCATGCAGATGGAAAAAAGAAAATTATTGCACAGTCATAGGAAATAATGGCTATGGTACACACATTAGTAATGAGTGTATTATAAATACACACATTTGACTGCGTACTGCATAACTGGATGTACTACACACATTTATTGCTGAAATAAACCATGGATTATTTATAGACATATAGACACTAGAAACTACAGACTTGTATATATGATACACACGCACTTGTTTTGACAACCATTCCCTTCTGAAAGCAAGAGCACCGGCACCATGCTTGGTGATTTCCATGCTCTAACACAGCATTTCTCAACCACTCACACTCCAGCTCATGATGCTTTGCCATGGGTAATCGATAAAAAATGAGGCGTTTTGGCGGCGATGACTGGTGATGTGCATGCAGGCTAAAAGTTGTGGTCACACAGCAGATGAACACTTGACTCTTACGCCTTTGCGCGCTTGAGTCTGGTGCAGCTCGAGCAGCCGCACGTTCTGGGGACCCAGTCATTATGGGAAACACTTGATGCTGATTTGTTTTCACAGAGACTTTGTGAAGTATTATCATTATCACGGTCACGTTTGTTTCTAGCCATGTTTATGACTCTGGTTAAATACTCTGCTTTCGTTTGCGTTTTGTTACACTGACCTTGCCTCACAGTTTGTTTTTGTAAATATCAAGCCTGCTAATAAACACAAACACACTTACTGCACTTACATCTGTCTATCGCTGCATACCTGACAGAATACTTCACAAAGTCTCTGTGAAAACAGCGTTCAAATCAGCATCAGGTGTTTCCCATAATGTCTGGGTCCCAAGCATGCGCACAACGCACTACAAAAGAAGAGAAGAGCAGGGAGGATTGGGACTCAAGCAGCTGTGGTTTGTTTACACCCGATACTAAAACTTGTAGCGTCCTAACAGTCAGTCATCGCAAAGACGCGTACAAAAAGCTCAAAATGCCTGCTTTCCCAGGAATAAATGATATAGGATTTATCTTGTAGCGTTCTGATCCCCAGATCTTTAACCCAGCCACATATAAAAAGTTATACGCCTCCATGCTCTTCCAGGTTTTCATCTGTTTGTCCGTGTAGAATGATGTCTGCAGCACCAGGTAGTCTGAGATGTCAGGAAACTCAACGGACGGATAATTTTCCAACTCATAGGAAAAATCCTTCCTTGTTAGCGTGTAAGGATCTAATCCCATTGAGTGGTTTCTATCCATGTCCACTTCTTGGTTTTAATAACTCACTTGTTTGTTGCACACAAACATGGCAATAAGTTCTTTTGTTAAATGGACTAGACTCCACTTTTGGATCATTAATCCCTTTTGACTGAGAACACCCTGCATGCATGGTTTGGCTTCTGGCACATCCATACAGTTTTAAATACAATACCTACAATTAAAAAAACAGTTTGTTTTATTGCATTTATTTAATTCCTGGGTTCAGATCTGTAACAGGGAGTGATGTTGCATCCCATTAATACACTTAACAATAAATCATTAGATTCTGATATCCAGAATAATTGGGGATCTTTTTTAATGGGCCTTGACTCGTACAAGTTGTGGGTTTTTTTTTTTTATATGAAAGTATGTCCCTTTACACACTCATCCAGAAGGGTAATTTTGCACAAGGCCATCTGTCTACAGCAGAAAAAAATAAAATAAAACGCGTCTGGAAAAATCCCAAGGGAGTCTGGAGCCAGATTCGTGACGTTATCTGTGGAAGCGCCAGCAGGCTGCGCGAGCTTTGCACGATTTCAGTGCACAGCCTGTGTAGACCAAGCGCTCCCATTTCTCTCTCATTGTCCGGTCTTTTGGGAAATGATGAGTACTAATCCCATCAAGATTGGTGTTGCTACACCCTCCTACGATACATCTGTTAACCATTTTAATAATTACGCGATAACGCTGAAGAAATTTGCAGAAAACCACCAGGTCGTTTCCTCATAAACAAACCAGCGCTGACGTAGGATTCAGAGGGAGGCGTCCCACACGCAACGTCATGAAAATCAATGTTTGCCGGGAAATCCAAATGCCAAGTTTTTTCAGAGGCGGACCAATTCACCTGAAATGGCTTGATTTCAACTGAATTTTTCTGGTATTGCGCAAGGTAAAAATAATTTGCAGAGAATGCAGAATGTTACAGATATTTGACCAAAGTTTAATATAAAATAGGAGAATTACATTGATCTTGCTCCTGAATTTACCCGTGATATGCACTTTAAAGTAGAAAAGGTTGAGAGCCCCTGCTCTAACATACCCGAGTTATCATGTATGATTTTATAGTCAGCTACTGGATCTTGCAAAGACCTCAGTTAAGAATTTACATACTTTATTGCAAAGATTAAACACTCTAATTCTCTAAACAGACTACACTTGAATAGCTATCGGATGAGGACAAAATCAGGGGCCAGTGACGGCACTCACCATTTTCACAAACATGGTCACACACCAAGATGAGCACCTCAGGAGCCAGTTCCTCCACCAGTGCAACCCATGGAGTGACAGCTGCAAGGCCATCTTTCTGTAATGTAGAAAGATTCAGAAGGTACAAGAATCCAGAAATACGAAATGACAGCTGAAATTTCAGATTAATCACTCACAGTTTTACTGTCAAAGTAGACAATGAAAGCTTGGGTGGACTGAGCAACTTCTGAATTCATGCTGAATGGACTTGGCACAACACAAAGGCTGACATTTGCAGTGTAGTATTTGTTGTTGATGGTCCAGGGATACCAAACTACTACGTCCTCGTTTTTAGTGGGTTGTGGTAGCGATGATGCACCTAAGATCTCTAGAAACAAGTAATGAAGACGACGGATTAATCAAGGAGTAGAATATAATTTCAAAAAGATGACTGACTAAAGAATTAGTATTAGCTGGCTCTGTAGATATTGCCAGTGATAAGGTTGAAAAAGCACTCAGTAGTTGAACACTGCCTACTGCTGGCCATTAAGCTGCACTTCATACAGCCCTGAATAATCTGTATGTATTAATGTACTGTAGATGCACATGCTTACAGTATGTTGTCATTTTTAACATGAACACAGGAACAAATAACACCTTGAATGCAGAAGTCACGTGATCAGACAGTAACCTAGCCTACGAGTGAATTCATTTCCAAATCAGTTGATTTAAAGACCGAGGCAACCTTTATTGTTAATGCTCTCCAGAGTAGGGAAAAACAAACTGTATAATAGGGTGGTCCCCAATTTTTTTTTTTTTAGGATTTTGTTACGACCACCTTACCTTTTTTTTTTTTACATTGCCTAAAAGAAGTTATTGTGCGAAATTTGGTTAAGATTGAACAATGTTTAGAAGTGCCACAAAGCCATTAAAGTTTTCACTCAAGACACAATATAAAATAATGTGGCTTATTAACTCATCTCATCTCATTATCTCTAGCCGCTTTATCCTGTCCTACAGGGTCGCAGGCAAGCTGGAGCCTATCCCAGCTGACTACGGGCGAAAGGCGGGGTACACCCTGGACAAGTCGCCAGGTCATCACAGGGCTGACACATAGACACAGACAACCTTTCACACTCACATTCACACCTACGGTCAATTTAGGCCAAGTTTACATTA